>NC_138777.1:130574559-130894559 GCF_965119305.1 Pelophylax lessonae
TCAGAGAGGAGGCGTGTCGCGCCGCCACGGACGTCCAGCACTGCTCGGTCTGCAGCCGAGTCAGGCAACCAGTCTGTATTGTCGCCACTGTTTTCCACATTGAATGTAAGTGTAACACTTGATATTCATTAAACTATCCCGGGGATATCACGCCATGGTCTGTATATGTTTTTTCCTACATCATGCCCATGTTTAACCTGGAGAGCCAGTAACGAGATGGATCATTAGAGAAAACAGCCACCGATTACTACAGATTGAAAAGGCATCACCTATGTATATTCCCTGCGCTGAGTTACCTGATTTTTGGTAAGAGGCCTATCCTGCATTTTCACAGGGTGGTGATTTTGATTCCTCCTTCCCAACAGCATCTAATGAATTTTGCTTTCCAATTTATTGCATTTGGTAAGGAGGATAGCGTGTTGGTGGTGGGATTTTTCACTACAGAGCACCGGCCATATACAGTGCACCTTTTCAACCTTCAACACTTGGAGCTTTTGTGGACTTTGGGAATGCACAACACCTTTAAGAGTTTTTGCACCTATAAGTTTTGAGTTTATCCAAGGCACTCAGTGGGATTTTGGACTTTCAATCATTGATATCACATTGATCTCACTTCATCACTTTATGCAATTGTGCATTATTTGTATATTTGTTTATGCATCATATTGTTTTAGCGCACCTATTATTTACACATCCAATTCACTGAAGCACAGTTCAGGTAGCAGCTTTCATTCATTCATTACCAGCGCACCTTCACACACATTCAAGATCAGGAAGTCGCAATGTTGAATGAATTCTGAGGGGGTGCTACTCCATCTGAGACAAATCAACAGCAGGAGTCTGAAGATCTGAAGAGGAGTCAGAGGAGGAGGATGGTGCTGGGGGATGAGGAGGAGCAAGAAGATCATGCTTTAAACCTTTTTGGGATCCCTGGGGTTATCCGTGGATGGGGGGAGGAGAACGAGGACGACCTTATCCTGGATGAGCTGGAAGCAGACCACTATACCGCTTACAGTTTAGTGGGAATGGGGGCCTACATGCTGCAGTGTTTTAAGGGGGACCCCCGTATAAAACGCATAAAGGCCAAGGACCAGTAGCAACGTACTTAGACCCCCGGTACAAACAAAAAATGGCGGAAATGTTACCACAATCACAGAGGGCGGTCAGAATGCAGCACTTCCAGGCCTTGCTGCGGGAAATGCTGCATTCTGCTTTTCCGTGCGCTGGCAGAGGAATTTCCAGTCACAGAGAGACAGTTGCGGGTAGCAATCCAACAGCGCCTGCAAGAAGAGGGCAGTTGGAAGATATCTTGGTCACTTCAGATATGAGATCCTTCTTTCAGCCGAACCATCGACAGCTGTACCGACAGGTGTCTGACTACATCGGGTTAACGGCCGATGTGGACGCTCTGAGGAGTGATGAACGCCTGGACTACTGGGTGGGCAGGCTTGACCTCTGGCCAGAGCTTGCACAATTTGCAATGGAAATGTTGGCTTGCCCCTCCATCCAGTGTCGTGTCCGAAAGGACGTTCAGCGCAGCAGGGGGGATCGTAACCGATAAGCGCACTCGCCTAGCTCATGACAGTGTAGACTACCTCACATTTATAAAAATGAATGAGGCATGGATCTCTGAGGAATTCAACACATGTGACCAGTAGGGATGATCGAACAGTTCGGGTCCACCATCGGTTCGACCCGAACATTGGGTGTTCGAGGTTCGGCCGAATTTAGAACTTTTTGCCCAAAAAGTTCGGAATTCGGCAACCAGAACCGGCCAAAATGCAATGCTTCAGGAAATGGGCTTTAAAAGCCCGTGATTGGACCAGAACCATTAGCAAAAGCCAATTGAGGGGGCGGGAGAATGCTAGGAATGTGATTGGAGTGACTAGGGGGTCCCTAGACCAGTATATAAGATCGCCCCCGCCATATTCCTAGCATTGTTATACTGGACATGGAAGAGAATGGAAGCAGTTCTGTTAATTTTACTTTTAAAGTGTCATTTAGCTATTTTTAGTGTGAGGAAAGGGATATCTAGTGTAGTTAGAGTGCTCCTTTACACTTAAGTTAGCTTCAAAAATTGAGTTTCTGTAGGGAAAGTGTTAAGTGTAAGGGGACCGTAGTGTAGTGTAGGGTTAACTGGCAGTGACTGCTATGGCAGGGTGACAAAACCCTTCCATAGCAGGGTGACCGCTATAGAGAAATGATCATTTCTCTGAATAGCTTTGTAACTGGAATATGGCTTCTCACCAGCCAAGCATTTTTTATGCTGCAGGGGCTGCCACTGCCAGTGCTTTTTTGAGGACATGTTTGATGTCAGACATGACATCTGAACATGTGTATAGGGGGTATATATAGACATATATGTCTGAATATATACCCCTAGACATATATAGGTGTGATAGTAGCAGAAATAAATGCTTGCGCTAATGAAATCATTTACAGGAATATATTTCTGCTACTATCACACCTATATATGTCTAGGGGTATATATTCAGACATATATGTGTATATATATCCCCTATACACATGTTCAGATGTTTTGCCTGCCTCAAAAGAACCCAAAAAAATGCCAAAAAAACGCTAGCATCAAAAAAAAAAAATGCCCAGGTGTGTTTTTGCTGGCATTTTTTGGGGGGTTTTGGAGGCAGGCAAAACATCTAAACATGTGTATAGGGGGTATATATAGACATATATGTCTGAATATATACCCCTAGACATATATAGGTGTGATAGTAGCAGAAATAAATGCTTGCGCTAATGAAATCATTTACAGTAATATATTTCTGCTACTATCACACCTATATATGTCTAGGGGTATATATTCAGACATATATGTGTATATATACCCCCTATACACATGTTCAGATGTTTTGCCTGCCTCAAAAGAACCCAAAAAAATGCCAAAAAAACGCTAGCGTCAAAAAAAAAAATGCCCAGGTGTGTTTTTGCTGGCATTTTTTGGGGGGTTTTGGAGGCAGGCAAAACATCTGAACATGTGTATAGGGGGTATATATAGACATATATGTCTGAATATATACCCCTAGACATATATAGGTGTGATAGTAGCAGAAATAAATGCTTGCGCTAATGAAATCTCTTTTTTTTTTTTTTCATTTTTTCAATAATTGGCTTTTTTTATCAAAAATGACAATTTTTAAGAAACTTTCAGCTCTGTAGCATGTCCAGAACCAGAAAAAAAGATCATATAGGTGTTAAAGTTAAAGGAGGGTCCCGACCCACATCCCTGTTCTACTGAAAATTTATCTTTTTTTTTCATGGTTCTGGACATGCTACAGAGCTGAAACTTCACATGCACACCTTTTAGACCCCCCAGATACTAAATCCAAAGTAAAAATAAAAAAATCTCTCTTTTTTTTTTTTTTTTCAATAATTGGCTTTTTTATCAAAAATGACAATTTTTAAGAACTTTTTTTGTGTGATTATTAGTTACTGGGGCATGACCCAGAACCCTAGGCACTTTTTAGGGGCATTTATTGGGTTTTAGGGCTTCAAAATGGTGTTTTTTGATTACCGAAGTTCGGGTCCCATTGATTTCAATGGGGTTCTGAAATCCGAACCGAACTTTTGGAAAATTCGGGTGTTCTGGTCGAACCGAACTTTTCAAAAGTTTGATCATCCTTAGTGACCAGTAGACCAGGTTTCATCGAAATTCCTCTACTCACAACAATTCCTGGTCCTTGGCTTCGCTACAAACAGCGGCATAAAAGGCATTTCCTGTCCATTGAATGGCAAATTTTGGGGGCCTTTCAGGGCCGAAAATTATTTTTTCTGTGAATGCCTAATGTACCTCCAGTCACCAAATACTAAGTTCTTTGCTGTCAGTTCAAACCATGTGAGCTAATTTTTGGAGCCTATACAGGCCAACACTTACCGTTCTGTGTACTGTGAACGCCTACTGTACCTCTAGCCATCATATAATACGTTCTTTGCTGTCAGTTTAACCCATGTGAGCTAATTTTTGCAGCCTATACAGGCCAACACTTACTTCTGTATCCTGTGAATGTCTAATGTACCTTCAGCCACAGAATACTACATTCTTAGCTGTCAGGTAAACCCATGTGGGCTAATTTTTTGGGCCAATACTGGCTGACACTTACTTCTGTTACCTGTGAATGCCTAATGTACCTTCAGCCACAGAATACTACGTTCTTAGCTGTCAGGTAAACACATGTGGGTTATTTTTTGGGGCCTGAAATGGCCGACACTTCTTTATCCTGTGAATGCCTAATTTTTCAGACTGGAAATGAAAAACAATGGGTCTGTAAAGGTTCCGCCAAATTGTGGAATGGATGCGGACCCATTTTACACATGCGTGAATGGGCCCTATATGTATTAGACAATGTATTTACCGGCTGCTGTCAGTTCTGGCTGATTTATGAAAAAAATATATATATTTTTTGCTGTAAAAAAATAAAAATTAAATTTAGGGCAACTTTTTCAATTGCAATACTTCTGTTATGACATTGTCCATGTGCTGGGACTATTTGTGCACAGCTATTACGTCTTTTGTGGCTGCAAATATGACCTAAAGATTTTTAAAGTTCACCTCCCATTAAAGTCAAATGGGCCTGCCGTGTCGCGGTTCGCGGATTTTTGAGAAAATTTGCGGCTGGCATTCGCGAACTGCCCCGGCCGATGTTCGTCCATCACTACTGTCCAATCCTGTGGAACTCCTTACCCTTATCTGTCCGATTATCTCCTACTCTATTAGCTTTTAGGCGATCTCTGAAAACCCTCCTCTTCAGAGAAGCCTATCCTACCCACACCTAACAACTCTACCTCCATTTTATCCATCTGCTCATCCCCCTCGGTTACTGCCTTTTGTTTCACTTGACCCTCCCTTTCCCTTCTAGATTGTAAGCTCTAACGAGCAGGGCCCTCTGATTCCTCCTGTTTTGAATTGTACTGTAACTGTATTGTCTTCCCCCACACTGTAAAGCGCTGCGCAAACTGTTGGCGCTATATAAATCCTGTATAATAATAATTATAGGAAGATAATTAGGACTAGTGTTGAGCGAACACGGACTGTATTATTCGGGTTCGTACCGAATAATTGGATTTTTGTTACCCGAACACATTTTATTTCCTGTTTTGTATGTAATGGCGTGCTTTTAATGGCGGGCTTTCAACAGCCAATCAACAAGCGTTTAACTGGTGTGCCTTAAGCCATCCCAGCCATGCCTATTAATGTATTAGTAGCTGTGATTGGCCATCTGAAGCATGTGACCATGTCTTTATAAGTTCGAGACCCAGCGCGCTGTGTCATTCTGCTGTAGTATTAGGAAGAGAGCACACATCATACGTGCTGGCTGCTGATTAGGGACAGACAGTGATTCAGTGAAAAATTGTGTCCGAAAAGAATGCAGGGACAGGTTGGAGTGCAGGCAGGGAAAGTTATTAGAGCATTTTAGGGACAGGCTGGAGCGATTAGGCAGGGACAGTCTACATCGATTTTGCTGTGTGGGGGGTGGTGCATCGAACAATCTTTTTGAGCATTTTAGGGACAGGCTGGAGATTAGGCAGGGACAGTCTACATCGATTTTGCTGTGTGGGGGGTGGTTCAGTGAACGATCTTTTTGCCCTCACTTGAGCCCACTGAGGAGGAGGAGGAGGAGGGAGAAAAAAAATCTATTTTTATCAGTCAGTTCTGTGCAGCGTTCATCAGCTATATTTTACTACAAGTTAAAGGGGAATTTTTTTTTTCCCCCTTCATAGCCTGCTTGCTGCAGTGCTGACTCTGAGCTGACCGTGACATAAGACACTGCTGTGTTCACATGTGCTTGAATGATTTTCAATTTTATACACTTTTTTCTATTCCACTATTCAATATACACCCTTTTGGGTTAAAAGAAAATTAAATTGTGGCATAGTCTGTTCTAATCTATTTAAAAATTACAAACTTAAAGGGGAATTTTCTTTTTTTTCCCCTTCATAGCCTGCTGCAGAGCTGACCGTGACATAAAACATAAGACACTGCTGTGTTCACATGTGCTATTGAAAAATCACCAATTTTATATCATATATTTTCTATTCCGCTATTTAATCTACACCCTTTGGGGTAAAAATAGTTAAATTGCGGCATAGTCTGTATCGGTACATGTGAGATACACCTTTCCAATTTTTGGGGCGCATCTTACACCGCCGAGGATTGCAGGGTGCTTCAGTTTGCCTCCTGCCTGTTCCGAACTCCTCCTACTCCTCATCCTGCCTTTAGGGTACAAAAAATTGTAATCGGGGCCTAATCTGGGTTTGTACGTGTCAGATACACCTTTTGATATCATATTTTCTATTCCGCTATTCAATCTACACCCTTTGGGGTAAAAAGAATTAAATTGCGGCATAGTCTGTATCGGTACGTGTGAGATACACCTTTCCAATTTTTGGGGCGCATCTTACACTGCCGAGGATTGCAGGGTGCTTCAGTTTGCCTCCTGCCTGTTCCGAACTCCTCCTACTCCTCATCCTGCCTTTAGGGTACAAAAAATTGTAATCTGGGCCTAGTCTGGGTTTGTACATGTCAGATACACCTTTTGATATCATATTTTCTATTCCGCTATTCAATCTACACCCTTTGGGGGTAAAAAAAATTAAATTGCTGCATAGTCTGTATCGGTACGTGTGAGATACACCTTTCCAATTTTTGGGACGCATCTTACACCGCCGAGGATTACAGGGTGCTTCAGTTTGCCTCCTGCCTGTTCCGAACTCCTCCTACTCCTCATCCTGCCTTTAGGGTACAAAAAATAGTAATCGGGGCCTAGTCTATGTCTGTACGTGTGAGATAGATACACCTTTTGATATCATATTTTCTATTCCGCTATTCAATCTACACCCTTTGGGGTAAAAAGAATTAAATTGCGGCATAGTCTGTATCGGTACGTGTGAGATACACCTTCCAAATTTTTGGGGCCCATCTTACACCGCCGAGGATTGCAGGGTGCTTCAGTTTGCCTCCTGCCTGTTCCGAACTCCTCCTACTCCTCATCCTGCCTTTAGGGTACAAAAAATTGTAATCGGGGCCTAGTCTGGGTCTGTACGTGTGAGATAGATACACCTTTTGATATCATATTTTCTATTCCGCTATTCAATCTACACCCTTTGGGGTAAAAAGAATTAAATTGCGGCATAGTCTGTATCGGTACATGTGAGATACACCTTCCAAATTTTTGGGGCGCATCTTCCACTGCCAAGGATTGCAGGGTGCTTCAGTTTGCCTCCTGCCTGTTCCGAACTCCTCCTACTCCTCATCCTGCCTTTAGGGTACAAAAAATAGTAATCGGGGCCTAGTCTGGGTTTGTACGTGTGAGATACACCTTTTTATATCATATTTTCTATTCCGCTATTCAATCTACACCCTTTGGGGTAAAAAAAAATTAAATTGCGGCATAGTCTGTATCGGTACATGTGAGATATACCTTTCCAATTTTTGGGGCGCATCTTACACCGCCGAGGATTGCAGGGTGCTTCAGTTTGCCTCCTGCCTGTTCCGAACTCCTCCTACTCCTCATCCTGCCTTTAGGGTACAAAAATTGTAATCGGAGCCTAGTCTGGGTTTGTACGTGTCAGATACACCTTTCGATATCATATTTTCTATTCCGCTATTCAATCTACACCCTTTGGGGTAAAAAGAATTAAATTGCGGCATAGTCTGTATCGGTACATGTACCGAACTCCTCCTACTCCTCATCCTGCCTTTAGGGTACAAAAAATTGTAATCGGGGCCTAGTCTGGGTCTAGTCCCGGCCTGGTGTTGTGCGATAACGGGCGAAATCTCATAGTAGCTCTGGGCCTAGACGGTTTGACGCACATCCCTTGCCTGGCGCATGTGCAGAATTTGGTGGTGCAGAGGTTCCTTAAAAATTACCCCGATATGTCAGAGCTGCTGCAGAAAGTGCGGGCCGTCTGTGCGCACTTTCGGCGTTCTCACCCTGCTGCTGCTCGCCTGTCGCTGCAGCGTAACTTCGGCCTTCCCGCTCACCGCCTCATATGTGACGTGCCCACAAGGTGGAACTCCACCTTGCACATGCTGGAAAGACTGTGCGAGCAGCAGCAGGCCATAGTGGAGTTTCAGCTGCAGCACGCACGCGTGAGTCGCTCTGCGGAACAGCACCACTTCCCCACCAATAACTGGGCCTCCATGCGAGACCTGTGTGCCTTGTTGCGCTGTTTTGAGTACTCCACCAACATGGCCAGTGCCGATGACGCCGTTGTCAGCTTAACTATCCCACTTCTATGCCTCCTTGAAAAAAACGATTCGGGCGATGATGGAAGAGGATGTGGCACAGGATGAGGAGGAGGAGGAGGAGGATGAAGAGGTAACATTTCCAAGGCTTTCAGGGCAGTCATTCGCAAGTGGCTCTGAGGGTGGGTTCCTGCACACACAAACGCCAGGTACACAATTGTCCAGCAGGGGCACAGTTCTGGAGGATGAGGAGAATGAGGAGGAGGAGATGGAGGAGGAGATGGAACCATGTTCACAGTAGGGTGGCACCCAGGCCAGCTCATGGCCATCACTGGTGCGTGGCTGGGGGGATACAGAGGACACAGACGATACACCTCCCACAGAGGACAGCCTTTCGTTGCCTCTGGGCAGCCTGGCACACATGAGCGATTACATGCTGCAGTGTCTCCACAACGACCGCCGAGTTGCCCACATTCTAACTTGTGCTGATTACTGGGTGGCCACGCTGCTGGATCCCCGTTACAAGGACAACGTACCGTCCTTAATTCACTCACTGGAGCGTGAACGCAAGATGCGCGAGTACAAGCGCACGCTGGTAGACGCGATGCTACTGGCATTCCCACCTGACAGCGGGGCCACAGTGGAAGCACAAGGCCAAGGCAGAGGAGGAGAAGGAGGAGGAAGAGGTCGCCAACGCAACCAGGGCACCGCCAGCACCTCAGAAGGCAGGGTTAGCATGGCCAAAATGTGGAAAAGCTTTGTCAGCATGCCACAACAAACAGCAGCACCAGCAGCTCATATGGAACGTCTTAGCAGGAGGCAGCATTTCACCAACATGGTGGAGCAGTATGTGTGCACACGCCTACATGTAGTGAATGACGGGTCTGCCCCCTTCAACTTCTGCGTCTCCAAATTAGGCACATGGCCTGAGCTTGCCCTTTACGCCTTGGAGGTGCTGGCGTGCCCTGCAGCCAGTGTATTATCTGAACGTGTATTTAGCATGGCTGGGGGCGTTATCACAGACAAGCGCAGCCGCCTGTCCAGAGACAATGTGGACAAGCTCACGTTCATTAAAATTATCCAGGCATGGATCCACTGCCACTGACGCTTGGGTTCTACTTCCATTGGCCACTCTCGCCCCCCCTAAAATCTGGAGGACTGTAAACTGGCCCTTTGTTTAGAAAGTTTGGAGACCCCTAGTCTAGAGCATGGTGTGTCTCTCATGGGATGCACTCTGGAGAGGTTTGGTTGGGTCCTCAAAATCGAGTATTTGTCATTGGTGCCTGCCCAGCAGTTGGAATATCTGGGATTGCTCCTAGACATTGTTCAGACAAAGATGATTCCCCCTCCAGAGAAGTGAATTGTAATAAGGAATCAGGTGGCTTCTCTTAGGGCCCTGAGGTATCCTCTGATGTGCCACTGCATGATGGTTTTGGGGAAGATGGTTGCATAATTTAAGGTGATTCCCTTTGCTCAGTTCAATTTCAGACCTCTGCAACAGAATGTTCTGATGGCATGAGATGGGGAACACAGTCACTGGACTCGCAAAAATTGGGCCTTTGCGGTAGGTGGTGCCTGAACACCGTAACCCCTCACAATTAGCAGGGCACAGGGACAGGGCCTGCTATTAAAAATGACATACAACATTTAAATTGTATGCACCTGTCATACAAGTGCAGAAAAATTAGGCCTTAAGGGTTGGTAGTGACCTAACCAAAAACATTGTTGGAAGCTAGCAGAATAAAGGTAGAGGAATAGGATAGACAGCATATGCAGTCTTCAAGAGATGGCAGACCCCTACCAAATTCAATCAGTTACATCAGCATCAGGGGCCTGATAGCTCTTGTTTATCTAGGACTGGTTCATTTTGATAAAAGTCAGCTGGTCAACAGAGTCTGTGGACAGACACACTCTTTTGTCCATCACAAAACCTACAGCAGCACTGAACGTCCGTTCGGAAAGCATGCTGGAAGCAGGACATCCAGTAGCTCCATTGCATATTGAACAAGTTCTGGTCAGTGGTCCATCCTCAAGACCCAGTAAGCCAGTGGATGCTCAGCTGGAAAGATCTCCAAGTCTGCTCTTGCGCCTAGAAAATGAACATCCATATGATGGAGACCCTGCCGATGGTTGCTTAAACCTAACAGCCCTGGGTGCTGCTGAGGACAAAAGAAATGTTTAAAGGCATCGGTCAGCCGGCCACCTTCTCCACCGCTCCTCCTTTGGGTGAACAATGCCTCAGAAACACGTCCGGAGAATGTTGACCTCCCAGTGTCTGGAAAGGCAGTACACAAATTTTTTTTCAAGGCCTCCTCAAGATGTTTCATCCTCTGCTCCCTCTGCGAAGTCAGGATGAGCTCTGCAACTTTAACCTTGTAATGTGGATCAAGAAGGGTTGCCAACCAGTAATTATCCCTCTCCTTGATAGCATGAATCCTCAGAGTCCTTTTGCAGGCTTTGAAGAATCGGGGAGCCCATGCAACGTAAGTTGGAGGAGGCATGAGTTTCTGAGTCCTCTGAGTCACTAAGGATGACATTGTCAGCAGGAGCAACCTCTCCCCAACCACGTATAACTCCTGTGGTTTCTGGGGAATCAAAACCATTGATTGAAGACTGCTGTATGCTATCCTCTTCCTCTACATCCATGCTGCCAAAATCCTCATCCTCCTCCTCTTCCTCCTGTGTGTTTTGTGACCCTGCAGGAATGATATCTGCATAAAGGGGATCTTGTGAGGAAAGGAAGTCCTCCTCTTCCTCCCACTGTTCTGCCTCAAGTGCCCTGTCCATGATTCCATGCAGCGTGTGCTCCAGCAGGTAGACTAGCAGCATAGTGTCACTGATTCATGCAGCGTCTCGGCTCACCATCCTTGTGGCCTCCTCAAATGGTGACAGGACGATGCATGCATCCTTAATAAAAAGCCACTGGCGTGGCGAAAAAAAAGCCAAGCTCCCTTGACCCTGTTCTTGTGCCATACTCACACAGGTACTCATTGATGGCCCTCTGCTGCGTGTGCAGCCGCTGCAGTATTGCCAACGTTGAGTTCGACCTAGTGGGCATATCACAAATGAGACGGTTGGTGGGCAGGTTGAATTCCTGTTGAATGTCAGATAAGCGAGCACTGGCATTGAACGAACGACGGAAATGGCCACTGCTCCACCAGATTCAGAACATGTGCTAAGCATGGAACATGTGACAAGTGTCCCTGTCGGAGGGCGGAGAGAAGGTTGGCGCCATAATCGCATACAACCATTCCTGGCTCAAGCTGTCGAGGCGTCAACCATCTCTGAGCCTGCCCCTGCAGAGCTGACAGAATCTCTGCACCTGTGTGACTCCTATCCCCTAGACAGATCAACTGAAGCACAGCATGGCAACTTTTAGCCTGACTGCTTGCGTAGCCTCTTGAACACTTAGGGAGCACTGCTGCTGCAGAGGAGAATTGAGCAGAAGAGGACATGGAGGAGGAGGAGGAGGCGGTGGAGTAGCCAGATGTGGCAGAACCAGCACCAGCTTTTTGGAGGCATGGTGGCAAAACAGGCTGCAACACCGATCCCTGTCCTGCATCCTTCCCAGCTGCCAGCAGAGTTACCCAGTGAGCCATGAAAGAAATGTGACGTCCCTGTCCATGCATGCAGGACCAAGAGTCAGCAGTAATGTGCACCTTCCTGCTGACCGCTTTGTCCAACGAGGCCAAAATACTACCTTCCACATGACGGTAGAGAGCCGGAATGGCCTAACGTGAAAAGAAATGCCTTTTTGGGACCTGCCACTGTGGTGCAGCACATTCCACAAATTCGCGAAAGGGAGCCGAGTCTACCAGATGAAAAGGCAGCAACTGTAATGCTAGAAATTTGGCCAAGCTGCATTAGGACGCTGAGCGTGTGGATGGCTGGGACAGTATTTCTTTCTACGGTTCAAATACTGGGGTTGTGAAACTTGCCTGCTGCTCAAATCAAGCAGTGATATACTGCTAGCAGATTGGGTGCAAGTCTTTGTGCCACTCATTGCTATAACATCAGCCCTCTCAATGCTGGTATTTGAGAAGGCATGAGGTATAGTAGGGTTAGAGATCGTAGATGAGGAGCAAGGTGATGTATGCTTGTTTTGATCTGGTGCCTCTTTCAGGTGCTGTTTCCAACGGACTGCATGGCAGGTCGTCATATGCCTTGTCAAGCATGTGGTGCCCAAGCGGCTGGTGTTCTGGCCATGCTGGATCCGCTTTAGACAGATGTTGCAAACAGCAATGCTGCGGTCTACTGCACAGATGCTGAAAAAAGCCCACACTAATAAACTTTTTTGGAGTCCGCAGGGATTTTGCAGCAACCTGCACCTGTGGAGCTCTGCGCTGTGACGCAATAGGTTGGCTACTGCTATGGCGGCCCCTGGAGCACATTCTGCCTCATTGGAGTTGTGTGTCCTCTAAATCCTTCCCCTCCTCCTATATCCTGTCAGGCACCCAAGTACAGTCAGTAACCTCATCATCCCCTCCCTCCTTGTCATTGAAGCAAACTTGGCAATATGCTTCAGCTGTGGCAACATGACTGCTGGTTTCTTGTCCTTCATTGTCACCCCCTCTCTCTAGGCTCATGTTATTCCCTTCATCAACCTGGGAACCAACATCACAGCTTTCAAATTGCTGCGCATCCTCCAGGAGCATGTCACTGACACTATGATCGAATAGTTCAGGTGACTCCTCCATGCATGATGGTGGGGCGACTGAAGGAGTAGCTGTGGAGGAGGAGCCTGTGGAACGGCCGCTTTGGCAGCTGCTGTGGAAGGCAAACAACTGGGAGCATGGGTGTTAGAGGAAAAGGAGAATAAGGATGGATTATTGATCCACTCCACCAACTCTTCCACATGTGGCTGAATAGCACAGGCAGCACCGGAAATAAAGGACGGGTGTGCCCCGCTTGTAGAGGATGCACTATGTCAACTGTGACCACCACTTTTTACAATGTACACAGAGGCAGCTGACCCTCTTTTCATGGCCTGTGAGCGTCGGCCTCACCTTGTCGGCCTCTCCTTGTCAGCCTTTCGGACATGATGTTGATACAGATCAATATAGGGTATACGCAACTGACCAATAGATACTCAATGACCTGATATGATATAATTGATAGCCCTCTAGATGAGCTGTGGTGGTTATAGATGTACGCAAGTGACCAGTTAACAATACTCTCACTGATATCTAATGTAACCTATAAGCCTATAGATGAATGATCTGTGATGCTTATAGAATGTTCCACAACTGACCAATGAATACACTGACTGATATCTAAAGTGATCTGTAGTCCTATAGGTCTGTGATGATTATAGAATGTTCCACAACTGACCAATGAATACACCGATATCTGAAGTGATCTATAGTCCTAGATCTCTGTGATGATTATAGAATGTTCCACAACTGACCAATGAATACACTGACTGATATCTAAAGTGATCTGTAGTCCTATAGGTCTGTGATGATTATAGAATGTTCCACAACTGACCAATGAATACACCAATATCTGAAGTGATCTATAGTCCTAGATGTCTGTGATGATTATAGAATGTTCCACAACTGACCAATGAATACACTGGCTGATATCTGAAGTGATCTATAGTCCTATAGGTCTGTGATGATTATAGAATGTTCCACAACTGACCAATGAATGCACTGACTTATATCTGAAGTGATCTATAGTCCTAGAGGTGTGTGATGATTATAGAATGTTACACAACTGACCAATGAATACACTGACTGATATCTGAAGCAATCTATCGTCCTACAGGTCTGTGATGATTATAGAATGTTCCACAACTGACCAATGAATACACTGGCTGATATCTGAAGTGATCTATAGTCATATAGGTCTGTGATGATTATAGAATGTTCCACAACTGACCAATGAATGCACTGACTTATATCTGAAGTGATCTATAGTCCTAGAGGTGTGTGATGATTATAGAATGTTCCACAACTGACCAATGAATACACTGACTGATATCTGAAGCAATCTATAGTCCTACAGGTCTGTGATGATTATAGAATGTTCCACAACTGGCCAATGAATACACTGATATCTGAAGTGATCTATAGTCCTAGAGGTCTGTGATGATTATAGAATATTCCACAACTGACCAATGAATACACTGATTGATATCTGAAGTGATCTATAGTCCTATAGGTCTGTGATGATTATAGAATGTTCCAGAACTGACCAATGAATGCACTGACTGATATCTGAAGTGATCTATAGTCCTATAGGTCTGTGATGATTATAGAATGTTCCAGAACTGACCAATGAATGCACTGACTGATATCTGAAGTGATCTATAGTCCTAGAGGTCTGTGATGATTATAGAATGTTCCACAACTGACCAATGAATACACTGACTGATATCTGAAATGATCTATAGTCCTAGAGGTCTGTGATGATAATAGAATGTTCCACAACTAACCAATGAATACACTGACTGATATCTAAAGGGATCTATAGTCCTATAGGTCAGTGGTGATTACAGAATGTTCCACAACTGACTGATGAACAATACTCTGACTGGTATCTGATGTAAAGAAAGAAATCTCTCCTACCTCACACATGTACCTGGCCCTCCCTTCACTGCTAGCAATGTCTCTGCACTGTCTTACAATCTCCAAAAAAAGCTACTCTCTCCCTGCCTCAATCACGTGCCTGTCACTGTCTCATCGCCCGTACAATGACACTACATGCTGCGGCAGCGCGAGCAGCCATTACGTAGTGTGGGGCGTGTACTTGGCCCCTGAGCCATGATTGGCTAAAATCAGCCTGCCTTTAGTCCAATCATGGCAGAGTTCATTTGATTGGCCAAAACATGAGGTCAGGGTGCATGCTTTGGCCAATCACATAATGCACTGCATGCTCAGCACGTGTGCAGTGCATTATGGGAAACTTGAATTTCCCGCAAAGAAGCACATTAGCTTCTTTATTCAACGAACCATCGAATGAGCGTTGTTCGAGTCAAACTTACCTTCAACTCGAACTCGAAGCTCATCCCTAGACCTTAATAAGCGATCTTATGTTTAGCCTTGGGTTATTTTCCCCACCCCTCATTTTCCTTTTTGCACTGCTTTTGAACGTCCCAGTAGTTATGATATGTGGAGCGCTGTGTCCGTCGATGAATGAAAGAGAAAATGGGACTTTTGTACTTACTGTAAAATTTATTTTTCTGAGTTTGACGGACACAGCACCCACCCCTCTATGGAGTTCTGATACTTTTAATACTGCTTGCTACTAAACTGATTACCTAGAGCAGAGAGGGGGGTTATATACAAGCTGAGGACGGCCCATGGGCGTAGCCAGGTGTTTTTTGTTCTGCCTAGTCCTACTCCTGGAGGAGGCAATATAACCCACTAGTTATGATTTATGGAGCACTGTGTCCATCGATGAACTTAGAAAAATGGATTTTACGGTAAGTACAAAAATCCCTTTTTTAAGGGGACAGTGTAAAAATAAAAAGTAAAATAAATAAGAAAAAAAAAAAGTAAAGCACCCTGTCCCTCTGAGCTTGTGCACAGAAGCGAACGCATATGCAAGTTGCCCTTTCTTAGGTAAACGGTGTTCAAACCACATGTGAGGTATCGCCACGATCGTTGGAGTAAGATCAAAAGGGGGCTTCTACTAAATACTGAGCAAAGGGTCTGAATACTTAGGACCATGTGATATTTCAGTTTTTCTTTTTTAATAAATCTGCAACAATGTCAACAATTCTGTGTTTTTCCGTCAGTATGGGGTGCTATGTGTACATTCATGAGGAAGAAGAATGAACATAAATGATTTTAGAAAATGGCTGCAATATAACAAAGAGTGAAAAATTTAAGGGGGTCTGAATACTTTCCGTACCCACTGTATATATATATATATATAAAATGTTTGGGGGTTTTAGGTGTTTTTCTAGCAAAAAGTACTGATTTTAACTTGTAAACAACAAGTGTCAGAAATAGGCCTGGTCCTGAAAGTAATTGTAAAGTCTTGTTTTCAGAAAAAAAATAACAAAGTAACAAACATGTTATATTTACCTCCTCTGTGCAGTTGGTTTTGCACAGAGCAGCCTGGATCCTCCTCTTCTCTGGTCCCTCACTCCTGTTCCTGGCCCCTTCCTCCTATTGAGTGCCCTAACAGCAAGCAGCTTGCTATGGGGGCACCCGAGACAAGCTGCAGCTCTGTGTGTCCATTCAGACATGGAGTTGTCGTTAGGCCCCACACCCTCTGTCTCCTGATTGGCTCACTGACTGTGATTGACAGCCAAGTGAGCCAATGGTGCCGTGGCTGTATCTCAGCCAATAAGGAAGGAGAGTCCCAGGACGACTGAGGGACTCGTGGACATCGCTGGACAAAAAGAGGGCACAGGTAAGTATTAGAGGGGCTTCTACACACAGAAGGCTTTTTGTCTAAATGCACAGAATGCATTAAGATAAAAAAAACCTTCCTGACTTTACAACTCCTTTAAGTGGTTAAAGTGTCAACTTTGAGTGAAAAAAAAAAAAATTATATTTATTTTCGTACATCACGGGACACAGCCATGAATCATAACATATGGGTTATAGATTAGCAACTCCGGATATAGAAAGGTATTATAGGGCAGTAATTATTACACAAATGATTGAATGGACAAAAGAAGTAACAGGGAAAAGATGGGTAGAAATAGAATGTGCACAAAATAATATTCACCTACACAAAACAATATGGATACCACCAAAATATAGGGAATCACAAGGAGCACATGAATTGACAAGGGTAGTGTATAAAATATGGAATGGGGTTAATAAACAATTAAAATGGGAATATAATTTCCCCAATGATGTCACTTAATGGCACAAAATATTTTCCACCAGGGAATGAGGAGAAATTTGGAAATTGGATAGGAAACACTCAATTAAAAGATATAATTCACAAGGGTTGTATTAAGACACTTCAAGAATTAAAACAAAACGATAAAGGTATGAAATTAGATGAATAAAAGGGGGAAAAGTATTGTAAGGTAATGTTGTAAATCTTTTTGTCTCTTTCTTACTAAGGAACTTTTTGGGTTCCTTTTGTTTTGATATGTGTGTAATTTTATATGATGAAATTAACAATAAAAAATGTAAATACTAAAAAAATAATATATGGGTTATAAAGCCACCTATAGGTGAAGGGCACTGGCAACCAGTCAGAATTAATGACCCCCTATATAACCCCTCCCATATAGGAAGTACCTCCATTTTTTCGCCAGTGTCTAAAAGGTGAAGGTCGTCATGGAGAGGTGCTCCACATGTTTGTTATGTTTCAGAAGAAAAAAAAAGATTAGCTATCGGATCCATCTAAAACAGTCAATGGACTAGAAAGATGGTACCCAAGCCTTAGGAAGCAGATATGAGGTTTTGCCTGTAACGCTGTCCCTTTTTGGCGCTGATTCCTGGGATCCGGACCCTTGGAAAACCAAACCCCAAAGGCTCTCTGTGCAGGGTGTTCTGCAGGTCCAAGGCCGTGGCCCCTCTTATATAGGGGACCCAGTCCTTTGAAGGTCTTTAGGACCATGCTCACCTCTTTTTCCTCCCTAGGCTCATTGCGCCCTCCTCAAAGTCCTCAGTCATTTCCCATGCATCCACTCTTGGAGCAAGAAGTGTACAATGACTGGGATCATACGGATAGGATGTTTGTTCCTCCTAAAAGGTTTTCATTGTTCTATCCTATGGAGGATACGTTTTCTAAAAGATAGAAAATTCCCACTGTGGATGCAGCCATTTCTTCGGTTAACAAGAATTTAACCTGTCCTGTGGATAATGCACAGGTTTTTAAAGATCCAGCGGATAAAAAGTTGGAATCTTTATTGAAAGCCTCCTTTGTGGTTGCAGGTTCTGCAGTATAACCAGCAGTAGCAGCCATAGGAGTGTGTCAGTCTTTGAAAGACTGCATAAGGCGATTGGCCAAGACAGTTCCTTCTCAAGGAGAGTCTGTGGAAGATCTGTCAGATCTACCTCGCACTTTGTGTTTTGTAGTAGATGCTCTTACGGATTCCATAAGGCAAATGTCACGGTTTGCTCTGATGACAGTGCACATGTGCAGAATCCTTTGGTTAAATAGCTGTCTACGGAATTACCATATAAACAATTACTGACTAGCTTCCCCTTTCAGGGAGAACGCCTTTTTGGTGATGATCTGGATAAGTATATCCAAAAGATCTTGGGGGGAAGAGTATGTTGCTACCTGTAAAGAGGAAGAGCAGGGATCCTTCCTTTAAGATCCCCAGCACACATAATACCAGTGCTTCCAGTTCCAGGCAGTGGCGACGGCCTCAACCATCGGTGTTTGGACCCAAGCCTTCGGGGCAAGGTCAGAAAAAACCCTGGGCCTAGAGATCAGCCAAATCTTCCTCTAAGCCCTCTCAGTGAAGGAGCGCCCCCACTCGCCTGGGTGGGAGGAAGGCTCCTGCAGTTCTCAGAGGCATCGGTGGAGTTTTTTCAAGACAACTGGGTTGTCTCCACCATTTCACAGGGATACAAGCTGGAATTTTGGGTGTTCCCGCATCCTCGGTTTGTGAGGTCAAGTATACCTACAGATCCCCTAAAAGAAAGCTCTCTCTTTCAGGCATTGGACTAGCTGAGAGCTCAGAGGGTGAGAACCGAGGTTCCAGAAAACAAAAGGTTCAAAGGTTTTTACTTAAACCTATTCATAATCCCCAAACCAAATTGGGATGTGAGACCTATATTGGATCTCAAAGCGCTGAATCTAAACGTTCGTTCTTTCCATATGGGATCAATTAGTTTGTTCTTTCCATATAGGATCAATTAGTTCAGTCGTAGCCTCCCTGCAGGGAGAGGAATTTCTAGCATCCATAGACTTCAAGTATGCATATTTTCATGTGCCTATATTTCAGACCCATCAAAGTTTCCATTGTTTTGCGATTGGAAACCATCAATTCCAGTTTGTGGCCCTGCCCTTTGGGTTGGCCACAGCACCAAGAGTGTTCACAAAGATCCTAGCTCCGGTATTGGCTGTTCTAATGTCCCGAGGGGTATTGATAATAGAATATCTGGACGATCTATTACTAATAGATGGATCTGCGTCGGCTCTATGCCAAAATATCCTTCAGACTGTACATTTTTTTTAAACGTCTGGGTTGGATACTGAACTTAGCAAAGTCAGCATTACAGCCAGTCCAGCATCTGGAATACCTGGGGCTTCTTGTTAACACGGTACAGGCAAAGATATTCTTGCCAGCAAGAAGGGTCTCAGACCTGAAGGGTCAGGTTCGGTCTATAGTAAGACTGAGATATCTGTCTATACATCTTTGCATGATGTTACTGGGGAAGATGGTGTCCACATTTGAGGCAATTCCCTATGCTAAATTCCATGCCAGACTCTTGCAGAACAACGTTATGTCTGTGTGGAACGGAAAAGTTCAGTCCAAGAGTACAACAGAATCTAAATTGGTGGTTGTTGACCAGAAATCTGGAGAAGGGGAAATCCTTTCTTCCAGTGACCTGGAAAGTGGTGACTACAGATGCCAGTCTCTATGGCTGGGGAGCGGTTCTGGAAGAAGCCACTGTCTAGGGGAATTGGTCTTGGGTAGAGAGTCGTCTCCCCATCAACATTTTGGAAATTCGTGCAGTCAGTCGGGCTCTGGAATTCTAGACGCCCAGACTTCGGGGTCACCCTGTCAGGGTGCAATCTGACAATGCCACGGCCGTGGCTTATGTCAACCATCAAGGAGGCACAAGGAGAAACTGGTCTTTTTGATTGCAATAACTTTGGCTAGAAGGGTATTGGAGCTAGCTCCTCTTTCTTGTAAAGAGCCATTCTTGATATTTTATCAAGAAAGGCTGATTTTATGTCCTCACTCAGATTTTTTGCCCAAGGTAGTGTCCGCCTTTCATTTGTATCAAGACATTATACTACCTTCTTTTTTTCCAGATCCTCACTCAGAGGACAAAGGTTTTTGCATTCTTTTGATGTAATGTGTACACTTAAATTTTATTTACAGAAAACAGCTCAGATTCGTAAGACCGAGAGCGTGTTTTTACTGCCAGATGGCCCCAGAAAGGGATTGGCAGCATCGAAATCTACGATTTCTTGTTGGATTCGCCAGGTCTATTATTCAGGCATATGCATTAGTAGGAAAGGTTCCACCTTTTCTTGTAAAGGCATATTCTACCAGAGGAGTAGGTGCCTCTTGGGCACATTGCCATCAAGCCTCTATGGCTCAGATTTGCAAGGCCGCGACCTGGTCGTCTGTGCATACTAGGGATAGACCGATTATCCGCAAGGCCGATATATGCACTTTCCCCGATATATCAGTATCGGCCCCAAAACTGGCCGATATTACAGATATTTTTGTGACGGCATTCTGCCATCTTAGGCCGCCTCCCTCGCCTTGGACATCCTTGTCTTGAGTCGGGACTAGGATCGCAGCCATACACCCACCCACAGCAGCCCGGTGCCAGCCAGCCATCCACATCCACAGGCCCTGTACCAGCCAGCCAGCCACAGGCACTGTACCAGCGAGCCAACCAGCCACCCACATGCCCTGTACCAGCTAGCCACCCACAGCCTCTGTGCCACCCACCCACCACGGGGTGCCAGCCACCCACCACAGGGTGCCAGACAGCCAGCCACCCACAAGCCCTGTACCAGCCAGCCACAGGCACTGTACCAGCCAGCCGCCTACACATGCCCTGTACCAGCCAGCCACCCACAGCCCCTGTGCCAGCCACCCACCTACCACAGGGTGCCAGCAAGCCAGCCACCCACCACAGGGTGCCAGCAAGCCAGCCATTAAGCATTAAACAAAAATTAACATGTTCAGTACCAGATTTGTGTCAAAAATTGTCTTTAATTTTCAAAACTTTAAATGTACAAAATATCTGCCCATATCAGCTGATACCGATACGTTGTGACGAAAATATCGGTATCGGCCCTGAAAAAAACATATTGGTCCATACCTAGTGCATACATACACTCGTTTCTACTGTATAAAGTGGATGTTGGGACCCAGGAGGAGTCTGCTTTTGGCCGCAGTGTACTGCAGGCGGCAGTGTAATCCTTCCGTTAAGGGTCAGATGGCAGTATTTTTTGGCGTTCCCCCCCTCCCCTCAGTTGCATTGCTTTGGGATGTCCCATATGTTATGATTTATGGTTCTGTGTCCCGTGATCTACGAAAAGAAAAATGGATTTTTAATTCATACTTACCTGTAAAATCCATTTCTTGAAGTATATCACGGGACACAGAGGTCCCTCCCCTCTTCTATGGGGTCTTTTATTGCTTGCTACAAAACTGTGGTATTTCCTGTATGGGAGGGGTTATATAGGGGGTCATTAATTCTGATTGTTTGCCAGTATCCCTCACCTATAGGTGGCTAAAACCCATTTGTTATGATTTATGGCTCTGTGTCCCGTGGTATACTTCAAGAAATGGATTTTACAGGTAAGTATGAATTAAAAATCAATTTTTTTGTCATTTTCCAAAAACGTTTGACAAAAAAATCTTCTATGAACGCAACATGCCTCTCAGCAAATACCTAGGGGTTTCTACTTTCCCAAAAGGGATCATGTGGGGGGGGGGGGGGGTTAGTTTGTACTGCCCTGGCATTTTAGCACCTCAAGAATTGTGATAGACAGTCAGAATGTAAAAGCTGCATGAATTCCAGTATACTATATGCCATCGTTTGTAGATGCATTAGCTTTAGTTTAAAATAATTCATATGCACTTATTGGGATTTTTTTTTTACCAAAGTCAACAGTTTTGCCAGTTGAAATAGTGCTGCGCTGAATAGCAAAAAATGCTCTGGTCATGAAGGGGGCAAAACCCTCCTGTAGTCAAGTCGGTAAAATGTTACTAAACCCAGGACCCTGCATGCACTATATCTGGTCTCCCACAGTACACAGAACTTGGAAATGCAATTATTTTAGTAAATATAAACTGCTAAATATCTTTTCTCATCAGCAGTTAGAGTAGTCTTGTGACTTCTATGAATGTCTGGTTAAAGCTTATAGGAGGATTTTTTTTGTTATCCCACGATTGTCCTGTGAGAATGCAGGACCCCTGACCCTCTGTCTGGACAGTACTGATTGGCCCTGTGCTGACTCACATGCACTCTCCCAAGAAAAAAAAAAAAAAAACACTCTTTAGCAATATAAACCAAACTGAACATGTGTAGCCTGTCCCCTGGCTCTGTAAATATTAGGAAAAATATTGGAGTCAGTGGAAGAAGGGGAGGATCAGAGAAGACAGGATCGAACAGCTTTTTTACACAATGCAGAGGATTAATCCCTTAGGTTCCACAGTGAGTATAACACTGATTTTACTGTTGTGGGTTTAGTAACACTTTAAGTATGATACTGTTTCTAGTGTGAAGTGTAGTTAAAGCCATTCCTGTGTGTTCAGGTTCTCAGCCAGAGACAATGTCATGGTCATAGTGTTAATAAATAATTAAACTTGTACCTACAAAGACCTCAGTTGCATAAAGGTCAGTTGGATATAATACTGCAATACAGAATGTTCCACCTTTTTTGTTTTCTTTTTCTTTCCCCAAAAGCACATAAATGCATATACTGTTTCATAATACAAATATGTTAAAACAAACTGTTTTTGCTTACAGCGTATAGGCGAGGATTATTTAACTAACCTGGACCAGCTGAAGAAGTTGCTTAGCTTTGTGAATGATGAGGCTTTCATCAGGGATATTGCAAAAGTCAAACAGGTATTGTATACGTATACAGTCTGTAACTAACAGTTAAAACTAACTAGCCATATTTGCATATAGTGTTGCTTTCAACTCTTGTGATGCTTCAGCTCTAACACTCCACTTCTTTCACTAGTAGTACTGAAAAATAATGTTATTCTGTTTGTGAGTAATTTTCTACCTGAAGAAGTCAAGGCAGTTAATTGCTTGTACTGGTATTGCACTGGTATTTTATTGAGCCACTTTCTCAAAATCAGAGATAGCGTAAGACACAATATGTAGATTTAATGATAAATGATTAATTTATCTTTCATTCATTGATGGACACAGCTCCAGAATCTACTTGACCATTGGGTCGGCCTGGGGCTGGCCTGCGAGTTCAACATTTGGCGAGGGCGAATTCGACCTGGTCCCAGCCTGAGTCGCAGCGTGCCTTCTGGCCGACAGCACCCCCATTCCGATGGAGCGGTGGTCTATCCAGAGTGGTGCCCACCCAGTTCCATTGTGTGGTAAGTAATGTCCCCCCTCTCCCCTGGTGGTCTTTTGGGGTGGACGCAGGCCCCTCCTGAGAAGGTCGGATCCCTGGGTTCCCCTCCCTTCCCCCCAGCCCCTCCAAATTTCAGTCACTGTGGGTCTTTTGGCCTCCCAATACCCCCCTCCCTGGGTGCGGTTATGAGCTGGCTGCTGTCATATGCTCTTAAGGGGGGCTGTTTGGAGTTGCTGCTGACCTGGCTGGTGACTGAGTTTTCTCGGTGCGCAGCAGGGGGTTGAGCAGGGTTCCCTGCCATCCTGGCGATTGGTGACTAGGGCAGGGATGTCCTCGGGGCTCCCTGCGGTGGTTGTCAGGCTGGGGGAGTGGATGTTTTACCATCCGCGGGTACGTGCCTCACAAGGCCAAAAATTTAGGCCGCAGTTTTGTGGACTACTGGTCGGAACCTATGTGAGGTGGCCTCTGTGAGGCTGGCTGAATCCACTGCCTCCCGTGTGGGCATCTGCCTTCCCCTCCAATGCCCTGGGTGGTTGGCTCTGCTGGGGCTCGCATCCTGGTAGCTGGGCTCCCTCAAAAATTAAGGTCGCAGCTTTCTGCTTACTAGGCCATGTGGCTGAGTTGGGTTCCGCTGTTGGTGGGCAGCCTCAGTGAGTCTAGCTGAAGCCCCCAACTCTCTCTTTGAGCATCTGCCAGACTGAGGACCTGTGCAATTGCGGCTGGGCCTCCACAAAAATTTAGGCCATGGCCTGCGGCCTGCTGGGCCATATGGTCAGCTTGGCACCTCCCTTGAACTGGGGGGCACTGTGGGGGGCTCTTAATTTTTAGTGACAGTCTTGCCGCCATTATTGTGTGGGTGAGGGTACCCTGCCTGCACGTACGCGTCATGGTGGGAGGCCCCATTTTAAGGGGGCTATATTTTATTATGTCCTCTATGGAGGGCTCGGAGGACAACCCCCTTGTTTTTTTGCAGGGTCTCATGGGTGGTCAATTTGTCAGCCCTTGCGGGATCGCAGTCGGCTGCCTCCCCCGATTGTTATGTTTCGGGGTGAGCTTAGTATGTAGCGACCCTACTGGGTCTCCGCCCATGCACTTTGAGTGCTCTGAATATGAAGATGATTCCTCTTCTACTGCAGCCGTGCATGAAAAGACACTGGTGGATGCACTGATTGTATGGGTGCGGGAAACCCTAAAAATGGAGGATGCAGCTGCTGCTGCGTCGGAGGCGCTGGTCTCCTTTGGTACCCGCAGCTCTTCGAAAGCGGCAAAGGTATTCCCACCTACTTTGACAAAATTGTCGCGAGTCAGTGGGGTTGTCCTAAACGCAATGTGGTGGTGTCTAAGCGTTTTGCTAGACGGTATCCCTTTGAGGAGTCTCTGTTGAAAGAGTGGACAGTCCTATTCTCTCTCAGGTTTCCAGGTTGCATAAATCCTCCCTAAATCAGGTAGAGGAGCCTCTGCTTTTAAAGATCCCTTTGACAGGAGAGCCGGGACGTTGGTCCGCCACATGTTTACTGTGGCCGACTTGGTCCTTAGCCAGTGTTCACTATAGCCTTGGTGTCCCAGACTCTGTTGGAGTGGGCAAAGATTTTGCACCAGGATCTGGAGGGGGAACAGCTTCCCCCAGCCTTTGTGGAGCTGGCAGACCAGACGGCTTCCTTAGTCTCTAGGCTGTCCGTGACAGCAGTGGTCCCTCGGCGCATGATATGGCTGAAATGCTGGTCTGCGGACCAGACTTCCAAGAAGGCCTTATCTGATCTTCCCTTTGTGGGGGATCGGCTGTTCAGATCCTCCCTGGAGGATATTATTAAGGGTCTTACAGGGGGGGAAGAGTATTCTTCTTCCAGAGGCTGCCAAGGGCAAAGAGTCTCGTTGCAGACGTGGACCTTTTTTTTTTGCTCGGCTCATATCAGCCTTTTCGTTCCTCAGGATCTCAAGACAAGGGATATAAGTCTGTAAGGACCTCCTCCGGAGGTTCCAAGGGAACCTGGTCTGGTAAGCCGAAAGCCAGTCCTTCCAGACCCGTGGACTTCCCTGATTCAAGACAAGTGCGTCCACAAGCTTATCCAGTCCGACTACAAGATCGAGTTTCGGGCTTATCCTTCAGAGAGGTTCTTTCCTTCCAACCTGCATTTATCCCCAGACCACCTGTGGGGTCTCTTTGGGGCGGTGCAAGACTTGCTACTACAGGGGTTGATTTCTCCAGTTCCAGAATCGAAACGTTTTCAAGGGTTTTATTCAAACTTGTTTACAGTTCCCAGGAAGGAAGACAAGGTAGGTCCAGTCCTGGACCTCAAAGCTCTGAATCACTTTGTGCGGGTACAGATATTCCGAATGGAGTCTATTCGTATGGTAGTGGCATTCCTACATCAAGGGGATCTTCTGGCCTCTATCAATATCAAGGACGCTTACCTTCATATTCTGATATATGCTGGTCATTAGGGATGATCGAACGGTTCGGGTCGACCATCGGTTCGGCCCGAACATTGGGTGTTCGAGGTTCGGCCAAATTTAGAACTTTTTGCCCAAAAAGTTCGGAATTCGGCAACCAGAACTGCCCAAAATGCAATGCTTCAGGAAATGGGCTTTAAAAGCCCGTGATTAGACCAGAACCATTAGCAAAAGCTAATGAGGGGGCAGGAGAATGCTAGGAATGTGATTGGAGTGACTAGGGGGTCCCTAGACCAATCATTAGTGAATACGCCCCCCAGTATATAAGATCGCCCCCGCCATATTCCTAGCATTGTTATACTGGACATGGAAGAGAGTGGAAGCAGTTCTGTTAATTTTACTTTAAAAGTGTCATTTAGCTATTTTTAGTGTGAGGAAAGGGATATCTAGTGTAGTTAGAGTGCTCCTTTACACTTTAGTTAGCTTCAAAAATGTAGTTTCTGTAGGGAAAGTGTTAAGTGTAAGGGGACCGTAGTGTAGTGTAGGGTTAACTGGCAGTGACTGCTATGGCAGGGTGACAAAACCCTTCCATAGCAGGGTGACCGCTATAGAGAAATGATCATTTCTCTGAATTGCTTCGGCACACCCATATGGCTTCTCACCAGCCAAGCATTTTTTATGCTGCAGGGGCTGCCACTGCCAGTGCTTTTTTGAGGACATGTTTGATGTCAGACATGACATCTGAACATGTGTATAGGGGGTATATATACACATATATGTCTGAATATATACCCCTAGACATATATAGGTGTGATAGTAGCAGAAATAAATGCTTGCGCTAATGAAATCATTTACAGTAATATATTTCTGCTACTATCACACCTATATATGTCTAGGGGTATATATTCAGACATATATGTGTATATATATATACCCTCTATACACATTCAGATGTTTTGCCTGCCTCAAAAGAACCCCAAAAAAATGCCAAAAAAACGCTAGCGTCAAAAAAAAAATGCCCAGGTGTGTTTTTGCTGGCATTTTTTGGGGGGTTTTGGAGGCAGGCAAAACATCTGAACTTGTGTATAGTGGTATATATACACACATACATATATTTATATACACACCTAGACATATATAGGTGTGATAGTAGCAGAAATATATTACTGTAAATGATTTCTTTAGCGCAAGCATATATTTCTGCTACTATCACACCTATATATGTCTAGGTGTGTATATAAAATATATGGATGTGTGTATATACACCACTATACACAAGTTCAGATGTTTTGCCTGCCTCAAAAGAACCCCAAAAAATGCCAAAAAAAAACGCTAGCGTCAAAAATAAAAAATGCCCAGGTGTGTTTTTGCTGGCATTTTTGGGGGTTTTTGGAGGCAGGCAAAACATCAGAACTTGTGCACAGTACCACTATACACAAGTTCAGATGTTTTTCATGACTGCAAAGAACCCAAAAAATGCCTTCTATTAAACCGGCAAGGTGTTACAGCAGTGGAGCCATACTCCTGTGCTGAAAGTTTTCTAATACAAACTATCTTTTTTTTTCATGGTTCTGGACATGCTACAGAGCTGAATCTTCACATGTACACTTTTTAGACCCCCCAGATACTAAATCCAAAGTAAAAATCAAAAAATCTCTTTTTTTTTTTTTTCAATAATTGGCTTTTTTATCAAAAATGACAATTTTTAAGAACTTTTTTTTGTGTGATTTTGTGTCTGGGGGGTCTAAAAGGTGTACCTGTGAAGTTTCAGCTCTGTAGCATGTCCAGAACCAGAAAAAAAGATCATATAGGTGTTAAAGTTAAAGGAGGGTCCCGACCCACATCCCTGTTCTACTGAAAAATTATCTTTTTTTTTCATGGTTCTGGACATGCTACAGAGCTGAAACTTCACATGCACACCTTTTAGACCCCCCCCCAGATACTAAATCCAAAGTAAAAATCAAAAAATCTCTCTTTTTTTTTTTTTAATAATTGGCTTTTTTATCAAAAATGACAATTTTTAAGAACTTTTTTTGTGTGATTAATAGTTAATGGGGCATGACCCAGAACCCTAGGCACTTTTTAGGGGCATTTATTGGGTTTTAGGGCTTAAAAATGGTGTTTTTTGATTACCGAAGTTCGGGTCCCATTGATTTCAATGGGGTTCTGTAATCCGAACCAAACTTTTGGGAAATTCGGGTGTTCTGGTCGAACCGAACTTTTCAAAAGTTCGATCATCCCTACTGGTCATCTGTGCTTCCTCTGTTTTGCCATGGGCGAGGAGCATTATCAATTCACAGCATTACCCTTTGGTCTCGCCTCAGCTCCTCGGGTCTTCACAAAGTGTTGACCCCAGTGTTGGCATTGTTGCGCCAGCGGGGGATTGCGGCACTGGAGTACCTGTAAGATCTTCTTCTGCGAGCAGAGTCTCTGACTGCTCTGACAGACAACCCGGAAATTACTGTGCAGACTCTGCAGGAGTTTGGTTGGAAATTAAATTTCCAGGAATCTGCTCTGTTACCATCCACCAAGTTGGACTATCTGGGTCTGATTCTGGACTCGGCCTCAGCCAGGGTGTTTCTCTCATGGGACATGCTCCAAAAGCTGCAGGATGCTAATGACATTCGGCTCCTGTTGCCCAGCAGTCGGTTATCTCTCAGGACTTGCGTGCAGGTGCTGGGCCTGATGGTGTCTACCTTTTGAGGTGGTTCTGTTTGCACAGTTCCACATGAGACCTCTGCAAAGAGAGGTTCTTGCCAAGTGGGACAAGAATCCGCAGTCTCTAGACAGGGTACGAGAGGGTCCCTGATTTGTTGGCTTCGCTCGCCGGCGCTTCTACAGGGAAAATCTTTCCCAACCTGTACTGGATGGTAGTCCCCACGGATGCCAGGGTGGGATGGCGTTCTCGGCACAGAATGTGCTCCGGGGGTCTGGTTTGTGGCAAAGTTTCCGGATCCTCGGGCCGATGCCACAGATGCACTGGTGGCTCCTTGGGGCCAGTATCGTGTGATATATGCCTTTCCCCCCCTCTAAAACTTCTGCCAAGCCTACTGCGAAGAATGGAGGCGAAAGGGATTCTGGCCATCCTATTGGCTCCAGACTGGCCTTGCTGGTCTTGGTGCGCAGATCTGATATGGTTGGTCGCAGATGCTCCTTGGAGACTACTTCTGTGGGCCCAAGGGCCAATTTTCCATCTTGCTTACAGTCGCTGGCTTTGACGGCTTGGCTGTTGAAAGTCAGATGCTGAAGGATAGAGGGTTGTCTGAATCAATGATTCCCACACTGTTAAAATCTAGCAAATCTACCTCTAGGAAGATTACCATCACATTTGGAAAGCGTACTTTGCATGGTGTGAATTTCTTGGGGTTCACCCCTGCTCCTTTTTGGTGGCTCGGAGTTTAGCTTTCCTCCAACAAGGTGTTGAGCAGCGTCTGGCCCTGGGTACCATCAAGGGCCAGGTTATGGCCTTGGTGGCTTTCTTTCAATGTCCTTTGGCCACGCATTCTTTGATTCGCACCTTTTATTCAGGGGGTTCACCACTTGGCTCTTCCAGTGTGGTCTCTGTTGCCTCCGTGGGACCTCAATTTGGTGCAGTCGGTTTTCCAGAAACTGCCTTTTGAAAATATTTGTGGGATTCCTCTGCTTACTTTGTCCCAGAAGGTAGCCTTCTTGGTGGCTATTACTTCTGTGCGCAGGGTGTCGGAGCTGGCAGCATTGTCTTGTTGTTTACCTTACCTGGTGGTTCACAGAGATAAAGTGGTGCCTCGCCCCTGTCAGTCGTTCCTTCCTAAGGTTGTTTCTGGTTTCCACCTGAATGAAGTCATTGTGTTGCCTTCCCTGTGTCCTAAGCCTAAACATCCTAAGGAGATTGCCTTGCATTCTCTGGATGTGGTCCGGGTGATCAAGGTGTACCTAGTGGCTACTGAATCGCTTAGGAAATCAGACTCACTATTTGTCCTTACGGATGGACCCTGAAGAGGGTTGGACGCGTCTGCTGCGACGATTTCCGGATGCATCAGACAGACAGTGGTGCAGGCCTATTCAATTAAGGGTCAGTTACCTCCTTTTCCCTGTTAAGGTGCATTTCTACTTGGGTGCTTAGTGCATCTTGGACCTTCTGTCATCAGGCGTCAGTGATGCAGGTTTGCAAGGCGATCATCCCTCTGTATCCACAGTGGATACAGAGGGATGACTCCCTTCAATGAAGAGACTGGCCACTCATTCATGGGACTTTGAATGGTAACGACACTGGACAAATGCTGCTAGCCCCACCTTAGTAGGTGTTTTCCACACATGATCTAATATCCACGAATGCATCCCCACTCTCAACCAGATTCTGGACCTTGGCTTGTGGCTTGACCAACATTGTGTGCTCCCTGACAGGTCCCTGAAGAAACGCATAGGGCGCGAAACATGTTGAGCCTGGAGCCCTGAACTGTATTAAGAGACGGACATACCTGACTACCCAATACCATTGCTGACAAACATCTCATACATGGGAGTAGCTTGCCTTGAATAAACGCTATCAAGGAGAGTCATTATCTTTTATCCTCCTATGTTATCTTTGGTAGCTGGTATTTGTCTGTATTATGCTGTTATACATTACCTGTAAGAATCTGTGCAATATATGCTTATGTTGACTATCTATTATACACCTTAGGGGGTTTCTCCCCCCCCCCTTACCTTGCTTTTAACATGAATATTTTTGTAATAAAAATTTATTGATTTTATACGAAGTATTTTTTGTTCTTATGTGCCATCAAAGTCCACATACATATTCATTTTTCTAGGCTATTCACTATGGACGAGGCATGTGCTTTATATGTTCTTGATGTCTCTGGTGCCGCCCCAGTATGACATTATTAGTTTTTGTTCAGCAAGGTTTTGTAGGCCGCTGTTTAAGAGGACCTGGTTCTCTTTGAGGGTGTATTGTGTTCAGGTGAGCTCCAGTTGTTCCTGGTTGGCTAAGTTTAGCCTTTGGGAATGTTATTCTGCTGTGTTTTCTCACCCCTCATGTCTAACACTGCTTAGGGACGTCCCAATTGTCAAGAAGATTCTGGAGCTGTGTCCATCAATGTACGAAAGAGAAAATTGGATTTTTGTCTTACAGTGAAATCCTTTTCTCTGATGTTCATTGATGGACACAGCACCCACCCCTCTATTGAGTTGGGTTGTTTTTTCTTCTGACACTGCTTGCAACAAAACTGAGTGCCTATAGCAGAGAGTGGGAGTATATTCCCTTGGACTGCCCCATAGGCGTGGTAAATAATTTTCCTGCTTTGTGGCCTACTCTTGTAGGGGGCAGCATAACCTAATGGTCAAGAAGATTCTGGAGCTATGGCCGTCAATGAACATCAGAGAAAAGGATTTTACGGTAAGACAAAAATCCAATACTTTTTGCCAAGATTAAATTCAAAGATTTTAAATGCCTAGCTTAACTTCTTGATATTTTCCTGTGCTTGGGGAACTGCCCATTCCATGTAAAGCCTGCCATACAAGTGAATGGCTGTATATGCAAGTTTTGCAGTTGCAAAATATGCTGGCTGTGCATGTGTGGGTAAACATCAATGCAAATAAACATCGACTTTCACAAGAGCGCTGCCACATACAGCCACTTACAGCACCAGGAAGTTACTTTAGGCATTTAAAATGCCTGGTAAAGCCTTGGTTTCATCAACCCTTAAGCGGGTTGCACAAAAAAAAAAAAAAAACTGTCAGCTCAAGCCGGAGCCGCTGTACTAATGACCTGACTTTAATGCAGCGATTTCCCCCACGATCAGAAAACATTTTGGCCAAAATTTATAAAAAAAATCGATTTTTTTATTTTTTTAATGGATTTTTTTTAGCAGAAAGTAAAAAATATTGTTTATTTTTTTCGAATTTTACTGTCTTTTTTAATTTATATCGCAAAAATATAAAAACCTAGTGGTGATCAAATACCACCAAAAGAAAGCCCTATTTGTGTGAAAAAATGTATACAATGTTTGTATTGGTACAGCGCTGCATGACCACGCAATTTCTAGTTAAAATGGCACAGTGCTAAATAGCAAAAAAATGGCCCTGGTCATGAAGGGGGTAAAACTTTCTGGAGCTTATTATCATTAACAATAACAATAACTTTATAACTTTCCTTGTTCACAACAGCAAACCAGGTTAGCACGTCTCCCACTGCATCTATCCAACTAATCCCGATACAGCAGGGCAGCTTAAATTTACAATCTGTTCCACTAGCATTTGCTGGGACTGAATTTATCTATACTCCAAACGTACCAAACATATTATTATTATTATACAGGATTTATATAGCGCCAACAGTTTGCGCAGCGCTTTACAATGTGAGGGAAGACAATACAGTTACAATACAATTCAATACAGGAGGAACTAGAGGGCCCTGCTCGTTAGAGCCTACAATCTAATCTCTATTTATAATAAACAACAGTGCTTAATATGTTACCCCAACATTTCAAATTCCTGATATGTGCCCGTTGTGTCATGTACTGGTGTTAAAAGTTTCCTGTTCTGTTTTCCATCTGTTTTTCTGGATAGGAGCACAATGTGTATGTATATATATATATATATATATATATATATATATATATATATATATATATATATATATATATATATATATATAGTATATACAGGGTATCTCACAAAAGTGATACACCCCCCACCCCCTCACATTGTTGTAAATATTTTTTTATATATTTTTTTCATGTGATAACACTGTAGAAATGAAACTTTGCTACAATGTAAAGTAGTGAGTGTACAGCTTGTATAAGTGTAAATTTGCTGTCCCCTCAAAATAACTCAACACACAGCGATTAATGTCTAAATCGCTGGCAACAAAAGTGAGTACACCCCAAAGTGGAAATGTCCAAATTGGGCCCAAAGTGCCAATATTTTTCAGCACTGCCTTAGCCCTCCTGGGAATGGAGTTCACCAGAGCTTCACAGGTTGCCACTGGAGTCCTCTTCCACTCCTCCATGATGACATCACAGAGCTGGTGGATGTTAGAGACCTTGCGCTCCTCCACCTTTTGTTTGAGGATGCCCCACAGATGCTCAATACGGTTTAAGACTGCAGACATGCTTGGCCAGTCCACCACCTTTACCCTCAGCTTCTTTAGCTAGGCAGCTTGATCCAGCTCCTCCTATTGACTTCTCCGGTGTCATCATCTCCCAGCTGCTGGTTGGCCAGAGGACGGAAGCACCACGCCCAGGAAATGATCTGGGAGCTATGAGGAAAAGCATCCACCTCCATTTGAGTCTGCATTAATGTCATGCAAATAAAGTATTATTGCTACACTTAGCATCGCCTTTTTTCCTTTCTTTTCTTTAGCAAGGCAGTGGTCGTCTTGGAGGTGTGTTTGGGGTAGTTATGTTGGAATACTGCCCTGCAGCCCAGTCTCTGAAAGGAGGGGATCATGCTCTTCTTCAGTATGTCACATTACATGTTGGCATTCATGGTTCCCTCAATGAACTGTAGCTCCCCAGTGCCGGCAGCACTCATGCAGCCCCAGATCATGACCCTCCCACCAACATACTTGACTGTAGGCAAGACACACTTGTCTTTGTCTTCCTCACCTGGTTGCCGCCACACACGCTTGACACCATCTGAACCAAATAAGTTTATTTTGGTCTTATCAGACCACAGGACATGATTCCAGTAATGGCTCATCAAAGCCATCCCCCAAAAGCTTCCCCCAGAGGACAAATTAAAATGGCTATGCAACCGCGAATCCTACTGAATTTATCGCTTGGATACGTTGGCCCCTGGGGGCCTCAAAGAAGAGCTAGAGGTCAACCCACTATTATGAATCTGATAACTATTCTCCTAATCGAACACAGGCCACCCTGTATGTCAGGTACATGGGGACATTGATGTGCAAATATATGCAAACATACGCAAACATATGGATAAAAAAACATGCACGTGGGATTCGCCACTTTTGTGCACATAGACACCGCACACACACCATTACAAACCCCTCCCCCTTCCCCTCCGCTCCCAACAGGACCTCCCAGTAAGGAACCTGTCCATAATCCACTTACAGTATATCCATATACAGTATTTGTTTAATTCCAATCAATATTATGATCACAGTTCCTCCCCCCCCCCATTTTTCCTTGTTTCTGTGTCTGACCCTATAGGTCCAGAGCGCTCCATTATTCAAACACCATCTTTATAAGTACTCCCAATAATACTTAACACAAGTGCACATAGGGGGAACAACTTTGGCTCATCCCTTATCGTCATGTGAGCACGTGCAATTTGCACACATAAGTCTCATTTGTGCGCATAGACACCATACAAATGACCCCCCTCCTTCCCCTCTACTCTATAGCAGCCCCCCAATCCCCACGAGGGAACTTCAATCAGGACACATCACCTAAGATGGCAGACCAATATTCAAGTATAGTATATTCTTATATCTTCTTCAGTTGCTTCATATTCATATATGTGTTCAATCTTAGCTTTTAATCATAATCACACTCCCCCCCCCCTTCTTTTTTCCCTCTCTGACACCATCCACCCAGAGCGTTTTATTACTTAAATAGCATCTTGCATAACTGCCCACAATACTCCAAACAAGTGCACATAGGGTTAATTAGACTCTGTTGTTTAGCCCTTATCTCTCACAGCACCGCATCCCTTCTGTACAATAGCTCCGCTCTGTTCCACGCCAGTGTCTAAGCCTCTCCCCCATTTCCCTGACAACCGATGACGCTGGCACCAGCTCTAGCCATATAAGAGATAGCTTCCTTTGGTCTCTAGGCAACGCCTTATGAAGGGGCACGCATGCCTTGAACGCTAGCACTGCCCCGCTTTGTGATGAGGGAGAAGCTGTGATGCCACCAGGACACCAGGAAGTGCCAGAAGCCACTGACACAGCCAGGACCCAGGGCTGTCTACACCTTTCTGGCCTCCCCTGCAGCGGATCAGATGACTTACTATAACGCCTTCTTTCCTATCACTCATGTGAGTACATTACCTTTTATGCCAATAAAGGATTGTTTTAATACTACACTCAGGTGGCGCTGCTCTGTTCTCTCTTTTTTCATGGTTCCAGTAATCCATGTCCTTAGTCTGCTTGTCTTCAGCAAACAGTTTGCAGGCTTTCTTGTGCATCATCTTTGGAAGAGGCTTTCTTCTGGGACAACAGCTAAGCAGACCATTTGATGCAGTGTGCAGCATATGGTCTGAGCGCTGACAGGCTGACCCCCCACCCAATTCAACCTCTGCAGCAATGCTGGCAGCATTCATATGTCTATTTCCCAAAGGCAACCTCTGGATATGACGCTGAGCATGTGCACTCAACTTCTTTGGTCGACCATGGCAAAGCCTGTTCTGAGTGGAACCTGTCCTGTTAAACTGCTGTATGGTCTTCGCCACTGTGCTGCAGCTCAGTTTCAGGGTCTTGGCAGTCTTCTTATAGCCTTTGCCATGATGTGCCATGTTGAACTTCCAGTGACCAGTATGAAAGAGTGAGAGCGATAACACCAAATTTAACACACCTGCTCCCCATTCACACCTGAGACCTTATAACACTAACGATTCACATGACACTGCGGAGGGAAAATGGGTAATTGGGCCCAATTTGGACATTGTCGCTTAAGAGTTTACTGAATTTTGTTGCCAGCGGTTTAGACAATAATGTGTTGAGTTATTTTGAGGGGACAGCTAATTTACACTGTCATACAAGCTGTACACTCACTACTTTACATTGTAGCAAAGTGTAATTTCTTCAGTGTTGTCACATGAAAAGATATAATAAAATATTGACAAAAATGTGAGGGGTGTACTTACTTTTGTTAGATACTGCATGTATGTGTGTGTGTGTGTGTATATATATATACATATATATATATATATATATATATATATATATATATATACACAGTATCTCACAAAAGTGAATCCAGACCTAAACCCTATTGAGCATCTGTGGGGCATCCTCAAATGGAAGGTGGAGGAGTGCAAGGTCTTGAACATCCACCAGCTCTGTGATGTCATCATGGAGGAGTGGAAGAGGACTCCAGTGGCAACCTGTGAAGCTCTGGTGAACTCCATGCCCAAGAGACAGTGCTGGAAAATATTTGTGGCCACACAAAATATTGACACTTTGGGCCCAGTTTGGACATTTTCATTTAGGAGTGTACTCACTTTTGTTGCCAGCAGTTTAGACATTAATGGCTGTGTGTTGAGTTATTTTGAGGGGACAGCAAATTTACACTGTTACATGAGCTGTACACTGACTACTTTACATTGTAGCAAAGTTTCATTTATTCAGTGTTGTCTCATGAAAAGATAATAAGATATATTTAGTAAATATATATTATAAGATATAATAAATAAATTGCACTTTTGTGAGATACTGTGTGTATATATACATATTAAAAAAAAAAATTATAAATACCCTTATTTCTATTGTGATCACATTCCCTCTGTTCTCAGCTGCATATGAGCTGAGGGGAAAATAAGCAGCATCACACTGAGCTTGCCAGTAAATGGCTGTGCAAGGTGTGGGGGGGGGGGGGGGTTAGGGGGTGGTGTCAGGACAAGTCTGATCACTGGAAAAGAGTACACTGAGTTCCCCTCCTATCTAGAGAACTGACCATGCTGTGCTCACCTGCCTTTTGTTGTTAGATTTGTTAATAGGAAAGCAAGGGTATGGCTAGGAAAACTAGGGGTTTCACATAAAGGAAGCAATACAAAGAGAATTGGATACCTTCTCATACATGTACAGTAGGCATGTATCAGGAATATGAAGTGTTGGGGTAACAAACATTTTAACTTAAGAAAAAATAAAAGATCTACTCTGGATATGGAGGTTGCCTCTATTTCTGAAAATGGCTGGCTGTGATGATGTTGATCCAGTGTACTGGCATGCAGCAAGTAAGTATACAGATCATGAGTTCTGACTTAATTTTGGCTTTGGTTGGTGTATGGTTGTTCTAGGTTGCTCACTAAAGCATTTGGAGTGTGAATGAATAAGAATTAAAGTGCCACACTACAATATTATATATTGTGCAAAGAATAATAAAAGAACAGTCATGCTCAAAATATATTTTCCAGCTGCTAGTAATATAGGTCAATACACATAAACCATATAACAAATATAAATATAGGAATTGCAGTGCTTCATATAAAACATGCAAAAAAGTGCAATAGTGACAAAAAACCTGAAAAGGGTCTATAACAACTTCAGTGTCCAAAATGTTAATATTCATTAACAAAATTGTCCATTTTCCATCTCACCACTATAGTAATTTTGAACATCAAGAGTACTGTAAATCTCCTTCACCAAGCAAGCAAATATTGCACTCACCAAGTGGATAGGCTGCCAAGTTACAGAGTATCCACCACTGTTCACACTGGCCTCCACTCCTCACAGCGATCACCACTACTTACATAAGGTCTCCACCAATCTGGGAATACCCTTCTTAGTTCTCCTATTCAGGACTGTCATCCACTCATGTGCTCATGAAGTCATGCCATACACCATGAATATTGTTTAAAAGCTCATAGTGTAGTATTTCAGTATTATAAATATCAATTAGATAAAGCAAAGAAAACTTACATCTCGCGCCACCACACCACAGGTCGATGCGGCAGCGTGGCATTGCGGATGTAGGTCTACACAACACGTTTCACACAAGTGTGTGTCCTCAGGGTCTTCTAGTGGTCACTAAGGTGGCAATCAATATGTAGCCTACATGTCAGGGATACCACATGTAGTCATCCAGCAAGGGTGATCAGATCAGTTGGCTGCACCAAGGAATCAGGACCCAGATGGATAAAGGTGTAAATAAGTTTATTAAGCAAAATGACACACTCCAATACCAACACCAGTAGACCATGAACAAGTAAATAAAATATAAATGCTAGCAGTACCAAACCCCAATAGAACCTAACAAACTATATACAAAGGATGGAGCAAACAATAGCAGGACAGGACAGGGACAGGAGACAAAGAAAGCAGGGAGCCAGGTACAGGAAGCAGGGTACAGGGAACAGGACTCAGGATCAGAATACAGGTTTCAGGATCAGGCTCAGACAGGGACACGGCTAGCAGAGAAAATACAGAAGCCCTGATCCTCAGTGAAGGGTGGGCTTATATTCCCTCAGCAGTCCTCCTCAGGTGCAGCTTAGTTAAAAGTACAGTCCAGCTGCTGAGAGACACCCGCTGGTGGGCCCTGGAACTGCATCCCTAAGTTACAGGAACAACAGTGCCACCAGCAGGTGACCCACGTAATGACGCTGATCCTGACAAACCCCCCCCCCTTTGAGGAGTGGCCTCCGGACGCTCCATTGTGCTTCTACCCCAAAAGTCCAGAAAGGTCTCCCCTCCATGTCTGTGGGTCTTCTAGCACTCTCTAGGCCAAAGTCCTTTAACTTGCCGGAAGGCGTGCCACCACAGTCCAGCAATTGAACATGCGCCCCACCACCAGGGTCTGGAGGCCATCTAGGCACCCCACAGGTCAAGTTCCTGAAGAGGCCTAACATTAGGGATACACCCGCCCTCATTGCAGCACATGTCCCAACACTGCGAGTGAAGGCAAGCTGGACATTAAGCAGGGAAGCGCCAGCGACATGCAGGGTATCCGGCAGTGGCACACCAGGCTGGGCAACAGACAGTGGCACATCACGCAGGGCGGTAGACCATGGCACATCAAGCAAGGCGGTAGACCGTGGCTCAGCAGGCACTGGATCAGCAAGCACTTGGTCAGCAGGCACCAGAATGGCAAGCACTGGTTCAGCGGGACCTGGAAAAGAAAGCACTGGTTCAGCGGGCACCGGAACAGCAAGCACTGGTTCAGCGGGCACCGGAACAGCAAGCACTAGTTCAGTGGGCACAGGATCAGCAGGCTGAGTAGAAGACACCGGATCAGCGGACACCAGAACATCGAGCTGAGTAGGAGACACCGGATCAGCAAGCACAGGAACTTCAGGCACCAGAACAGCGGGCATTTGATCACCAGGCTTAGTAGGAGGCACCGGATCAGCGGGCACTGGAACAGCAGGCATCGGAAGAGTGGGCACTGGAACAGCAGGCTGAGAAACAGGCATCGGATCAGCAGGCTGGGTAGTGGTCACCGGAAAAGCGGCACTGGATCAGCGGGCACCAGATCAGCAGGCTGAGTAGGAGACACCGGATCAGCAAGCACTGGAACTGCAGGCACCGGAACAGCGGGCACTGGATTAGCAGGCTCAGTAGGAGGCACTGGATCAGCGGGCACCGGAAAACAGCGGGCACTGGATCAGCAGGCTAATTAGGAGGCACCAGATCAGCGGGCACTGGAACAGCAGGCATCGGAACAGCGGGCACCGGAACAGCAGGCTCAGTAGGAAGCACCAGATCATCGGGCACTGGAACAGCAGGCATCAGAACAGCGGGCACCGGAACAGCAGGCTGGGTAGTGGTCACCGGAACAGCGGGCATCGGATCAGCGGGCTGAGTAGGAGACATCGGATCAGCAAGCACTGGAACTGTGGGCATCGGAACAGCAGGCACTGGATCAGCAGGCTCAGTATGAGGCACCGGATCAGCGGGCACTGGATCAGCAGGCTCAGCAGGAGGCACCAGATCAGCGGGCACTGGAACAGCAGGCATCGGAACAGCGGACTCTGAAACAGCGGGCACTGGGACAGCAGGCTGAGAAACAGGCACCAGATCAGCAGGCTGGGTAGTGGTCACTGGAACAACGGGCACTGGATCAGCGGGCACTGGAACAGCGTGCTGAGTAGGAGACACCAGATCAGCAAGCACTGAAACTGCGGGCACCAGAACAGCAGGTTAGTAGCAGGCACCAGATCAACAGGCACTGGATCAGTAGGCTGGGAAGTAGGCACTGGATCAGTGGGCTGGGTAGCAGGCATCAGATCAGCAGGTATCGGATCAACAGGCTGGGTAGCAGGCATCGGATCAGCAGGCATCGGATCAACATGCTGGGTAGCAGGTATAATTGTATGTGTTGGGAAGAATCTCCTTTTCTTTTTAGGTTTAGATACAGGAATCCTGCTAGTGATTGCAGGGCTATGAATAGATTGTGAAGTAGATGGAAGCGAAATGGCAGTATTGGGAGATGGTGGAAAAGGAGAGACAGTCACAGAGGAGAATTTCTGAGAGGTTTCTAGGGGCAACAGAGTAGTAGAGGAAGTTTTCACTGGATTAAATGCAGGAAAAGTGCAGCTAGTTGGGCCAGGATATGGGCATGCAGTTGGAAGCAAACCATACTGAACTGCAGCTGTGGTTGCTACAGGTAACGGAGAGGAGAAACTTTGAGAAAACTGGTGTCCAGAGGCAGAAGTAGATTGGTGTGAGTTAGCTGATGCTGAATTAGAAATATCTGACCAGGTTTGCAGTAAGGGCTGAACAAAACTCAATTTACAACGCCCTTGTCTGATTAGAGAATATACAGCATTCATACAATCCAACAGGGCCTTTGGAGAATACACTGATAATGTTCAATAAAATAGAGGTTTATCATCTTCCAAGAGCCACACAAGAGATACCACCTGAGAGACACTAAAAGGAGGAGAATAATCATCACCACCCTTAGGGGTACTAGATAAAGCCAAGTCTGTACACAGTTGAATAAGTGGAAGAATCTCTTTGAACAAAACTCTGCCTTGGTCAACAAACAAGTGGGCCAGACGGATGCATTCCAAAAACTGCTCGCTAGTGTAAGTTCTCAAAATTTGGCGGCAATATTCCCTGTCTTTTGTTACAAGCAGAGAAAAATAAAAGACCTCCTCTGACTGCATCTTGCAACAACCAGAAAATTCCTAATTCCCAGGTGCAACCGATCTGATCGTTAGTGGCTTCAGTATTCTGTCAGGGATACCACATGCAGGCATCCAGCAAGGGTGATCAGATCAGTTGGCTGCACCAAGATATCAGGACCCAGATGGATAAAGGTGTAAATAAGTTTATTAAGCAAAATGACACACTCCAATACCAACACCAGTAGACCATAAACAAGTAAACAAAATATAAATGCTAGCAGTACCAAACCCCAATAGAACCTAACAAACTACAGTATATACAAAGGATGGAGCAAACAATAGCAGGGCAGGACAGGGACAGGAGACAAAGAAAGCAGGGAGCCAGGTACAGGAAGCAGGGTACAGGGAACAGGACTCAGGATCAGAATACAGGTTTCAGGATGCAGGTTTCAGGATCAGATCTCAGACAGGAACAAGGCTAGCAGAGAAAATACTGAAGCCCTGAGCCTCAGTGAAGGACAGGCTTATATTCCCTAAGGAGAAAAAGACAAGTGCCACTTGTGTAATATGACTTGGTGTTTTATTGAGAATTCACCATACTATGTACTCACAGTGTACAAGTAGTAAACAGCAGTGGATATGTATCTCAGGGGATCGGTTGTCCGGATGCCTAGGCGGAAAGGAACTGACTGGTTCACTCCGAAGATCCGTGTCTAGCCAGTGAAAGACGGCGTTGCCCGGACCCTGGGGACACTTGCAGAGCTTCCGGCGGCGAACTTCCGGCTTGGGCGTGGAGCGTGATGACGTAGGCGACGCGTTGTTGGAGCATGCGCTCCTTCCTCAGGCCTCTAAGTGGCGCCATCTTGAAGAGGGGCATTATATAGGGAAAGGAAACTAGACTACCGCAGGGTCCTAAAGTAAGTCCGATGCTATGGGTGCCTAACTGAGAACACCTGAACGGTAGTAATGACTGAGAATAAATCATGGATGATTGTGAGTATAACTACAGCTGGTCATATAATACAATACAAGAAAAATATATGAAAAATACATACTAATTTAAAAACAGTGTATCTAGTGCCGATCCTATTAATAATGAAAATGAAAAATACATGAAAATAAATAGAAAATGGAAAAAATAAAATAAAAATAAAAATAAAATAAAATGAAATAAAGTAAAAATAAAAATTAAAATACACAAAAGAAAATGAAAATAAAAATAAAAATAAAAAATATATATAGTAAATAAACATGTGTGAAAATGGATAAAAATAAAATGAAAATGAAATAGAGCTAACACCAATTAGATGAGAAGGAGTCATATGTGTATATATATATATATCATGTGTATACACACTCTCAGCCTACACTAAAAACGACATTAAAACAAGTTAAAAAATGTCTACACGATAAAAATCACAACTCTCGTGAAGTCAGCCAAATTTGAGAATCTGGACGATTTGTATGATCTTCTCCCTCCAGATTTGTTTTTGCCCAATTTTAAGATCCCATCCCACATTTTAAAGGAGTGTAGTACCCAATTTAGGAAAATCGAACAACTCATCACCTTGGCTAATCACCAATGGTGGGACAAGTTTTTTCTTAACCAATACATTCTTAACATGATTTCCCCTAGAGGACTTAGAGTCCTCAAAACATGTCCTTTTCTCTCTGTAGCTTTAAGAAAAGAATGGTGTCAGGTGTCCGAATTTTGCACCCGCAAGTGGATGCAATTAATAATCCAACAGAGAGATATCAAATATGCTGAGGATATTAGTTTACTCAAAGAATTAATACCAACCCTAGTTGCCTTATCACCACATCTACCCAGTTCTTGGTTGCGTACATTAAAGTTACACACCAAGAAAAAAGAAGATGAGGAATTAAAAACCAAACTTGGGAAAATACGCTGTGATTTGGAGGATTATAATCTGGATCGGGTATTCAACTGGAAGAAAAATAGAGGCCCTTTGTCAGGGATACAGCCGTACTGGCATTTCTGCCAGTACAAGTCATGGACGCTCCTGGCTCAATCGACACAGCCCTCTGCTGGCCCGTCAGGGAAATGGCCTTAGGAGAACTGGCAACATTGCCAGTAATAGCAATGGTCGTTCCAGCCTCAATTGACACTGCCCTCTGCTGGCCTATAAAAGGTGGCCATAGGAGCAGACTCATTGCTGGATTATCTCTCAGCTTCCTGTGTTCTTGTGCTTCCTGTTTGGACTTCCTGTTGTGACCCGGCTTGTTTCTGAACCATCTGATCTCCTCCTGGTGTTTGACCCTCGGCTTGCCTCTCGGACTTTGCTCTTGCTACTACCTGCCTGTTTTCCCAGTGTATGACCCCGGCTTGCCTAAGGACTCTGTTTCTGCCTGCTCACCTGTGTATGACCCTGGCTCGTCCCTGCTCTGCTACTTACCTTGCTCTTGGACTGATCACCGGTGTTTGACCCTCGGCCTGGCTTTTACTACTCTTCTAGTTGCCTGCCTTACCCAGAGTTCCTGAAATCATCTGGTGTTCACCACAGGCGACCTGTGCTACTTGGGACGCTTCACCTCCTGTACCACTTCCAGGGGTGACTCGCACTGAGCTGCAAGGGAAGCCTTCTCTGCACTTCGGCCTCCATCCAGATTGTGACAGTATAATCCAGCCATGTCTGAGGCCGACAGAGGTGCTTCCCCGCTCGAGTCGCTATGTCAACAAGTCGCCACCCTGACCCAAGCAGTCCAGAGGCTTCAAGATGGCTACTTCCTGTTAGAAGGACATCTGCAGCATTTAACAACTTCTCCTTCTACTGCTGACCCCAGCCAGCTCTCTGCCAGCTCCGCTTCTGCCTCCTCACAACAAGAGCACCCCAGTTCTCCACATTTTGCAATGGCACCTCCACCAGAGCCACGGGTGCCAACACCTGAATGTTTTCGCGGAGAACGAAAGAAATTCAGGTCCTTTAAAAATGCCTGCCTGCTGTACTTGGCCCTCCAGCCTATGACCTTTTCCTCCGAAACTGTGAAAGTGGGGTTCATAATCTCCCTACTATCTGAGGAACCCCAAACTTGGGCCCATAACCTTCTGGAACAAAAGAGTCCAGCTCTGAATTTGGTGAACTCCTTCTTTGAGGCTATGGCTCAGCTTTATGAGGACCCCCAGCGTGCCGCTACTGCCGAATCAGCCTTGCATGCTTTACAACAGGGGAAACGACCAGCAGAGGACTATTCTCTTGACTTTCGCAGGTGGGCCGCAGACACTGATTGGAATGAGGCGGCTCTCAAATATCAATACCGCCATGGACTGTCCGAAATCCTCAAGGATGAACTGGCTCGTGTCGATACCCTGCTTCTCTCAAGGGTCTTATTCAACTAGCCATTCAATTGGACAGACGTCTGAGAGAACGACGTTCTGAACGTTACCAAGGCTCCCGACCCACCTGGGTATTGCCTAAGGTTCCATCAGCTACTGCACCTCCTACTGGGTCACCTGCTACCTTGAGCACGGATGGGGAACCCATGCAGATCGGCTTGATTCGCTCCTCCTTGACTCCTGAGGAAAGACAACGCCGCCAACAGGCCAACCTCTGCCTCTACTGCGGGGGGACCGGCCATTTCCTGCGCAACTGCCCTGTAAGACCCAGTAAGTCTTACCTACGAAGCTCTCCGAACTGTCAAGTCTCTGAGCCTTCCTCCTCTCACCTTGTTCTCCCTGTCTCCCTACAGGTGGCAGAAGGGAAGGTTCGGCTCCTGGCGATCATTGATTCCGGGGCGTGCAGCTGTTTCATGGACTTTACTTTGGCTAAGAAACTGGGTATCTCTTTGCATCCGAGGAAACAAAGACTTGAGGTCCACTTAGCCGATGGTTCCCTGCCCAGCTCCGGTCCAGTTACCCGGGAGACCTGTCCTGTTCTAACTACATCGGACTCTGGCCATCAAGAGTTTGTTCGTTTCGATGTAATATCTTCACCCATGTTCCCCATCATCCTAGGACTCCCTTGGCTGCAGGCCCACAACCCTCAGATTAATTGGGTCGAGAAGGAGATTCTCTTCACTTCTGAGTACTGCCAGAATCACTGCCTCCCTCCCGGGCCTCATAGTTCTTCTACCTGCTTGGCGGTTCAACCAGTACCCGACACCCTTTCCAGCATCCCTGCAGCCTATCGGGAGTTCATGGACGTTTTTCATAAAAAGAAAGCCGAGGTCCTTCCCCCTCACCGCTCCTACGATTGTCCCATTGAATTACTCCCTGGAGCTGAGATCCCGTTTGGGAGGATATTCCCTTTATCCGAGAACGAACTTGAAGTCCTCAGAGTCTACATCAATGAGAACTTGGAGAAGGGGTTCATCCGTCCCTCCTCTTCTCCTGCTGGGGCTGGCATATTTTTTGTGGAGAAAAAAGATGGCTCTTTAAGACCCTGTGTGGACTACCGAGAACTCAACAAGATTACCATTAAGAACCGGTACCCTCTTCCCCTTATTCCTGAACTTGTTCAGCGCTTCCGGTGTGCCCGAATTTTCACAAAACTTGATCTCCGAGGAGCCTATATGTTAGTCCGTATCCGAGAAGGGGATGAGTGGAAGACAGCGTTCAGAACTCGATTTGGCCACTTCGAGTACTTTGTCATGCCTTTTGGGCTGTGCAACGCTCCAGTGACTTTTCAACATCTCGTGAATGACATCTTCCGAGAATTCCTGGACAACTTTCTGATAGTTTATCTAGATGACATCCTCATCTTTTCTGCCACCCTTGAGCTCCATCGGGCTCATGTTAAAAGAGTGCTTGCCACCCTGAGGAAGTATGGACTCTATGTAAAGGCAGAAAAGTGTGACTTTGAGAAGGATTCCATTCAGTTTTTAGGACTGATTATCTCCACCAATGGAATCTCCATGGATCCTCAGAAAGTAAAATCTATTTTAGATTGGCCAGCCCCTTCCGACAAAAAAGGTGTCCAACGGTTTGTAGGCTTTGCCAATTTTTACAGAAGGTTCGTGAAAGGTTTCTCCATGATCATCTCACCCATCACCCAGCTGACCCGCCATTTGACGAACTAAAAAGACTATTTATCTCGGCACCTATCCTTCAGCACCCGGATCCGGCTCTGCCCTATATATTAGAAGTTGACGCTTCAGAAATTGCTCCTGGGGCAATCCTGTCCCAACGTCAAGGCCCGAAGGCGCTTCTTCACCCCGTGGCCTTTTCCTCCCGGAAAATGACTCCTCCAGAGAGGAACTACGATGTAGGTGATCGTGAACTTTTGGCTATAAAATGTGCCTTAGAGGAGTGGAGATATCTGCTGGAAGGGGCCGCCCATCCCATCATGATTTTCACTGACCACAGGAACTTAGAATACCTAAGAACAGCTAAACGTCTAAGACCTTGACAAGCCCGGTGGGCTCTGTTCTTTTCAAGGTTCAACTTCCACATCACCTACAGGCCCGGGTCGAAGAATGGAAAAGCAGATGCTCTTTCTTGGATGTTTCCTGACAACCCAGAGATGGTTGAACCCAATACCATTCTCTCTGCTCAAAATTTTTTTTTGCTTATCCAGCCTGACCTGAAGACTGCGATTAAGAAGGCCTCTGCTCAGAGTACAGAATCAGTAACTCCCCCCTTAAGCAGACGAGATGGATTCTTGTGGCATCAAGACAAAATTTTTGTTCCCCCTCAAGTAAGACTTCAGGTCTTAAAAGCTTTCATGACCACAAGCTTGCCGGTCACTTCGGGGTACGGAAGACCCTGGAACTGCTCCAACGCCTCTTCTGGTGGCCCAGCCTGAATCAGGACTGCAAGGCTTATGTTGGTTCCTGTGTCACTTGCCAACGTAGCAAGGGGTCCAAAACCAAGTCTTGGGGCCTACTGAGACCTCTACCCATTCCTGAACAACCCTGGAAGAAGCTCTCTATGGACTTCATCGTGGATCTCCCACCCTCAGAAGGGTTCACCACTATTCTGGTGGTAGTTGACCGTCTTTCAAAGATGGCCCACTTTTTACCCATGATCGGTACACCCTCTGCTCTAGATACTGCCAACGTGTTAATTAGAGAGATACTTAGGTTACACGGGCTTCCGGACAATATCGTATCAGACAGAGGTGTACAATTCACCTCTAGATTCTGGAGGGAGCTATGTAAATCCTTATCCATTGAAATAAGTCTGTCATCGGCTTACCATCCACAGAGTAATGGGCAAACCGAAAGAACGAACCAAACTTTGGAGCAATATCTACGATGTTTTTGCACAGGTTCCCAGGATAATTGAGTTTCTCTCCTTCCTTGCGCAGAATTTGCGTACAACAATTCTCTACACTCAGCAGCCAATCAAACCCCATTCTGGGCAAATTACGGGTTCCATCCCTTTCTTGCCTAACGTCATTCCTGAAACATCAGTCCCTGCAGTCCAGGATCGAGTAAGTTCCATCCAGGCCAACTACCAGTTACTGCAGGATGCCATACTCAAGGCCCAAAAGGACTATAAAAGATTCTATGATCTGAAGAGGAAAGGAAATCCTGATTACAAGATTGGAGATAAGGTATGGCTTTCTTCTATGAATTTGAAACTGTCTTGTCCTTCTAGGAAACTTGGGCCCAGATTTATCGGCCCTTTTGAAATCAAGAGGGTGATTTTGAACTGGCTCTGCCCAGTTCCTACAAGATCCACCCAGTGTTCCATACCTCTCTACTTAAACCAGTTGTACAGAGCCCGTTCCCTGGAAGAGAGGGAGCTACCTCCACTGCCGGTTTCAGTGGAAGGTGAAACTGAGTTTGAGGTCGAATCCATCTTGGATTGCAGGAAAAGGGGTAGACAGACTCAGTACTTAATTAAGTGGAACAGGTATCCCCCTGAAGATAATTCATGGGAACCCATGAGCAATATCCATGCCCCAAGGCTTATCTGAGAATTCCATAGAAGGTTTCCTGAAAGACGGGCCCGTCTGGGCATCCGGAGGCTGCCCCTTGGGGGGGGGCACTGTCAGGGATACAGCCGTACTGGCATTTCTGCCAGTACAAGTCATGGACGCTCCTGGCTCAATCGACACAGCCCTCTGCTGGCCCGTCAGGGAAATGGCCGTAGGAGAACTGGCAACATTGCCAGTAATAGCAATGGTCGTTCCAGCCTCAATTGACACTGCCCTCTGCTGGCCTATAAAAGGTGGCCATAGGAGCAGACTCATTGCTGGATTATCTCTTAGCTTCCTGTGTTCTTGTGCTTCCTGTTTCCTGTTTGGACTTCCTGTTGTGACCCGGCTTGTTTCTGAACCATCTGATCTCCTCCTGGTGTTTGACCCTCGGCTTGCCTCTCGGACTTTGCTCTTGCTACTACCTGCCTGTTTTCCCAGTGTATGACCCCGGCTTGCCTAAGGACTCTGTTTCTGCCTGCTCACCTGTGTATGACCCCGGCTCGTCCCTGCTCTGCTACTTACCTTGCTCTTGGACTGATCACCGGTGTTTGACCCTCGGCCTGGCTTTTACTACTCTTCTAGTTGCCTGCCTTACCCAGAGTTCCTGAAAGGTGTACCTGTGAAGTTTCAGCTCTGTAGCATGTCCAGAACCAGAAAAAAAGATCATATAGGTGTTAAAGTTAAAGGAGGGTCCCGACCCACATCCCTGTTCTACTGAAAAATTATCTTTTTTTTTTCATGGTTCTGGACATGCTACAGAGCTGAAACTTCACATGCACACCTTTTAGACCCTCCAGATACTAAATCCAAAGTAAAAATCAAAAAAATTGTTTTCAATAATTGGCTTTTTTTATCAAAAATGACAATTTTTAAGAACTTTTTTTGTGTGATTAATAGTTAATGGGGCATGACCCAGAACCCTAGGCACTTTAGGGACATTTATTGGGTTTTAGGGCTTAAAAATTGTGTTTTTTGATTACTGAAGTTCAGGTCCCATTGATTTCAATGGGGTTCTGAAATCCGAACCGAACTTTTGGAAAATTTGAGTGTTCTGGTCGAACCGAACTTTTCAAAAGTTCAATCATCCTTATTACCAATTCCTTTTCCCTATATGTGGATCAGTTTCTCCAGCCCCTGGCACAAGACCTGCCTTCATATATACGGGATGGAGTACATTTATTAGAACTTTTGGCACCATACTATTGGGAACCCACCTATATGTTGGCATCTCTGGACGTTAACTCCCTATATACTAGCATTCCCCATTCGTTTGGTCTCCAAGCAGTTTCCTTCTTTCTGCACAATAGTTCTAATATTAACCCGGCACAGACCCAGTTTGTTTTGGATGCCACGTGTTTTTGTCTTAAACACAATTATTTTGAGTTTGAAGGGTCCTTCTACCTACAAACCAATGGCACAGCGATGGGGCAAATTTTGCCCCCAGTTACGCTAATCTGACCATGGGTATGTGGGAATCCCACTATGTCTTGAATAATAATCCCTTTACCTCCCATTTGATATTCTATGGGAGGTACTGTATATTGATGACATAGTAGTCATCTGGGATGGCCCACAGTCCACCTTTTTGGAGTTTGTCCAACATTGCAATTCCAATTTGTACAATTTGTCCTTCACCTCGGTATCTAGCCCATCAGAATTGGCCTTTCTGGACCTGTTGTTGTATCACAGAGAAGGAAAAATTGAGGCCAAAAATGACACCAAGCCGACAGCTGGCAACTCGTTTCTCCATTTTCATAGTTGCCACCACCTTAGGTGGATTCAAAATATTCCAAAGAGCCAGTACTGTAGGTTGCGGAGGAATTGTACAAATAATGAAGATTATTTAGAACAGATTGGGCACTTGAGAACTAAATTTATTGAAAAATCCTTTCCCGAAACCCTGGTTGATACCGCACAAAATTTGTATCTGAAAGGTCCCTTGGAAAAGAATACCAAAAAATCTGACATACAGTTTAATGGCCCACGGTTTGTCACACAATTTCATAATAAGTTCAGGAAGATGGAAAAAAAAATTGATTACAAAACATTGGTCTATCCTTTTGGAAGACCCACATCTGAGGGATAGTCTACCCCCTAAGCCTAAAATTACCTATAGGAGAGCCAGGAACATTAAGAGTTTGGTGGCCCCGAGCAAATTAAAAAGTATTCCTCTTACATCTCATTTGAACCTTATTCCGTTAGTGGGCATGTACCAATGTCGGAAAAAACTTTGCCTGACATGCAAACACGTGACCCACGGGCAAAAAGAATATACTATTAAAGGTCAAACTTATTCAATTAAAAAAATTTTTAACTGTTCTACAGAATTCGTTGTGTACTGCCTAACATGCCCTTGTGGCCTTTTTTATGCTGGGAGGACAATCGTACACTTAGGAAAAGGTTCAGAGAACATCGAAGGTTTGTCGAAGCAGGTGATGACAAACATAGTGTCCCCCGTCATTTTCTGACACACCACGACCACTCTTCTTCAGGGTTAAAAGTTTGGATTCTAGAATCCATACCTGTCATCCCTTCAACAGCTCAACGCTTCAAACAGCTTTGCCAAAGAGAAGCTTTTTGGATATACACACTGGATACCTTAGTACCTGGGGGCCTCAATGAGGAGGTGGAAACCAATTCTTTGGTGTAGGGCTCCCGTAATTTAGGGCCTGGGTTTGCCACTTGTCAGGTTGTGGTCATCTTCTATTCTTGTCTTGTGGGTGGTCCTGACGGTCTTTCAACACCAACCACATGTGCATGTGTGCATATAGGATTCTCTCCCAAGAATGTGACAGTATACCGTTTACTCAAAATTTATATTTAAAATCAATTACACATGATTATGGTTCTCACTACACTTTCTATTCCAATATAGTTTTTAGAGGTGTTTTTACATATAAAATTAATTTTATATTTTGTGCAATCTAATGCATTCCCAGACATCACGAGAGTTGTGATTTTTATCGTGTAGACATTTTTTAACTTGTTTTAATGTCGTTTTTAGTGGAGGCTGAAAGTGTGTATACACATGATATATATACACATATGACTCCTTCTCATCTAATTGGTGTTAGCTCTATTTAATTTTCATTTTATTTTTATCCATTTTCACACATGTTTAATTACTATATATATTTTTTATTTTTATTTTCATTTTCTTTTGTGTTTTTTAATTTTTAATTTTAATTTTTATTTTTACTTTATTTCATTTTATTTTATTTTTATTTTTAGATTTATTTTTATTTTATTTTTTCCATTTTTTTCATATATTTTTCTTGTTTTGTATTATATGACCAGCTGTAGTTATACTCACAATCATCCATGATTTATTCTCAGTCATTACTACCGTTCAGGTGTTCTCAGTTAGGCACCCATAGCATCGGACTTACTTTAGGACCCTGCGGTAGTCTAGTTTCCTTTCCCTATATAATGCCCCTCTTCAAGATGGCGCCACTAGAGGCCTGAGGAAGGAGCGCATGCTCCAACAACGCGTCGCCTACGTCATCACGCTCCACGCCCAAGCCGGAAGTTCGCCGCCGGAAGCTCTGCAAGTGTCCCCAGGGTCCGGGCAACGCCGACTTTCACTGGCTGGACACGGATCTTCAGAGTGAACCAGTCAGTTCCTTTCCACCTAGGCATCCGGACAACCGATCCCCTGAGATACATATCCACTGCTGTTTACTACTTGTACACTGTGAGTACATAGTATGGTGAATTCTCAATAAAACACCAAGTCATATTACACTTAGAGTGGCGCTTGTCTTTTTCTCCTAGTACTCTGCAAGTTCACCTTCTCTACTTGTGACAGAGCTGCCTTCAAGTGTTCACAGACTTGTTGTGGTTTATGGACTCTATGGACTTTTTAGTTACCATTTTAGGTCCTTTATTGTCCTATATGTCCCTTTAGTAGGCTTATTGAAAGTTACCCTTAAATCTTTTTTGTGCCAGTATACCTTTGTTGTTGTTTTTTATATTCCCTAAGCCAGGGGTGGGAAACCTTTTTTCTGCCAAGGGCCATTTGGGTATTTATAAAATAATTCGGGGGCCGTACAAAATTATCAACTTAAAAATGTGTCTGTAATATTTGGTCAAACATTTAATTAACTCACCCCTAATGTGATGGCTGCAACTGCTTCTCTTTGGTGAGGTGTGTGATGTTAGCTGGTATTGATGATGTTTCTACTAGCAACTGGTTTTCCAGGTTTGCGTCGGTCAGTCTGGAGCGCAGTCGACTTTATGGAGGTAAGTTTTGAAAAGAACTGCTGGCAGGTAATGCTGGTGGGTACAGCTGGCTGGTACTGCTGGTGGGTACAGCTGGCTGGTACTGCTGGTGGGTACTGCTGGCTGGTATTGCTGTAGGTACTGCTGTGGGTACTGCTAGCTCAGGCTGGTACTGCTGGCTTGTACTGTGCTGTGGGTACTGCTGGCTGGTACTGCTGTGGGTACTGCTGGCTCAGGCTGGTACTGCTGTGGGTATTGCTGATTCAGGCTGGTACTGTGCTGTAGGTACTGCTGGCTGGTACTGCCTTGGCTACTGCTGGCTCAGGCTGGTACTGCTGGGGGGTACTGCTGGCTGGTATTGCTGTGGATACTGCTGGCTGGTACTGTGCTGTAGGTACTGTTGTGGGTACTGCTGACTCTGGATGGTACTGCTGTGAGTACTACTGCCTCTGGCTGGTACTGCTTTGGGTGCTGCAGGTTCTGGTGTGGGTACTGATGACTCTGGCTGGTACTGCTGTGGGTACTGCTGTCTCTGGCTGGTACTGCTGTCTCTGGCTGTTACTGCTGGCTCTGGCTGGTACTGCTGGTTCTGGCTGGGACTGCTGGTTCTGGCTGGTACTGCTGTGAGTACTGCTGGCTCTGGCGGGTACTGCTGGCTCAGGCTGGTACTGCTGTGGGTATTGCTGATTCAGGCTGGTACTGTGCTGTAGGTACTGCTGGCTGGTACTGCCTTGGGTACTGCTGGCTCAGGCTGGTACTGTGCTGTGGGTACTGCTGTCTCTGGCTGGTACTGCTGTCTCTGGCTGTTACTGCTGTCTCTGGCTGTTACTGCTGTCTCTGGCTGGTACTGCTGTGAATACTGCTGGCTCTGGCTGGTACTGCTGGCTCTGGCTGGTACTGCTGTGTATGCTGCTGGCGGGAAATGCTGGCTAGCAGCGGTGCCGCGCTGGAGGAAGAGGCGATGTTTCCTGCATTGGTCACAGGCGGAGTGTATTTGATATCACTCCACCTGTGACTCACTCAGACTGTCACAACGAAGCCGGAACTATACAGGAAGCATTGGCTCCATTCTGACAGATCAGCTGAGAGACATAGACTCAGCTGCACGGGGGCCGGACCAAATGACTTAGAGGGCCGCATACGGCCCCGGGACATAGGTTCCCCACCCCTGCCCTAAGCAGTCCTCCTCAGTTGCAGCTTAATTAAAAGTACAGTCCAGCTGCTGAGAGACACCCGCTGGAGGGCCCTGGAACTGCGTCCCTCAGTTCCAGGAACAACAGTGCCACCAGCAGGTGACCCATGTAATGACACTGATCCTGACAATACAACTGGAATTTCAGTTTACCACACTTCTGGTCTGGGCGCCGTTTTAAAAGAGCCGATTTGCCATTATATCAGGTATAGGCACCATGTTAATGAAGCCCAAAGAATTACTCATGGCAGCCATTTTAATATAGATCCTTTAACCAAGAATATGATAAAAAAGATCACTGAATATATTAAAGAGGAGTGATCCAAAAAGAAAAAATATTTATATATAAAAACAGATTCTTCCCATTAGGAATGAATCACTGCTTCAAAAATGAAATTTTATAAAATATATACATAAAACTGTGTAAACAACTTAATGATAGTAACTAATTAACCCTTATACCACCAGAAGGATTGTTTATGAAGTCTGGGTAGGCTACACAGTAGAGATGGACGAATATTGGCCAGGGCGGTTTGCGAACGTCAGACGCAAATTTTCTCAAAAGTCTGCGAACCGCAATCCCATTGACTTTAATGGCAAACTTTAAAAACCTTTAGTTCATATTTGCAGCCACAAAAGACGTACTAGCTGTGCACAAATAGTCCCAGCACATGGACAATGTCATAACAGAAGTATTGCAATTGGAAAAGTTGCCCTAATTTTTTTTTTTTACAGCAAAAAATATATATATTTTTTTTCATAAATCAGCCAGAACTGACAGCAGCTGGTAAATACATGTTTAATACATATAGGGTCCATTCACACATCTGTAAAATGGGTCCGCATCCATTACACAATTTGGCGGAACCTTTACAGACCCATTGATTCCAGTCTGAAAAATTAGGCATTCACAGGATAAAGAAGTAAGTGTCGGCCATTCCAGGCCCCAAAAATTAGCCCACATGCGTTTACCTGACAGCTAAGAACGTAGTATTCTGTGGCTGAAGGTACATTAAGCATTCACAGGATACAGAAGTAAGTGTCGGCCAGTATTGGCCCCAAAAATTAGCCCACATGGGTTTACCTGACAGCTAAGTACGTAGTATTCTGTGGCTGAAGGTACATTAGGCATTCACAGGATACAGAAGTAAGTGTCGGCCAGTATAGGCTCCAAAAATTAGCCCACATGGGTTTAACTGACAGCAAAGAACGTAGTATTTGATGGCTAGAGGTACATTAGGCATTCACAGTATACAGAAGTAAGTGTCGGCCAGTATAGGCTGCAAAAATTAGCTCACATGGGTTTAACTGACAGCAAAGAATGTAGTATTCGATGGCTGAAGGTACATTAGGCATTCACACAGTATACAGAAGTAAGTGTCGGCCTGTATAGGCTCCAAAAATTGGCCCACGTGGGTTTAACTGACAGCTAAGAATGTAGTGTATTTGACGGCTAGAGGTACATTAGGCATTTACAGGATACAGAAGCAAGTGTCGGCCTGTATAGGCTCCAAAAATTGGCTCACATGGGTTTAACTGACAGCAAAGAACGTAGTATTTGATGGCTGAAGGTACATTAGGCATTCACACAGTATACAGTGATGTATATGTATATGTATATGTATATATATATATATATATATACACATATACACACATTTAGATTTTTTTATTTGATTTGTTGCAATACCCTTTTGTACTATGTAGCCAACTCAGACTTCCTAAACAATCCTTCTGGTAGAAGAGTTAATTAGTCACTATAATTAAGTGTTGTTTACACCTGAGGATGCACACTTGTGTAAAATGCATTGGGTGGAGCTACATCAATGGCATCACGCCGCCACATAAACCTGTGGTGTGGTGGCGCGAGATTTAAGTTCACAGCAGTGTTTGCTTTGTTTTATCTATTTGATACTTGTATGCTTGTGGAAAGTTTTAATGCAGTAAATACTACACTATAAGCTTTTAAACTTCCTTTGCGGTGTATGGTATGACTTCATGAGCATATGAGCACATGAATGGATGACAGCCATGAAAAGGAGAAATAATGAGGGTATTTCCAGACCAGTGGAAGTCAGTGTGAACATCGGTGGATACCCTGTTTGAATGACTTGAGCTTTTGTACTGCTTATAACTTGGTAGCTTATTCGTCTGGCAAGTGCAATAATTGCTCGCTTGGTGGAGGAGATTCAAAGTATACTTGGTGTTTAAAATCACTATAATGGGGAGATGGAAGATGAACTATTTTGTCAATGAATATTAGCATTTTGGACACTGAAGTTGTTATAGACCCTTTTCAGGGTTTTTTTTTGTCACTATTGCACTTTATTTGCATGTTTCATATGAAGCACTGCAATTCCTATATTTATATTTGTTATATGGTTTAAGTGTATGACCTATATTACTAGCAGCTGGAAAATATACTCTGAGCACTGACTATTCTTTTATTATTCTTTGCACAATATATAATATTATAGTGTGGCACTTTCATTCATTCACACTCCAAATGCTTTAGTGAGCAACCTAGAACAACCATATACCAACCAAAGCCAAAATTAAGTCAGAACCCATGATCTGTATACTTGCTGTTAAAATGTTTGTTACCCAAACATGTACAGTAGCGCTGCAATTCCTATATTTATAATCTATATACCGTGGCCCTATAGTCACTATATATATATATATATATATATATATATATATATAATATAATATAAGTCCAAACGACACTCTAACCTGGTAATATGTTTGTACAAATGTTTGGTTTCAGGGGCTATATCTCCACCCCCTTTATCATGATATTAGTGTGGGTTTTCACAGGAATCTGTCAGTAGTTGGTTTAACCTCTTGTCTACCAAGGTATGTTTAGAAGCTTCCCAATATTCTACAGGTTAAAGCTGATATTTATTTTTAGAGCCATCAATGGGCCTTATGGTAAAAGTGATCTGGGCAGCTCTAGAGATCACTTTTACAGAGCTCTGAAGGTGCACTCCCATTCCCCCACATTCAGCTGATGATACATGTAGTGGTTCCAGGGCAATTCTTCCATTCCTCTAGGGAGCCCAGGACCCCAGTAAGTGGTTATAACAGTAAGACTAGGAGGAGATCAGGGAACATCCATCCTCTAAACCCCCCGCCCCCACAACTAACAAACCCAGAAGCAATGTGTATTATGTCATTTCCAGGATCCTAGCTGTCAATCCCTGGCTACTGTAGCCAGGGAAGCAACTAATGAAGCACAATCTGTGTTTGATTAGCTGCTGTGGACGGCAAGGAACTATCACCTGCCTATGCTATCACCAAGGGGGCTTAGTAGCCCTCTTGTGATATCAATAGAGGTAAATAAAGAAAAAACGTGTTTAAAAAATGCATTTTGATAAAATAAATACAAATAATTAGGGAAATAACAAATAGCTGTGAAAATATTGTATGACATAAAAAATTGCACCTGCCATGATTTTATTCTCCAGGGTCTCTGGAAAAAATTGTTTGGGGTTTAACGTCATTTCCAGCAAAAACTGCAGATTTTAACGTGTGTGTGAAAAATGTAAAAAATTGCCTGAGAGACCAGCGATTAAGCAAGCTCAGGAATAATGGGCTGTGCCCTGATTAAGGCCACCCTTCTTGCATGTATACAGAGCTGTGTCTGCCTAGAAGTACCAAAGAGCATGAGAGGCAGTGGTATCAGCATCTGCAGCACCAGACAAGAGATTCAGGGGCAGTTACCCAACAGTATTGACGCTCATACAGTGCAGCAATACCTGGGAAATGAATCTGAGTAGGAATGCCTGCTACCTATTTTTTTCTTTCTGTCTAATGTGTGGTTTCTCCTTTACCTGAAATAACATTTTTCATTGTTAGGACAACTATGCAAATTCTTTTTTTGTTTCATATTGAGTAAGCGAAGTATCAAAGTACATAAGAACTGTTAGAAAAGGAACATGGCATAGAAACGTGTAGCCAAGGATAAATGGAACACATTTTAATCTGGTTCCTTATGGTTATACAATTTGGATTACCTCCCCCATGCAGGAAAATAAGCTGAAATTCTCAAGATATTTGGAGAATGAATACAAAGTGAAAATCAACCCAAACTCAATGTTTGATGTCCATGTGAAGAGAATACATGAGTACAAGCGTCAGCTCTTGAACTGTCTGCATGTGATCACCTTATACAACCGTAAGTAAATTGTTTAAAAATAAAGCAAATCAACTACCGACTACTAGGGTTGAGCGAACCCGGGCTGTAGTGTTCGGTACCTGGACACAGACCCGAACATTTCACTGTATGTTCGGGATACAGTCCGTTGTTTTGGCGCGGTTTTTAATGGCCCGGCTTCAACAGCTGCAGGGCAGCCAATCAACAAGCGCTTAACTAGTGTGCCCTTAGAAGCCATCACAGACATGCCTACTAATGGCATGGCTGTGATTGGCCAGTGCAGCATGTGACCCAGCCTCTATATAAGCTGAAGTCACATAGTGCCGAACGTCACTCTGCTCTAACTACTGTAGGGAGAGGTTCCTGCTGCTGCTGAGGGAGAGATAGGAGATTATTGTAGAGGCAGGCTGGAGATTGCTTTCATAGAAAGAATAGGAAGAATCTTCTTTAATCAGACAGCGATCTACATTGATTTTATTATGTGGGGGAGCACATAATAAATTCCATTAATTTGCCTACAATAGTAGGCAAATTAATGGAAACCCTATTAAAGGATAGGATTGTGGAACATCTTAATTCCCATTGATTGCAAGATGAAAAACAACATGGGTTTACTTCAGGGAGATCATGTCAAACAAATCTTATAGATTTTTTTGACTGGGTGACTAAAATAATAGACGGTGGAGGTGCAGTAGACATTGCATATCTAGATTTTAGTAAGGCTTTTGACACTGTCCCACATAGAAGACTTATCAATAAACTGCAGTCATTGAGCATGGACTCCCATATTGTTGAGTGGATTAGGCAGTGGCTGAGTGACAGACAACAGAGGGTTGTAGTCAATGGAGAACATTCAGAACAAGGTCATGTTACCAGTGGGGTACCTCAGGGATCTGTACTGGGACCAATTTTGTTTAATATCTTCATAAGTGATATTGCAAAAGGCCTCGATGGTGAGGTTTGTCTTTTTGCTGATGACACAAAAATATGTAACAGGGTTGATGTTCCTGGAGGGAAACGCCAAATGGAAAAGGATTTAGGAAAACTAGAAGAATGGTCAGAACTCTGGCAACTGAAATTTAATGTGGATAAGTGCAAGATAATGCACCTGGGACGTAAAAACCCAAGGGCAGAATATAGAATATTTGACACAGTCCTGACCTCAGTATCTGAGGAAAGGGATTTAGGAGTAATTATTTCAGAAGACTTAAAGGTGGGAAGACAATGTAATAGAGCAGCACGAAATGCCAGCAGAATGCTTGGATTTATAGGGAGAGGTATAAGCAGTAGAAAGAGAGAAGTGCTTATGCCGCTGTACAGAACACTGGTGAGACCTCACTTGGAGTATTGTGCGCAGTACTGGAGGCCATATCTCCAGAAGGATATAGATACTCTAGAGAGAGTTCAGAGAAGAGCTACTAAACTAGTACATGGATTGCAGGAAAAAACTTACCAGGAAAGGTTAAAGGACCTTAACATGTATAGCTTGGAAGAAAGAAGAGACAGAGGGGATATGATAGAAACTTTTAAATACATAAAGGGAATCAACTCGGTAAAGGAGGAGAGCATATTTAAAAGAAGAAAAACTACCACAAGAGGACACAGTTTTAAATTAGAGGGGCAAAGGTTTAAAAGTAATATGAGGAAGTATTACTTTACTGAGAGAGTAGTGGATGCATGGAATAACCTTCCTGCAGAAGTGGTAGCTGCAAATACAGTGAAGGAGTTTAAGCATGCATGGGATAGGCATAAGGCTATCCCTCATATAAGATAGGGCCAGGGACTATTCATAGGATTCAGATATATTGGGCAGACTAGATGGGCCAAATGGTTCTTATCTGCCGACACATTCTATGTTTCTATGTTTCTATGTTTCTATGTGCAGTGCACAATCTTTTTGCCCTGACCTGAGCCCAGTGAAGAGGAGGGAGAAAAAAAAACGTATCAGTCTGTTAGGTGGGCGGCGTGCGGCGTGTAGCGGCCATATAATGCAAGCTCAGTGCATATGTGTCTGCTTAATCTGGATTTAAAAAGAAAAAAACATTTTTTTCTTCATATTTTACTGTGACTTACAGCGTTTAGACACTGCAGTTCTAATCTGCTATTCAAAAAGCACCGATTTAATTGGACAATTATTTTTCAGTTTTTCATTCATACTTTACTGTGACACTGACATACAACGTTTAGACACTGCAGTTCTAATCTGCTATTCAAAAAGCACCGATTTAAGGGGACAATTATTTTTCAGTTTTTCATTCATACTTTACTGTGACACTGTCATACAGCGTTTAGACACTGCAGTTCTAATCTGCTATTCAAAAAGCACTGATTTAATTGGTCAATTATTTTTCAGTTTTTCATTCATACTTTTCATTTCAGGTGCAAGTTCCAAGCCTGGTGCAGGTCAGATCCGTCGTCTGAAACAGTAGAAATCCAAATTTGAGACTGCACTCAAGGCAATTTAGTTGAAATCAATGAATTCCTTTATTCCTCATAGATGAAACATACAGACAGTGCACAAACAGACATGTCAGGTTGACGTGTTTCACAATACAACCGATCGCTTACTCATAACAATGAGTAAGCAATCGGTTGTATCGTGAAACGTGTCAACCTGACACGTCTTTTTTTGCACTGTCTGTATCTTTCATCTATGAGGAATAAAGGAATTCATTGATTTCAACTAAATTGCCTTGAGTGCGGTCTCAACTTTGGATTTATACAGCGTTTAGACACTGCAGTTCTAATCTGCTATTCAAAAAGCACCAATTAAAGGGAAAAATAAAAAATTTTCATTCATACGTTACTGTGAGATACACCTGTTGGATACTGTTGTTCTATTCCGCTTTTCAATAAAAGCCCATTTAATGGAAAAAAAATAAATTGCAGCCTAGTCTGCATATGTTACTGTGAGATACACCCATTGGATACTGTTGTTGTATTCCGCTTTTTAATAAAAACCCATTTAGGGGAAAAAAATTAAATTGCAGCCTAGTCTGCATATGTTACTGTGAGATACACCCATTTGATACTGTTGTTGTATTCTGCTTTTCAATAAAAACCCATTTAGGGGGAAAAATTAAATTGCGGCCTAGTCTGCATATGTTACTGTGAGATACACCCGTTGGATACTGTTGTTCTATTCCGCTTTTCAATAAAAACCCATTTAGGGAAAAAAAATTAAATTGCGGCCTAGTCTGCATATGTTACTGTGAGATACACCCATTGGATACTGTTGTTCTATTCCGCTTTTCAATAAAAACCCATTTAGGGGGAAAAATTAAATTGCGGCCTAGTCTGCATATGTTACTGTGAGATACACCCGTTGGATACTGTTGTTCTATTCCGCTTTTCAATAAAAAACCCATTTAGGGAAAAAAAAAAAAATTGCGGCCTAGTCTTCATATGTTACTGTGAGATACACCCGTTGGATACTGTTGTTCTATTCCGCTTTTCAATAAAAACCCATTTAGGGGGAAAAAATTTAATTGCAGCCTAGTCTGCATATGTTACTGTGAGATACACCCATTTGATACTGTTGTTGTATTCCGCTTTTCAATAAAAACCCATTTAGGGGGAAAAAATTAATTTGCTGACTAGTCTGCATATGTTACTGTGAGATACACCCATTGGATACTGTTGTTCTATTCCGCTTTTCAATAAAAACCCATTTAGGGGAAAAATATTAAATTGCAGCCTAGTCTGCATATGTTACTGTGAGATACACCCGTTGGATACTGTTGTTCTATTCCGCTATTCAATAAACACCCATTTAGGGAAAAAATATTAAATTGCGGCCTTGTCTGCCTATGTTACTGTGATATACACCCGTTGGATACTGTTTCCGCTATTCAATAAACACCCATTTAGGGGAAGATCCTAAATGAGAGAAATATGAGGAGAAATAAGGGACATGGCCTGGGTCGTGGTGCTGCTGGTGGAGCTCGGAGAGGATGTGGTCGATCTGTGCCAGCTACACGCACAAGTGAAACACCTTCCTCAGGTGTGAGTAGGCGACAGAACCTGCAGCAGTATTTGGCAGGGCCTAATGCGCCTCTTCAAATGTTGAGGCCAGAACAAGTACAGGCGATAGAAGATTGGGTTGCTGACAGTGCCTCCAGTTCCTTCACATTGTCTCCCACCCAGTCTACTGCTGAAAGGTCAGAGTTGGCACCTGCAGCCGATGGCCATCAATCTTTCACCTCACCCCCTTGCAAATCAGTCAAGCAGTCTGAGCCCCAAGTCATGCAGCAGTCTCTTCTTCTTTTTGACGACTCTGCTAGCATGGTTTCCCAGGGCCATCCACCTAGCCCTGCCCCAGAAGTGGAAGAGATTAAGTGCACCGATGCCCAACCACTTATGTCTCAAGACGAGTACATGGGAGGACCGTCGCAGCACGTCTCAGATGATGACGAAACACAGGTGCCAACTGCTTCGGAATTCCGAATAGTGGAGACCCACAAGGTGGGCAGGGGTGAAGACTGGGTGGAAGATGATGTGGAGGATGATAAGGTCCTCGACCCCACATGGAATGAACGTCATGCAGGTGACCTGAATAGTTTGGAGGAAGAGGCGGTGGTCGCACAGAGCCACCAGCACAGCAGAAGAGGGAGCAGGGTGCAAAAGCAGAGCGGCCGTGCCCTAGACACTACGCCTGCTACTGCCCAATGCAGCAAGGAATCAAGCACACCAAAGCCAGCTCAAAGGAGTTCCCTAGCGTGGCAGTTCTTCAGACAATGTGATGATGACAGGACACGAGTGTTTTGCACGCTGTGCAATCAGAGCCTGAAGCGAGGCATAAACCTTCTCAACCTGAGCACAACCTGCATGACCAGGCATCAAAGTGCAAAGCATGAGCTGCAGTGGAGTAGACACCTCAAAAAACAAAAAAAAGGTCTCTGACTCCTCCTGCTTCCTCTTCTGCTGCAGTCTCGGCCTCTTCATCCACTTCTGTAGTGACAGTGGCACCTGCCACCCCGCAAACAGAGGATCTGTCAGCAACACCACCACCTGGGTCACCAACAACCATCTCCACAATGTCCCGTGGAAGCATTCAGCTTTCTGTCTCCCAAACTTTGGAGCAGAAGAGGAAGTACCCTCCTACCCACCTGCGATCCCTGGCCCTGAATGCCAGCATTTTAAAATTCCTGGCCTTTGAAATGCTGTCATTCCGTCTGGTGGAGACGCAGAGTTTTAAAAGCCTTATGGCGGTGGCTGTCTCACAGTACGTCGTGCCAAGCCACCACTACTTTTCCAGGCAAGCCATCTCTTCCCTGCACAACCAAGTGGGTGACAAGATCAGGTGTGCACTGCACAACACCATCTGTGGCAAGGTCCACCTAACTACGGATACCTGGACCAGTAAGCATGGTCAGGGACGTTATATCTCCCTAACAGCACACTGGGTAAATGCAGTGGCGGCTGGGCCTGAGGCGGATAGCAGTTGGCGCATGTCCTTCCACCACTGAGGATTGCACGGCACTTCAGTTTGCCTCCTGTTCCTAACTCCTCCTACTCCGCTTCCTCATCCTCTACCGCCTCATTATCCGGTCAGCGTAACACCTTCTCCACCAACTTCAGCACAGCCAGGGGTAAACGACAGCAGGCAGTTTTAAAACTTTCCTGTTTGGGGGAAAAACCCCACACTGCGCAGGAGTTGTGGAGGGGCATTGAGCAGCTGACCGATAAGTGGTTGCTGCCAGTGAACCTCAAGCCCGACCTGGTGGTGTGCGATAACAGGCGAAATCTCGTAGCAGCTCTGGGCCTAGTCAGTTTGACACACATCCCTTGCCTGGCGCATGTGCTGAATTTGGTGGTGCAGAGGTTCCTTAGAAATTACCCTGATATGTCAGAGCTTCTGCAGAAAGTGTGGGCCGTCTGTGCGCACTTCCGGCGTTCTCACCCTGCTGCTGCTCGACTGTCAGCGCTGCAGCGTAACTTCAGCCTTCCCGCTCACTGCCTCATATGTGACGTGCCCACAAGGTGGAACTCCACTTTGCACATGCTGGCCAGACTGTGCGAGCAGCAGCAGGCCATAGTGGAGTTTCAGCTGCAGCACGCACGCGTGAGTCGCTCTGCGGAACAGCACCACTTCACCACCAATAAATGGGCCTCCATGCGAGACCTGTGTGCCTTGTTCCGCTGTTTCAAGTACTCCACCAACATGGTTCTATGCCTCCTTCAAAAAACGATTCGGGCGATGATGGAAGAGGATGTGGCACAGGAGGAGGAGGAGGAGGATGAAGAGGTAACATTTCCAAGGCTTTCAGGGCAGTCATTCACAAGTGGCTCTGAGGGTGGGTTCCTGCACCCACAAACGCCAGGTACACAATTGTCCAGCAGGGGCACAGTTCTGGAGGATGACGAGGAGGAGGAGATGGAGGAGGAAATGGAACCATGTTCACAGCAGGGTGGCACCCAGGCCAGCTCATGGCCATTACTGGTGCGTGGCTGGGGGGATACAGAGGACACAGAAGATACACCTCCCACAGAGGACAGCTTTTCGTTGCCTCTGGGCAGCCTGGCACACATGAGCGATTACATGCTGCAGTGTCTCAGCAACGACCGCTGAGTTTTCCACATTGTAACTTGTGCTGATTACTGGGTGGCCACGCTGCTGGATCCCCGTTACAAGCACAATGTACCGTCCTTAAGTCCTTCGCTGGAGCGTGATCGGAACATGCGCGATTACAAGCACACGCTGGTAGACGCGCTGCTGGTGGCATTCCCACCTGACAGCGGGGGGCACAGTGGAAGCACAAGGCCAAGGCAGAGGAGGAGGAAGAGGTCGCCAATGCAGCCAGGGCACCGCCAGCACCTCAGAAGGCAGGGTTAGCATGGCCGAAATGTGGAAAAGCTTTTGTCAACACGCCACAACAAACAGCAGCACCACCAGCTGATTTGGAACATCTGAGCAGGAGGCAGCATTTCATTAACATGGTGGAGCAGTATGTGTGCACACGCCTAGACGTACTAAATGATGGGTCTGCCCCCTTCAACTTCTGGGTCTCCAAGTTTGGCACATGGCCTGAGCTTGCCCTTTACACCTTGGAGGTGCTGGCCTGCCCTGCAGCTAGTGTATTATCTGAACGGGTATTTAGCACGGCTGGGGGCGTTATCACAGACAAGCGCAGCCGCCTGTCCAGAGCCAATGTGGACAAGCTCACGTTCATTAAAATGAACCAGGCATGGATCCCACAGGACTTGTCAGTACCTTGTGCAGAATAGACATGTGTACCGGCCTTACCCAGCCATTGTTGTATTTGATCTTTCTTACTCTTTTGGGGTGTACACTAATTTAAAAAAAAATAAAATGAAAAACCAAAACCAGTGTTGGCTACCTCGTCCTCCTCCACCGCCGCCGCTTACACCTACACCGCCACATCCACCGCCATCTCAACCTCCTACTCCATATGGCCCTCGTCCTCCTAGATCAAGATGATTATTTTTATTTTTATGTTTTTCTTTGTTATTTTAAGTTATTCCCTATCCACATTTGTTTGCAGAGCACTTGCCATGCTCTTAAGAAGATTTTTCTGACATTTGCAGCCCTCTAGCCCTTTCCATGTTTTTTTAGAGCCATTTTAGTGCTCAAAAGTTGGGGACACCATTGACTTCAATGGGGTTCGGGATTAGGGTAAAGTTCAGGTTAAGTCCGGGTCAAGAACCCAGAATTTTTTTCAAGTTCCTCCGAACCCGCCGAACCCGGACATCCAGGTGTTCGCTCAACTCTACCGACTACAACAAAGTTAAAATGGCCAAAAATTAGATTTTTGTTCTTACCGTAAAATCCTTTTCTCGATGGACACAGCTCTCCATAAATCATAACTACTGGGTTATATTGCCTTCTCCAGGAGTAGGACTAAGCAGAACAAAAATCACCTGGCTAAGCCCATGGGCCATCCTCAGCTTGGTATATATACCCCCCTCTCTGCTCTGTGTAATCAGTTTAGTAGCAAGCAGTATTAGAAGTGTAGCACTGCCCCCTTAAGAGTTGCTGGTTTTTCACACTTTTGGATTCCCCTGGGTTACCCGTAGCAACTGCATGCAGAATATTAACACTTTACTTTCTTGGCTCAGTCAATGAACAGTCTAAGGGTTGTTGTTTTTGTGGTTTTATTTAATGTTGGCTCATCAGGCCGACTGCCTGTGTCTGTACACCAACTTCTGCAGAAGAGGAGGCAGTCGCCACCCTCCTTCCGCGACTCTGCTTCCAGCCAAAGGCCTTGAGCACATGTGCCCCTGGCTTTATATACTAAATCCCACAATGCACTGACACCGCAGTCTGTGCCAATCCCTGGGTCTGTATCAAAGTCTGTGTCCTCATTGGCCAGGTTTGGGCACAGTGGGGACCCTTCCTTTAGTCCATATGAATCACACACTGGGCACATTGAGCAGACCTAACTCACAGATCTTTCTCCCTGTTAAGCAGAGAGAATATAGAATTTACCTGCTGCTCCTCTGATAGGCAGACAGAACCAAAAACTGTACTCACTCTCTAGCACCTATCTAGGAGGGTGCTACAGAAGAATCAGAACTCCATAGAGGGGTGGGTGCTGTGTCTGTTGATGAACTCAGAGAAATAGATTTTACAGTAAGTACAAAAATCCAATTTTCTGGGACTTTCAAAAACAGTGCCAAAAGGAAAAGGAGGGATGGGGAAAATAACCTAAGGCTAAACATAAGAGCCCATAACCAGGACACAGGAGCCTTAACCAGGTCACAGGAACCTCGTCTGAAAAAATACAAGTTTAAAGAATAACACCGCTCAAGAGGGAACAGCCTCTCTTAAACAGCAGCCTGCAAAACTTTGCAGTCAAAAGAAGTATCTGCAGATGTCAAAATATCTACCTTATAGAATTTTGTGAAAGTATGCACCGACGACCAAGTGACCGCTTTGCAAACTTGCGATATTGATGCCTGATGATGGAAGGCCCATGAAGCACTCAGCGGCCGCGTAGAATGTGCCGTGACAGGGAAAGGTCGAACCTGACGTTTAATGGAATAGGCCTGAGTCACCGTCTGATCCATCTGGAGATGGTAGCCGAAGAAGCGTTCAGCCCTTTTCTTTGTCCATCCGTAACCACAAAAAGCAAGTCTGACCTCCGAAAGGACTCAGCAGCTGATAGATACACCCGAATCGCACAAATCACATCCAAGGTATGCAAAGCAAATTCCTTGGGATGAGCCGGCTTGGGATACAAGGAAGGCATCTCATTGTACTCATTCAAATGCAAGTCAGAGACAACTTTGGGCAGGAATGAAGGACAGGGTCGCAAAACCACTTTATCCCTATGGACCACCAAATAGGAACTGTACCAAGATAATGCCGCCAATTCCGATTCCCTGCGGGCCGAGGTAATAGCCGCCAAGAATGTCACCTTCTGGAATAAATGGAGGTATCTGGAGAACCAAAAGCACTAAATTTAAATCTCATGGCAGCAAAATAGACCATACAGATGGAGCCACATTTCGAACCCCCTGAATGAAGGTACAAACTAAAGAGTGCATGGCTAGGGGTTGCTGAAAGAAGATTGCCAAGGCAGACATCTGACCCTTGATGGTACTCAAGGCTAACTTCTGATCAACGCCCCATTGAAAAAATGTTAAGATCCTAGCCACAGAAAAGGATCGAGGATTAGCACCAACTGACTCACACAAGGAAATGTACGCTTTCCATGTACAATGGTATATCTTGCTGGAAGACGACTTTCATGCCTTCACCATAGTAGGGATCACTGATCCAGACAGACATCTATCCCTTAGTACCTGGTTTTCGATAGCTAAGCCATTAAAACCAACGACTGTAAAGCAGGATGGTAGATTAGCCCTTGGGACAACTGGCTTTTCTGAGAGGAAGCCACCATTGGAAGTGTATGGCCACCAGAATGATTGGAAGATCCTCAATCTTGATTCCTAGCAGGAACTGTGGAAGAAGCATGAGCTGAGGATGATACTGGCCTTACCGTGGCCCTTGGATGCCTATGGCGTCTGTCAGAGGACCCCGTGACCTCATCACGAACGTTGGTATCCTCCTGTGAAGCCGAACCTGCTAAAGGAGCTGCATGCAGGACTGTGCAAACAGATCTGTCTTGAAGGTGGATACCACCAGACTCAGAACCTGTATGCAAATCGGGAGAGAGAACTGTCTGTGTGACAGCAGCCGTTGAATCACTGCCTGTGGTTCCTGAAATTTGTCCAGAGGAAGGATCAACCTGGTCAAAATTAAAATCAGACCTAGGTAAATCAATTCCCTGGACAGGGATAGGGGGAATCTTAGGTAGTTCGGACATCACCTGAACCTTTGCAGGAATTAAATGCGCACAAGAAGATTCAGGACCTAAAAAACATGAAAAGAACAAACTTTGCCCCCCTTTCTGGGTACCCACAAAAGGAACATTTTGCAGATCTCCTTGATGCTCACAAAAGGAGTCCACAGGGCTGGAAACCAGCAAAGATGTCCCCCCCACCCCAATAGTGGGTGAGGGCAGGCCTTCATGCTGAAGGGGTTTTGTCTGCTGGTCCATAGAAGCTAGCTCTAGGCTTACCAGACCAAGGTTGCTTGTAACCTCCCGGGGAAGATTTAAAAGATCTATTTCCCTTTTTCTCCAAAAGAGATTTTCAATGGGCTGAGGAGGAGGACCTCTGTCTGCGACGAGGCTCCTTCCCTTTCCTTGACTCTGGCAGGAAGGTACTCTTCCCCCCCCCATGATACCCTTAATGATGTCATCCAGGGTAGCCCAAAAAGATGATCGCCTTGAAAGGGCAGATCGATTGGAGCTTTCTTAGAGGTTTGGTCTGAGGACCAATTCTTAAGCCACAGTGTGTGCCTAATCACCACCGCTGAAACAAAAAGTTTGGCTAGCACAGGAGCTGTATCGAAAGCTGCATCACAAATAAACTGCAGCCCATAGACCAACTGGTCCACTAAATCAACATAAGCAGTGGGGACCTCCTCACTTCCCAGGTCCTGGCGCAAAAGCTTGGCCCATTCATTTAGGGTTTGAGACACCAGGACTGAAGCAAAAACTGGCCGCAATGTCGAACCAGCCATATTAAACATGCTGCGTGCCACAGCCTCCGCTTTCCTGTCAGCCGGGTTCTTAAAGGACGGGGATTCCTCTACTGGTTGCATGGTTGCTTTATTCAACCTGAAAACGGGAGGGTCCTCCACTGGTGAACTGGTCCACTTTTTTAAAAAGGGGCTCCTCAAAAGGGTCATTTTGGTTGTTCCCATTCCTTACAGGAAATCCTGTCAAAATAAGGCACATACGGAAACACATTTGGAGTATGACGTGACTTACGTGTACCAAACGACACAGCCACCTCCTCGCTGCTGCGACCATGGAGGAATCCTCCTCACTATCGGATGGATCTGGGGGTGTGATATTAAGCCCCCCTTGATGGGCTGCATCCACGGCAGCATCAGGCTCCAAATCAGATGAGACAGACTGAGCAGGGGAAGGCGGGGGGCGCTTCCTCCTGGTCCTTTGCCCACACACCACTTCCACCTGGGACACTAAGGACTGCAGGACCTCCTTCAGTACAACCATGGGATGCTGGGGTTCCAACTGACCTGCCACCTCCATGAGGGGATCAGTGGGGGAGATGTGATCCTGAGGCTCCATAAGGAAAGGAAGACCTTGCAGTATAAAAACAATCTTTTGGCACCACTAAAGGCTCCCCTTAAGACTCAGGGTGCCTATCAGCAGAGAGACCCCAAGGACTCACTCTACTGACCGGAGGAGCACAGAGAATTTGAGCCCAGCATCATCATGGATGCTATCCCTGTTCATTTGTCTAGGGCACAGGAAGAGGAAACTGAGGAGGATCTGCATCCCAACAAGGGTTGATTGTCTCCAGGGTCTCCCGGACTAAGGGAAAATGGTCCCCGTGACATCATTGGACTACACAGACATGGCCGCCAACCAGAGACCAGCTAGACTAAGGCAAAATTGCCCCCGTGACATCATCCGTCTACACAAACATGGCCGCCAACTGGAGACCGGCCAGACTCAGGGAAAATGGTTACAAGAAACCTCTTACAAAATCAGGACGCAATGGTACTGTACACCTATTAATATACACCAATGGTCCAAACAATCCTCAGATGTCTGCTGGAGATGCGGCTCCGATCGGGGCACTTTTCTTCACATTTGGTGGGATTGCATCTCACTAAAGAGTTTCTGGAAGGGAGTTATTAACTGGGTGCGTCATCTTACGGAAACCACGTTAAACCTAGATGCGGCATGCTGCCTACTACATACAAATCGATACACTTATAGAAAGTATAAAAGATCGTTGACATGCCACCTCCTTAATGCAGCTAAATCCTTAATACCCTTACATTGGAATACCAAAAAAGTTCCTACTATCTCAGACTGGCTCACTAAGGTGGGCTACATATATGAGATGGAAGAGACACTAGCCATCAGAATGGAAAGAAATTACCTCTTTCAAAAATTATGGTCTCCTTGGCAATTATTCACTGTTTCGAAAGAATATAGTGAACTTATGAACAATTAGACAAAATCCTAACATTTAACTCTACTAGATCTGGCTGAGTGAAAGTCCCCCCCCCCCTTGACCTTTCCTGCCCACCCTCCTTCCCCTTCCTATCCCACAACCCTTCTTTTTTCTGCTTTCTTCCTTTCCTTTTTCTCTTTACGTTTCTATTATTATTCTCTCTTTTATATCACGGATGAACTGGGCGCACAGGTTTATCCTACTAGTTATTTAAATTGAAGTAACTGTATTATCTGACGTTTGCATATTTCATGCTAATGGTAATATGAGCTATGATATTGATTAATAATTGTAATCGTCATCCCTGCTTAAAACTTTCAGAATATATTGTTCTATGCAATTGTTTATATTCAATGTTAACCGCTACTTGAAACTTGTGTTTTTTAAAAGTTAATGCACTTTACTATTGTAATGCATACCGTTCTACTTTTTTCTTATGAATAAAGTTTAAAATTGTGAAAAAAAAAAACTGATTACCTAGAGCAGAGAGGAGGGTTATATACCAAGCTGAGGATGGCCCATGGACATAGCCAGGTGTTTTTTTTTTCTGCCTAGTCCTACTCCTGGAGGAGGCAATATAATCCAGTAGTTATGATTTATGGAGTGCTGTGTCCGTTGATGAACGAAAGAGAAATTGAAATTTTTATTGTTTTCTAAGATGTAATATTTGCAATATCAAAGATGGTAAAGTAATTCAAAACTCTTTGAAATGCCTACAACCAGCCAGACCATGTCTTCAAAGACAGACCATTGAGCTGTATTCTGTTTAACGAAGATTTCTGAAGAACCTTTTGCGTATCCTATTAAAGTTGTTTCAGGATATATCTTTACGACGTGATTGTAAAAGATGTAGTTGGTAATTTGTAGTCATTTTGTACTTAAAGATATGTTCTCTATATACTCTTGTATTTTTACTGCTTTAGGCAGTATTATGGAAATTGTCATAGGTCCGCTACTCGGCACCTCTCATACGAAGTCTTATTTTTTCTTGATCCTGTTGTTTAATTATATCTGACAAGAACTTATACATACTTTCTGTAACAATGACTATTGTTTATTGTTGTTTACCTCACTGTTAATATACGCTTTTGTACCACAATTTTTTCACCCTAATAAAAAAAGTTTGTATAAAAAAAAAAAAAAGTTGTTTCAGGATATCCCTGACTATATTGGCAGGAGAAATATCCATGAAACAATGTATATCACAAAGAACACTGATGATCCAGTAGACTCACCATTATCATACAGGACTTTTGCCCTGGGAAATAAACTACAGTGTATACATAGCATTGCAGGCTGCATTCCCCCCCCCCTTCTTCCCCAAAAGACAACCATAAATAGTAAGATAACCCTTGCTTCAAGAGTGACATACCACAAACAAATTACTGGCAAGGCAACAGGATGGGAGGAAGGTTAGCTCTTTTGCTGTTAATGACCAACAGAAAGAATACCTGGGTTGTGAGCCCTTTACATACTGAGCCCCACACCTTCTAGAAAATGACATCACACCTTATTGTACACCTTTACCTTTATTAATTTAAATTTTTTATTATTGAACTTCCTTAAAAATAGACTTACAAAACATTTCAAAGAAAAATACATACATCATCTTTAAGAATATATTTTCGGAAATATTGCCTTACAATACATTTTCCCCTTTTCTATCTTCCCTTTCCCTCTCCCTCCCCTCCTCCCTCTCCCTCCCCGTCTCTGCTCCATATTCATTCTTAGCCAACTCTATTGCCATCTCTGTTATTTTCTCTTTTATAATATTTAAGTTATTTAAATATTCATTTCTATATATTTGCTTGATTTTTTAAATCTATCCATTTTTCCCATTTTTTTTTTTTCATATTTATTGGGTTTTCCTCCTGGCTATTACTAATGTATTCCATGTTGAATATATCATTTATCCTATTACACCATTCTTTTAACTCTGGGGCATCTGCTTCACCCCACCTTCGGTATTATACCCTTTGCTGCATTTAGCAGGGTTGGGACTAGAATTGCTTTATATTGTTTTAGTGGTATTGTTGTTTTATGAAATAAGCAGACCCACGGGTCGTTTGGGATCTTTATTTCGGTAATTTCGCCAATAATTTGTCGTACCTTCATCCAAAATTCTCATAATATATGGTACATCGTTCCAATACCTCCACATTCCCGCCAGCATTTATCTGTTTTATCTGGTTGATATTTGTGTATTACTTCTGGTCTGGTGTAATGTACCTTCTTTGTTTTCAATGGTTTTTATTGAAATTTTTATGAAAGAGGAAAAAAAAAAAGGACATCAAAGGTACAGAAAGAAATACCGTTAACAGTCACAATTGTCCTACAGCAATTACAAAATATTAAAGCAGGAAATAGACACTCGCAGCGTAGGCAGTCGCTATGTACCGCAGTCTGGGGAGAGTGAGAAATCTATAAGCAGTTCAACAGGTAACAGAACAATACCAAACAAGAACAAGCATTGGGAATGCGAGCATCATAGTACAGCGAGTAATAGGGGCTAATAAATGTGGGAAGTAATAAAAAGGAAAAAAAAAAAAAAAACCCCCAACAGCAGCCCCCCATTCAGCCCACTGCCGTATCCCAGCTCCAGTGCTATTTATATAATCACATGTAGGTTTCGGATTTAAGAAAATTCAAGTGGGCTAACGGTACACATCCATAAGGTCAAAGAGATAGGAACCAAATGGAATAGCAAGAGAGAAGAAAGAGAAAAAGTAGTAGGAAGAGAATTAGTAGGACCCCGCCCCCCCATCCCCAAGATCCCGATGCCCCAGTCACTATTAGCTGCTACCAGTGAGATAGCGGAGCCACGGCTCCCATACCTTGTCAAACTGTTTGATTTTATCATTCAGCATGGCTGACATACGTTCATTGAGCATTATCCAGTTTATGTCGGAGCTGGTCGAACGGCAGAACAGGAGATCTCCAAGATCGTGCTAGCGTTATTTTCCCAGCTGTAAAAATAAACGAAATAAGCCTTCTCTGCGCCCCCGCGGCGGCATCCACCTTCAGACCTAACAAGGCTTGTTGTGGGGATTTAGTCAGGTTAACTTGCGTAAGGGTGTATATAAAGTTATACACCCTTATCCAATAGCGGCGCGCCTTAGGGCATTGCCACCAAATGTGGAACATAGTTCCTTCCTGACCGCAGCCATGGAAGCACAAGGAAGATGCGCCAGGTACAAATTTCGAAATTTGCGTCGGTACCATATACCAGCACAGCAATACTTTGTAGTTCGTTTCAATAATTGAGGTATTAATCAGCGATCTGGAGGAGGCCTGAGCCATGAGTCGCCAGTCGACCAGCTCAATGCTCTCTTGCAGGTCGGCCTCCCACTGAACCATATACGACAACTTCACAGAAGATTCAGACAATAGATTATAAAGTATGGAGATATAGCCGTGAAGCTTGTCGTATTTCCGACAGAGAAATGCCATGAGAGTCATAGTCGTTATATCAGAAAGCTGAGACAAAGTACGTAGGAAGTGCACAATTTGGTTAAAGCGTTAAAATTCAGACATAGGTAAGGCATGTTTCTCAATCAGTGTCTGCCTTGTCAGAATACCCCTATGATCGCAAAAGTCCGCTATTCGTATGAGCCCCTTGTGACGGTACTCGCCGTCACTGAGACTGAAAAAACTATGTGACAGATGCATGCCATCAGCTCAAACACCTGTCTTCCACGCATTGTAAATCATGTTGATTTGCTCATCTATTGTTTACTGTGGGTTCTCAGTATTTACACTATAATATGTGTATTTGTATCTTGTTTTCCCGTTGGTGCCGGCAGTCTGGGCTTCCAGGCTGACTTAAGTACGCTGAGCTAATTAGCATGTGAATGATAACCTTGTCTAGATGGGATTAGCCATGAGTCAGCTGTACCTCGTTGGCTATTCATTGTGTGATGCTTTATGTAAATATTCAGGTCATTGTTCATGTAGTGACTGTCATGTTTCTCAAGTGTATAAAAGTCTTCTGCTTGTTTTAATAAAATAGTTAGTTGCTTTCAGAGACATACAAGCTAAGTGTCAGGCTAGTTCTTGTATGGGGGGCGGCTGGAATATCTCTATATGTCCAGACTGGAGGAAGCCGTATACTGATGGAAGACCACAAGCACGGTGTGGGTCGACGGTTCCGTTACATTGGTGGCAAGCGGTGGGATGCTTCCTGCAGTCTGGAACATCCAAACCTCCACCGGGATCCAAGGTCCGGGGAGCAGAAGAGGAGAGGTACAGATATCAGCCGCCATGGAAGAGGAATTTGGAAGGAGGTTGTGAGAGATGCGGATACAGCACAGGGGACCAGTGTCAGAGAAGGTCCTGCTGGGATGGCACGATTCAATCCGATTGGAACTCTGGGAGGAAGCGCTAGCTCGTGAGCAGCGACACCAGGGAAAAATCCTCCCCTCCTTCCAGGAAAGGTACTGGTCGCAGTACGAAGTGTGAATGGTGTTTTTGAGGAGACAACCGCATAATGAATGGAAAGCTGAGTTAAGAAGGCTTGTCCAGGTGGAGATGCGGTTGGATGAGAGCTATAGAGCCCTCCGCTGGTACGTAACCCAAGTGTGCCCATGGACAGCAGACGACAGCCCAACGGAAGGCTTTTGCTACGGTGGCCTGGGGCTGTTGTTAGAGAGGCTGTCTGAGGACCCCAACTTTGGGAGCGATTTGGAGTGGCGCTTGGATGAAATCTTGGAATACAGAGAACAGATGCTGAATGTCTTGGACGTGCACTGGGCACTGGAAGATTTGGAATGTCTAGCCAATCAGGAATGGGAGCTAGAGATCGCCTACAGACGGCTGCTAGACTCTGCTCAGCGCCGGGCCTGGGCTCCCCTTGCCTGGGAATATCCAGAAGTGCCAGCTGACAGTCCAGAAATCCTGACTGAAGAGTCGGCAATGTGGCACAAAAATAATGTGCTTTGCACACCTGCACCCACGGTTTTGGATGCGGAGGTCTTATGGCGGATGCAGCAAGTGCTGACTCACCTTGACCAACCTGTTTCTGCACAGGACAAGCTTCGATGGAGGAATGCATCTGATCAGCCGCTGGATAAAGGTATGGGAGAAGAGGAAGCCATCTTCATTCCCCAAACACAGATCACAGATTTAATTAACTTTCCATCAGATGATGATATGGAAGATAATTCGCCCGCCAAAGTGTTGCCACTGGGCCCAAGTGCCACCAGCCCCTGCCCTGGACTTTCAGCAATTCCAGAAACTGGGGATTTAATAGACTTTTCTGCTGAGGAGGAACCTCCCAGTGAGCCTGCAGCGGAAGAGCGGGCATCTGGGCACAGCGTGGCTGACCTCTGCCTGCAACAATTGGTGACCCAGCAAGATGTGTGCAAGGCCACTGACTTTTCAGTTTATCCTGCATAAAAGCTGGCATCAGGGCCTAGAATTACTGAGCTCTTCCCAACACCAACAGCAGCTTCAGCCTCCCAGAGAGAAGAGGCAGCTGACCTTTCTGCTACACCACTGACAGGGACACAGGATTTCAGGCCAGCAGCATGTGTGGAGTTACAAGAAACTTCTACAGCAGAAGCGCTGACAACTGGACAGAGGGTCCAAGACCTCTGCCCCACACCTGCAGCAGTCCCGGAGGCCCAAGGTGAGAAGGTGGTGGTCACTCCCCAGCAGCAGATCAGGATCCAGGGGAAGAGACGAGACAAGAGGTTGCCGGAGCAGATCACGTGGAGTCCCCAGCAGAAGTGCTGGCAACAGAGCAGAGTGCAGCTGGCCTCTGCCCTCAATGTACAAAATATGGAGTTCCTGTGATAGTGGATGGGACTGCAATAAAAACCTCTATATCCCAGGTATGCTGGGCAGTCGGCCCAGGTCCCCAACAGCATGAGGGAGTGAGTCCAGCCACCCTGTCTTCTCTCCAGCAGCTGAAATGACTCCAGGGAGAAGGGCCAGTCCACGCTTCTTCCCTACAGCGGGTATGTTCTGCGAGAGAGGCAGAGGTTGGTTGGGTGAGTAATGCTCCCTTTGGGACAATTTGCTTGGGGTACAGAGTGGGTATAGACATTGGGGGGCTGGAACTACAGACTACCTTCAAAGTCAACCCATTTGGGGTCCCCTCCTGTGTTAGTCTCCTTCCAGAAGCAGAGAGATGTGACGGTAGTCACTTTGGCTGGGGGGCCCTTGGAACACAGCTTACCTTAGAGAGGTTGGGAAATACCTCTCTCAACCCCCTAGGCACTTCTTATGTCTAAATCACCCTGTGTCTTTTAGGGACACAGGGTGACCAAAAAGCCCAGTCTGGCCTGCCCAAACCAGACTTCCACAGACTGATTGGCTACGAGAGCTCCATGCGCCTTGCCAGGACAAACTTACAAACTATATGGAACTTTGTCAAGGAAGCTGCCATGATGGATTGACTATTTGGGACTTGTTACCCGACGAACTCAGGCACAGACCAGTTGGGGGTCTGGTACCTGGTTCGTCAACCTTTGGGGGGAAGATATGTGACGGTACTCGCCGTCACTGAGACTGAAAAAACTATGTGACAGATGCATGCCATCAGCTCAAACACCTGTCTTCCACGCATTGTAAATCATGTTGATTTGCTCATCTATTGTTTACTGTGGGTTCTCAGTATTTACACTATAATATGTGTATTTGTATCTTGTTTTCCCGTTGGTGCCGGCAGTCTGGGCTTCCAGGCTGACTTAAGTACGCTGAGCAAATTAGCATGTGAATGATAACCTTGTCTAGATGGGATTAGCCATGAGTCAGCTGTACCTCGTTAGCTATTCATTGTGTGATGCTTTATGTAAATATTCAGGTCATTGTTCATGTAGTGACTGTCATGCTTCTCAAGTGTATAAAAGTCTTCTGCTTGTTTTAATAAAAGAGTTAGTTGCTTTCAGAGACATACAAACTAAGTGTCAGGCTAGTTCTTGTATGGGGGGCGGCTGAAATATCTCTATATGTCCAGACTGGAGGAAGCCGTATACTGACGGAAGACCACAAGCACGGTGTGGGTCGACGGTTCCGTTACACCCCTTATTCTTCCACCACTGGAAAGATCTGGAAGAGAGACCCGGGAGGAACCCGCTGTTGTTAAGCACAGGAGCTAGAGGAGTGTGGAGCGATTTGAAATTATGAGCCTTGGACAATCTGTCCCAAACTGCCAAAGAATGGGACAGAGCCGGGCATAAAACGGGGGGGGGACGCTCTTTAGGCAGTTGCCACAATAAATGAGAGATCAATTTATCAGGAACAGAGCACGCCTCCAGCTGCATCCAGATAGGGTGGGGGCCGTTTGAGTGAAATTTTGCTAATTGGGCCAGTTGTGCAGCATAGTAATACTTCATCAAATCCGGCACCCCCAGGCCACCCCTGTTTCTGGGAGTCAAAAGCGTTCTCCTGTTTACCCTAGGTCTCTTGTTCCCCTAGATAAAGGACAACAGTTTGGTCTGAAACCTCTGGATATCATGTCTACGTAAGGCAATAGGCAGTGTGCGAAACAAATATAAAATTTTAGGTAGGATATTCATTTTCACTGAGTGTAGTCTGCCAAACCACGACGGAGGGTGGAGCAGCCACCTATCCATGTCAGCCATCAGTCGAGCAAAAAGGGGCGGATAGTTACTATTGTATAGAGTATGTAGGGATGGTGTCAATTGTATTCCTAAGTAAGGTAACGTTTTAGTCTGCCAGATAAATTTATAAGACTGTTGCAAGGCGGTAATCGTTGAACCCTCTAGAGAAACATTCATCGCCTGTGATTTAGCTTGATTGGTGTTCAAGCCCGATATACGCGCGAATTGGCGGAGCAGCGCAAAAAGGTTCGGAAGAGTCGTGATCGGCGAGGAGATCAAGGCCAGGATGTCGTCTGCAAACAACATGCATTTGTGTTCCGATCCCCCGCAGAGCACACCCTTAATATCCGCTGAGGAGCGAATCTTGATTGCCAGTGGCTCTAAGGCCAACACAAAAAGTAGGGGAGACAAGGGACAACCCTGTCGGGTTCTCCTACCAATGGTTATCGGACCTGACGCGTAACCCTTCAACATAAGTTTAGCTGTGGGAAAGCTATAGAGGGCCCTCAACATGGTGAAAAGGGTGCGCCAAAACCGTATCTCGTTAATACATCAAACAAGTAATCCCACGAGAGGGAATCGAATGCCTTATGAATGTCTAATGAGAGGAGCATGCACTTTCGAAGGCCCCCCCATCCCAGTCCGAGTGGATGGCCGAGATGATGTCCAGCACCCGCCTAGTTTGATCGGAAGTCTGGCGTCCCGGGACAAACCCTGCCTGATCAGGGTGGATATAGCTAGATAGGAAAGAGCCAAGTCTAGTCACCATAATTTTGGTTAAAATTTTTAAGTCTGAATTTATTAACGATATCGGGCGATAATTCTCACACATACTTTGATCCTTCCCCGGTTTTGGGAGGACATGAATGAATGCCGCATTCTCCTGAGGCGGGAGGTCTCCCCCAAGGCGTATTGCATTAAAGAATGCACAGAGATGAGGGGACAAAACGTCCTGAAATTTGCGGTAATATAGTCCCGGAAAACCATCGGGCCAGGTGCCTTAGAGGGGTGTAAGCCCTTAATCGCCTGTTTAATCTCTGCCTCAGTGATTTTGCCATTCATCATGTCTACATGAGACTTCGTCAATGTAGGCAATGTCATGTCAGCAAAGAAGGCATCAGCCAAGTCTCTGTCATAATGGGCAGGGGCACGGTAGAGTTTGGTATAAAAATCGGTAAATTCTGCCGTGAGCAGTTCAGGATTACGGGAGAGAGCCCCAGATTTAAGGCGCAGTTTAGGCAGTGCCGAGGTGTATGGGCGCGCCGTCAATTTCCTAGCCAGCAATGTGGTAGGTTTATCACCCATAGTGTAGTATTTGTGTTGTGACCAACGAATGTGTTTTTCTGCTTGCGTAGTAAGGCTCAAGTTCAGGGACAGCCTGTCCGCGTCAATTTTGTGTCTAATATCTACTTGGGGCCAAGACCGTTGTTCAGCCAGAAGGGCTGAAAGTTCCTGCTCCTGCTGTTTGATCGTGCTTTCCCGATTCCGTTTCAACCTAGCTGCTACCTGTATAAGGTAGACTGTATAATTGCTCGACTGTCTATGTTAGGCAGTGAATTATTCGGGCATTTCCAATTATATTGCCATAATTTATTTAGTCACTGATGGTGAGCTGCAGCGGAGCTTCAGGGGTTAATCCGTGTTGTTTATTTCCTCTGACCACTGCTGTTCAGCTCTGTTATTCTTATTTCCTGTGTCTACAGGAAGTTGGGCTGGTCCTTGGTTGAAGGGGGTGGAGGATTTCCATTCCCCTTCACTTCCTGCTTTGTAATGACCTGGCTTCTGGTTGCTATGAGACGCCTTTATAATGAGCGGGTGCGGTCTCCCTCCTTACCCCTGCTGAGGAAGTCATGTTTATTGACGTAATGCATACGGGGGAAGGAGTCTGATGTCACCCGCAGCTCTCTGAGATCCTGGAACACATGTCTGCACTTTCGCTTTCATCTGGCACTGTGACAGTGCCTTGCTTGTGAGTGATGCTTTATTTTTTACTTTAATAAATGTCCTTAATTAAGCGGAGAGCATTAGATCGTTTTATTTATCTTTTTCGGATTGCCATACACGAGTTTCTGTGAACCTGTTGGATCCTGGATATACAGATCTTCTGGCTGCCTCTGGCTTACTGATACAAAGTGTTGTGACCCCTAGTGGTCGAATACAGGAGGTGAGAGGCTGTATTATCTGTGGTGGAGGAGTCACGTTTGCAGTGTCGTTTTAAATATTCCTGTTTTTCACTTTGGAAATCAGCTTTTAAGGACTTTATGATTTATGATCCACATGCTTTTTATTGTGCATTTTATACATTTTAATGTGAATGATTTTATGCACTATTTGTAATTTTATAGCGCTGCACTTTATTTTCTTTTACTACCTGTATAAGCTTGCCACGAATGATGGCCTTGTGCGCCGCCCAGGTGATAGCAGGAGTCGTGTCCGTTGGACGGTTCTCCAGAAAAAAGGTGCTGATCTCTGTTTCTAGTTCCCTAAGAATATGTGGGTCATTTAAAAGTGTAGTGTTGAGCCGCCACGGGGACGGGCAAGGTTTAGACCATAGTTCCGAAATACTGTAGTTATGAGCACCGGAGAATGATCGGACCACTGAGTTGCTAAAATCTTTGCCAAAGACACGTAGGGGGAGAGCGCCGAGCTAGCGAACACATGGTCTATGTGGGAATAGGTGCCGTGGACGTGGGAGAAGTGGGTATAATCTCTTTGAGAGGGATTAAGTTCCCTCCAAAGATCTAGCAGGTCCCAGTCATGAAGAAGACGAGCCAGTTTATGCCCATTTCTTAGTAAATGTTTGAGTTGTGGCCTCCCCGGAACGGTCCTATCCAAAGCCTGCTCCAAGGGAAGGTTGCTATCACCTCCCAGGATCACTCTGCCCTGAGCCTTGGGGAGTAGTGTACGCAGCATGCTGTGAAAAAAGGCAAGTTGTCCCGTGTTAGGAGTGTAGTACGAGATAAGTGAAATTAGTTGATCATTAACAAGTCCCACGACCATAAGATAGCGACCCTCCTTGTCCCGAACGACAGTCACAGGAGTGAAAGGAACCCTGCGAGAGAAGCATATGGCCACACCTCGCTTCTTCTCAGTCCCTGACGACAGGTAGAATTGCGGGTAGCGGGCTGAGATGTATCTAGGGGCCGAAGATTTAGAAAAATGTGTTTCTTGCAATAGCAGAATATCTGCTTTCTGTTTGTAGTAATAGGTAGAGGCTTTAGTACGCTTAACCGGGGAATTAAATCCCTGTACATTATGTGAGATAAGAGAATACATGGAGGAACTACTAGCTGACATGGTGGTTTGGCAGAGCACGCTCACCTGATCGAGTAATTATTCGGTGCAGCTTCCCAATAGCAGGAGTCCAGGTGCGTCCGGGATCCAGGAACACCAACGCGGGGCGGATACGCAGGGTCAGGGTCCAAAGGAAAAGGAGGAAAAAAGAAAGAAGGTGAAAAAAAGAGCAAGCACAAGCAAGAGGATAGAGTCCTCCTGCCAAAAAAACATAAAACCACAGAACAAAACAACATAGAAGGGAGTTTATTTTCCCCAGTCCCCTCCTCTGGGGTTCACTTCGTGAGGTTGCCCCCATCACAGGATAAGGGCAAGGTCACAAGAGTTGCATGCGGTTGCACCCCAGCCGACTATTAACTAGCACACGCCAGCGGGGAGAGACAAGGGGCAGTGGCCCCATAGTGTGGGCCAAAGCCCGCCGAGTGAGAAAGCTGCCATGGGCCCCATGACTACCCGGAACCCGGGTCCACGAACCGCAAACCACGGTCCTGGACCCCAGTCTACAAACAGAAACTACCTGAACACATGAGACGTAGAGAAAAGGTGTAGCCTCCAGACTAATTCAGGGGCCTCAGAAGGGGAGAACAAAAAGAAACCCTAATGTCATAACCCAGTATAGCACGTCCTCCCCCCCCACCCCCCGAAGTAGGGAGAAGCCGGACGCCCCAGAGGCCCCCCCCAGCCCCCAACTGGGGTGTCCGAGGGGTGGCCACCTCCGAAGCGGCTGACCGGCCCCAACCCAAACACTAAGCAATAAGGCACTGCCCAGGCCCCCCCGCAGAGGTGACCAGGGCCAAGGATGATCACTGTTACCATCCCGCCCCGCCCCGTCCCCTACCACTGAAGTGACAGTGAACGGGCAATACAGGGCCAAGCCAAACAGAGTCAGCAATTCAAGTACATGAGAGAGAGAAGAGAAGAGGAAAAAAGAACAAAAACTATCCCCCTCCTCCCTCCCTACTCTTTCTCACTGTAATGGCAAAAAAAAGAAAGAAAATGACAGGCAGAAAAATAGTCACTTCAGGTGTTGCGCCTATCCTTCCTCGCAGAGGGAAACAAGGGGCGATTCGTCGGATTCATGGTTGGTGAAGAGTGTGGCGATGGATGCGGTTCTCTGGAGATAATGCCTAGTTCCAGGAGTAAAGCTTCCCCATCGTGAAAGTTCGTGAAAGAGTAGTTCTTGCCGTGATACGTGAAGGAGAGCCGAAATGGGAAGGACCATCTGTACTTTATTTGGCGGTTCAACAGTTGTAATCAAAATACGCTTTTTGCAATTTTTTTTTTTACCAAACATATGGTAAAAAAAAAAATTGGCCTAAAATCTTAAAAAATTTTGATTTTTACATTTTTTGGGGGGAATTTCATATAAAAAAAATGTGAAAAATATTGTTATTTTTGCAAAATTTACGCTATTTTTTTCTTTAAAGCGCATGATCAAAAAAATCGCACAGGTGATCAAATACCACCAAAAGAAAGCTCTGTTTGTGGGAAAAAAAAGGACGCCAAAAAAAGGACGCCAAATTCGTCTAGGTGCAGCATCGCACGACCGCGCAATTGTCCGTTAAATTCACGCAGTGCCGAATCGCAAAATAGGCCCTGGTCAGGAAGGGGGTAAAATCTTCCGGGGCTTAAGTGGTTAAGGACTTCAGATTTTACTGGATTTATTTTGAAGTTGGATAATTTTCCATATTCTTTTAATTCTTTCTGGATATTTGGAAAGGTAATCCTGGGGTTCGTGATATAGTACAATAGATCATCTGCATACGCTGCGATTTTATGATCGTCTTGTTCAACTTTCACTCCACTTATATCTCCATTTTGTCTTATCCTTGCCATTAATGGCTCTAAAGCTAAAATGAATGGGGCGCATGCGCGGCGCGGAGCTGGACGGGTGCTAGAAGCGCAGCTCCGTCGGAGAGGAGAGAGATCGGCGGGATCCCCGGGGGCCATTCTTGCTCACATCAACCCGTAACTTTCAACACCCCCGTGGGAATACCTTGTGCATGCCGTCAGCAAAGAAAAAGAACCGGGGGGGTCCGCCAAAGCACTCCCTGATGACTTATCTGCTACGCACCAAGGAGATCACCAAGATGCCTCAAGATGGTGCCCAGGCCCTCCCATCCCCACAGGCAGAGACAGTGCAGCCACCCTCTTCTCCCAGCACTCAATCCGGGACTCGTGAGTACTCTTGTGGGGTTACAAAGGCAGACTTGGATGCAGGGTTTGCTGCCATTTATGAGAAGCTGGCAGACAAATTTCAGTCTGAGATTCACAAATCAACTAATACACTAACACAGGAGATCGCTGCTTTAGGGGGCCGCACCGACCTATTAGAAACCAAGCATGATGAACTTTCTATCGCCCATAATGACCTTAGAAAGGACTTTGAGCTGCTATCAGATAATTATAGTTTATTACAAACACAGGTGGAAGATTTGGACAATAGTAATCGCAGGAATAACCTGCACTTTAGAGGCATTCCAGAATCGGTCACAGATCTGATCCCTGCAGTTTCCAAGCTCTTCACTGACTTGCTGCCTGACAAGCAGGAGTCCGATTTCACTTGTGACAGGATTCACAGAGCCTTGCGTCCCAAACCACCTCCTGATAAGCCTCCAAGAGACATCATCTTGTGCCTCAAGGACTTCCTGATCAAAGAGGACATTTTGCGGGCCTCCAGAAACACTCCTAATATTTTAATGGAGGGCACGCGCATTCAAATTTATCCTGATATATCTCAGGCCACACTTGAAAGGCGCCGCAAAATGAAAGAGGTCACCTCTGTACTTCAGGCAGCTCGAATCCGGTATAGATGGGGTTTCCCCTTTAAGCTATCAGTCCCTCATAATGGCACTGTTTATGTGGTCTATAACCTAGAAGAAGGAAAGGAACTTCTCTGTAAACTGGGCCTCCTGGAAGCCGCCCCTGATGCTCGCCCGCAGATCACTCCTAGGCCTTCGCCCTCCTGGTCCACCCCAGCAACCAGAGGAGATCAGCGTAGATGGCGCAATCCCTTCAGGGATGGTGTATTCTGAGGAAGCCTGCAGTGGATTGAAATTTTTTTGGTGCTACATTAGAGTCTACATGCTTGTACCATTTGATTCATAGACGCTGGTGTGCCCTTGCCTCTGGGTGGTCGCTCCCTCCTCATGGGGCGGCTGTGCCCGCCGGCGTGTCTGCACTGATACTCAAATGTTTTATTTTCTCTGACGCATATATTTGAAGTTGATTGTTTGCCTTTCTCTCTCCTCTCCCGTTGGTTTGTCCCCTATGTGCTGTTTTGCGAGGATTCGTGCACCTGGGTTGTGGGGGGGTCCCCACGGACCTTCCGTGCCTCTGGTGCCCGCGTCTCCGCACACGTCTATCGGACAGTTATGTCCATTGGGTGTTAATTTTTTGGATGGGTTCTCTTTTTCTGCCCATCTCCAAGAAGTATTTTCAGGTTCAATACATTTGGTTGATCTTTTCATGTATAGTCAGTAATTGTTTTAGAAAAAATTCATGTGAAAACAGAAAGTCATTTTTTCAGGTCCTTTTACGTATCATGCAGGTATCTTGGTCAATATACACTTCTGTGACCCTTAATTTGGTGATGGCTTCACGCTCCATTGTGGCTGGGAATCAGCCCCCAATTGGATCGGGGCCTTATCCCTGTTTTTCTCAGGTGTTTGACATTAAATCCCTCACGAAAGAATTAGATCAATTATACAACCAACATAGTCTCTCCCCCTCCTCTATACTGATGGACCAGATTAACACTAAAAGAAAGGCTCTGGATGACATCCTCTCCAGTAATACGGAAAAGGCTCTTAGGTGGTCCAAAGCCAAATTTATCCTTCACAGTAATTCTACATCTACTATGTTTGCTAAAAAGTTAACTCAGGCAACTAAACCCACTCACGTATACAAGCTTAGAAGGCCTGATGGAAGGGTTGTTTCGCACCCTAAAGAAGTTTTGGATATTTTTACAAACTTCTATAAAGATCTTCTCTCAGTACCTTCTACGCTGCCCTTAAACGAGTTTCACCCCTGGATTGATGGGTTATCTGTCCCGTCCCTGTCGGTTACACAAAAAGATGTATTGGAAGCACCTTGTACGGTCGATGAGGTTTTAGAAATGATCAAATCACTCAAATCGTCCACCGCCCCAGGCCCGGATGGATTTTCCTCTTCTTACTATAAATCCTTTGCCCCAATTCTGGCCCCTAGACTAGCTAAGCTATTTAACCACGTCCTTCAGGGAGGAAGTTTCCCAGAGGAAATGCTTCTTGCTAACATGTCCCTCATTCCGAAACCCGATAAAGATCATTCTCTCCCTCAAAACTACAGAGCCATCTTGGTCATGAATAATGACCTTAAACTATTTGGCCGACTTCTAGCTAACAGACTGTCCACTGTTATTCATAAATTGATCCATCCTGATCAGACAGGTTTTATTCCAGGGAGACAGCTCTCAGACAACATTAGTCGCAAATATTGTCCATGATGCTAATCTTAGCAAATCCCCTACATGCCTTGTGAGTTTAGATATTCACAAGGCTTTTGACAGCGTTAGTTGGCCCTATCTAGAACATCTTCTGCCTAAGTATGGTCTGGGTGACAGGTTCATTCACGGCTTCAAAGCTTTGTATGAGTCCCCGCAGGCAAGAGTTCGCCTCCCTGGGTATAACTCCAACTTTTTTCATTTGCAAAGGGGCACGAGGCAAGGTTGTCCGCTCTCCCCCCTTCTGTTTGCCCTTGCGATCGAGCCTTTGGCAACGGCCATCAGGAAAAATGTTCATATTGCGGGGTACCACAGAGGGGGGGGGAAGAATTTAAACTTAGTTTGTATGCGGACGATGTTTTATTGTTCCTGTCCAAACCTCATGTCTCATTGCCTCATTTGCTGATTGAGTTGGAGAAATTTCGTTCCATGTCAGGCTTAGGGGTGAACCTTTCCAAATGCTCTCTTATGCCGATTAATTTGCCTAATTGGATGCAGACCTCCATAAGGGAGAGTTTTGCATTCACCTGGTGTACGAGATCATTTCGATACTTAGGGGTTCAAATCACTCCTCATTATGAATCAATTTTCATTTCAAATTTCCCTCCAGTGTTTAAGAAACTAGGCTTGTTGTTAAAGACGTGGTCTTCGTACCATATTTCGTTCCTGGGCAAGGTTATGGCTACGAAGATGATTATTCTACCAAAGGTCTTGTTTTTTTTCAGGGCCCTCTCCCGGTCAATGTTCCTAGGTCCCATGTTATCTCTTTTCAGCCGGAGATCTCTAGATTCATTTGGAATGGCAAGAGATCTAGATATAATAGCCATATTCTCTACGCCCCCCAGTCCCTGGGTGGTCTGGGTATCCCAGACTTATGGTCCTATTACCTCTCAGCTAATCTTTTAAATTAGGGATAGAACTTCCTTCCAATATTTTTTGATTTTAGGGCAGACCCACCAGATATGTGCTATTGTGCCCGTTACCTGACACCCCCTCCAACAGTAATTTGAGCTTCCCAGAAGGTATCTCCCCACTTTATCTGGAGTATTGTATCATCTGGAGATTAATTTTTATAAATACTTGAAATATTATTTATTATTTTCTCTGACATACACATTTGCTCATATGGTGATAGATCATTTGCCTCTCTTATTGGCTGGGGCAGCGAAGCAACGAAATGTCTCAGTTGACAGTACCTCCACTCGGTTAGGTTCCAATTTACCTTCTTTTTTTTAGATCTAGTAACATAATAATTTTTCCCTTCTCCATTATATCTTTTAATCTTACATCCTCCTCTCCCATCCATTTACCATATTCCCTCCCCTCCCCTCCCCTCCCCTGGTGCAAAACATTTTGTGTCTTGTAGTGGTATAAGTGGTGAATTGTATTCACATTTTTCTCTAGTGTATAACATATCCCAAATTTTTAATGCTTGTCGTGTGATTATATGTGTATTACTATTCAACTTTCTGTACTTTGGTGGTATCCAAATAATTTTACCTAAATATGTGTCGCTCATTACATTTTCTATTTTGACACAGTTTTTACCACTCTCTTTTTTCCCCCATTCCATCACCCGTGTAAGAACTGATGCTTGATAGTATTTCCTAAAATCCGGTAGTGCTAACCCCCCATCACTTTTACATAGTGTTGTGTATTTAATCCGTGGTTTTTTATTTTTCCATACAAACTTAGTTACCAGTGCTCTCAATGTCTTAAATATCTGTATAGGGATCATTTGGAATTTATACAATATTTTTGGAAGGACTGCCATCTTTATGATATTGATTCTTCCCGTCCATGATATAGCTCTAGCTATTAATCTCCGTTTTTATTTCATTTAATAGTGGGAGGAAGTTAGCCTTATATAGTTTTCCTGGGGTTGATGTTAATTTAATTAAATTAAAAAGCGAATTCCCTTTCGTATGGAGGAGAGATGAGTTAAAATACTTAGGAATTCCTAAGTATTTTAACTCGTCTCTCCTCCATACGAAAGGGAATTTGCTTTTTAGTCTGTTACTCTCTTGTGTACTCATTTTAATGCTTAGTATCTCAGATTTTGTTTGATTAATTTTTAGGTTTGAGAGTTCTCCATATTGCTTTAAAACTTTAATTATGTTGGGTAGGGAAATCCTTGGGTTGGAGGCGTAGAGCAAGACGTCGTCAGAGAATGCCGCGACTTTATGCTCTACCTCCCCAACTTCCACTCCCTTAATATCTGGACATCCTCTTATTGTAGCAAGCAAGGGTTCTAAAGAGATGACAAACAGCATTGGGGACAGGGGACATCCCTGTCTTGTTCCATTGAACATTTCAAATGGTTCAGACAATGTCCCATTCATTTTTATTCTTGCTGATGGTCGACTATACAATGTGCTGATCCATGCCATCATTCTGGGTCCTATACCTAGTTCCTCTAAGGTTCTTATCATGAACTCCCAGTTGACTCTGTCAAATGCTTTCTCAGCATCAATTGACAGGATCACACTTGGTGTCTTGTTTTTAAGCATTTGTTTCATCAGGAGTATCGTTCTAATCCTGTTGTCTCTCCCTTGCCTACCTGGTATGAACCCTACTTGATCATTATGGATCCACTCCTTCATCAACCCTTTCATTCTTGTTGCTAAAATTTTTGTAAACAAATTAGTGTCTGCGTTTAAGAGAGAAATAGGTCTGTAGCTGGAACACAGCGTTGGATCCTTCTCTTCCTTTAAGATGACTGGTGAGTGTCCTTGCGACTGGTGAGTGTCCTTGCAACTGGTGAGTGTCTCTGTGTCTGTCTCTTTGTCTGTGAGTGTGGTGCGACTGTGAGTGTGGTGCGACTGACTGGGCGGTGCGACTAAGTGTTGGGCAACTGAGAGTGTGGTGCGACTGAACCGGGCTGTGAGACTGTGAGTGTGATGCAACTGACCGGGTGGTGCGACTGGCAGTGTTGTGCGACTGACCGGGCTGTGAGATTGTGAGTGTTGTGCAACTGAGTGTCAAGTGAGTGGAGCGGAATACCAGAGGGTGAGAAGGTAGAGTTAGGAAGCCAGGAAATAGCCACATAGGATAGACTTAAATTACTGAATCCCCATTAGACTAGATTAGTAGGTACAATGCCCGGCGGGTGTGGAGATGCGACTCGGTGTACATCTTGTGATATGTATGCGTTCCTCAGACATGTGATCCAGGGCGAATACAAATGCGCAAAATGTAAGCACATTGCTTCCCTGGAAGCTCAGGTCCTGAATCTAGGGAAGCAGCTGGCAACACTGAGACGAATGTCCATACCGGAGGAGAGCCAGGATCGTACCAGTCAGGTGCAGGCAGGGGTCTGCACAGAGGTGGGCGGAGTATCGGTGCAGGCATCAGAGCAGTGTAGAGGGGTGACAGTTAGGAGGGGTAGAAGGGGACAAGGCAAGAAGGCTGATCCTGGGCTGGAGCACCCCAACAGATACGCCCCGTTGTGTGATGTTGGGGAAACCAGTCAGGGACCAGCAGTGCTGGAGCAGAGTGACGCCCCTAGCTGCCAGGGGAAGAACTCCTCCAGTGAGGCCGGGAGAAAGGGTAAGGAAAGACAGGTGCTGGTGGTAGGGGACTCAATTATTAGAAGGACAGATAGTGTAATCTGCGACAAAGACCGTGTGTGCCGAACAGTCTGTTGTTTGCCGGGCGCTCGGGTTCGGCACATCGCGGATCGGGTGGACAGATTATTGGGTGGGGCTGGGGAAGACCCAGCTGTCATGGTACACGTGGGTACCAATGACATAGGCAGAGGAAGATGGAGAGTCCTAAACGATTTCAGGGACTTAGGCGCTAAGTTGAGAAATACTACCTGTACCTCGAGCCACACCAGAGAGGCAGCGGGAGATTAGGGAAGTTAACGAGTGGCTGAGGAGCTGGTGTAGTAAGGAGGGTTTCGGGTTCCTGGAGAACTGGGCCGACTTCTCAGTCGGCCACCGGTTCTTTGGTAGGGACGTATTGCACCTAAATGGGGAGGGTGCAGCCGTACTGGGTGAGAGGATGGCCACAAAGTTAGAGGGGCTTTTAAACTAGGGAATGGGGGGGAGGGTACAGATGTAGAATTAGCCAGTGGAAAGCAAGTTTCAGAGGGCAGAAATGGGGGCATTAGCGGTAGAGTGTTCGGAGCTCCTATACCCAGGGTGGGTATGGGGAAAATTCAAGAGAGCAGCCTAAAAACATCAAACGAGGATATATGTAACCGGTCAAAATTAAGAGGTTTGTATACCAATGCCAGAAGCTTGGCCAACAAGATGGGAGAGCTGGAGCTGCTGATGTTTGAGGAGGACTTAGATTTTGTGGGGATAACTGAGACTTGGTTTGACAGCTCTCATGACTGGATGGCGACCATTCAGGGGTATTCCCTTTATCGCAGAGATAGAGAGGGTAAAAAGGGGGAGGGGTATGTCTGTATATTAAGAACAGTATACAGGTAAATATGAGGGATGATATTAATAATGGAGCTATGGACGAGGCAGAATCCCTATGGGTAGAGCTTCAAAGGGAAGGCACGGTGGGGAAGGTAATATTGGGCGTATGCTATAGGCCCCCCAACCTGAGGGAGGAGGGGGAGGCAGACCTCATTTTACAGATCGGATTGGCAGCAAGGATGGGAAATGTCATTATAATGGGGGACTTTAATTATCCAGATATAGACTGGGCAGAAGGAACTGCAAGGCTAGGTAGTTCCTAAATGTTTTGCAGGACAATTTCATGGGTCAGATGGTGAATGCACCGACGAGAAAAAATGCGGTACTTGACCTACTGATTACCAACAATACAGACCTGCTCACGGATATAGAAATACGGGACAACTTAGGAAACAGTGACCATAGGTCAATAAGTTTTAGTATTAATTAAAGTTATAGGAATCAGAGGGGTAATATAAGGACACTGAATTTTAAAAGAGCCAATTTCCCAAAACTGCGCTCGCAGCTAGAAAATATTAATTGGGATAGAACCCCGGGAACAAAGAACACGGAGGAAAAATGGGAGTGCTTCAAGAGCATACTTAACAAGGGGATTGACCAGTGCATTCCAAAGGGAAATAAATTTAAAAGAGCAAAATTAAACCCTGGGTGGCTAAACTCCAACATAAAAATGCATATTAGTGCTAAAGAAAAGGCCTTCAAAAAATACAAGACTGAGGGGTCATTGGCAGCATTCAAGCATTACAAAGAGTGTAATAAGAAATGTAAAGACGAAATCAGGGCGGCTAACATAGAACACGAGAGACATATAGCGGAGGAGAGTAAAAAGAACCCCAAGAAGTTCTTTAAGTATATAAACAGTAAGAAAGCGAGGCCAGAACACATTGGCCCCATAAAAGATGACAAAGGAAATATGGCCACTGAGGACAGAGAAAAGGCGGAAGTGTTAAATAATTTCTTCTCTTCAGTCTTCACAAAAGAATCGGGGGGCTACACGAACCTTGCTTGTAAGGCCGAACTAAACAATACACCTCAGGAAATGCCGCCATGGCTAACAGAAGATAGACTTAGAACTAAACTAGAGAAACTTAACATAAATAAATCACCGGGACCGGATGGCTTGCACCCGAGGGTTCTTAAAGAGCTCAGCCAGGTGATTGCCAGACCATTATTCTTGATCTTTAAGGATAGTTTACAGACGGGTATGGTGCCAGCTGATTGGAAAAAAGCCAACGTGGTACCAATATTTAAAAAGGGGCCGCGGTGTATCCCGGGGAACTATAGGCCGGTCAGCCTAACATCTGTAGTCTGCAAGATTTTGGAGGGGATGTTAAGGGACCACATACAAGACTTTAGTAATGAAAATGGTATTATAAGTAGTAATCAGCATGGATTTATGAAAAATCGTTCTTGCCAAACCAATCTATTAACCTTCTACGATGAAGTGAGCTGCCAAATAGATAAAGTAAGGCCTGTGGATGTGGTGTATCTGGACTTTGCAAAGGCCTTTGACACCGTTCCCCACAAACGCTTACTGTACAAACTAAGGAAGGTAGGTATGGACCATAAGGTGAGTACCTGGATAGAGAACTGGCTCCAGGGGAGAGTTCAGAGGGTGGTGATTAATGGGGAGAACTCGGATTGGGCGGGTGTGGAAAGTGGGGTCCCCAAGGGTTCTGTCCTGGGGCCAATCCTGTTTAATTTATTCATAAATGATCTAGAGGAGGGGATATCTAGTACAATCTCAGTATTTGCAGATGATACTAAACTAAGCATGCCATTATCTTCCAAGCAGGATGTGGAAACCTTACAAGCGGACCTGAACAAAATAACGGGGTGGGCAACTACATGGCAGATGAGGTTTAATGTTGAAAAATGTAAAGTAATGCACTTGGGGGCCAAAAACCAGAAAGCAAGCTACTCACTAGGGGGGGAGCCTCTGGGTGAGTCTAGGATGGAAAAAGACTTGGGGGTACTGGTAGACAACAGGCTTGGCAGTGGCATGCAATGCCAAGCCGCTGCAAGTAAAGCCAACAGAATACTGGGATGTATAAAAAAGGGGATTCACTCCAGACATAAAGAAATTATTCTCCCACTCTACAAGACTCTGGTCCGGCCACATCTGGAGTATGCTGTCCAGTTCTTGGCACCGGTCCTCAGGAAGGATGTGCTGGAACTGGAAAGAGTCCAGAGAAGGGCAACAAAAATAATTAGGGGAATGGAGGACATCAGCTATGAGGAAAGACTACAAGCACTGAACCTATTCTCTCTGGAGAAGAGACGACTGAGGGGGGATATGATATCAATGTTCAAATACTGTACTGGCGACCCTAGCATAAGGAACAAACTATTCAGAGAAAGGAGATGCAATAAGACACGTGGCCACTCACTAAAACTAGAGGAAAGGCGGTTTAACCTTAAAATGCGTAAGGGGTTCTTCACTGTAAGAGCAGTAAGGATGTGGAATTCTCTTCCACAAGCAGTCGTATCAGCAGGGAGCATTGATAGTTTCAAAAAACTGTTAGATGGACACCTTAGAGACCACAACATACAGGGATATACAATGTACGGGTAAAAGCAAACACACACACACATCATAGGTTGAACTGGATGGACTGGTGTCTTTTTTCAACCTCACTAACTATGTAACTATGTAACTATGACTGTTATCGAAGCTAAGAGGGCTTCTTTACTCATGTTAAACTGGGTGCCTAGGCCATTCATATACCCTTTCAGCCTCGGGACCAGTAATTCCTTATATTGTTTATAATAACTAATAGTAAACCCGTCCGGGCCTGGGCATTTTCATACGGTGGTGTCCTTTATAGCTCTTATTATCTCCTGTTCTGTGATTGGCCCCTCTAAAAGTGTTAATTTTTCCTTTTCTATTTTTTTCATTTTTGCCTTTTCCAGATATGTTTTTAATCCTCTCGCCTCTATCAGACTTATTTTCTTGTTTGCCATCTCCTCTTACAGCGTATAGATCCCCATAGAATTTTTGAAATTCTCTTGATATTTCAGTAGTTGAATGAACTAATTCCCCATTTTTATTTTTAATCTTATCAATAAAATTCATTGTTTTGTTTTTTTTTTGAGGATCCTTGCTAAATTTTTTCCAATTTTGTTCCCCTCCACATATTTCTCTCTGGCCACCCTATTAAATTCCTGTCTGTTTCCTGTTCTAATAAGTCTTTTAATTCCTCTTTTTTTCCTTCTAATAGGAGGGTTAGTTCTTCCTTCATTGTTTTTTTATGTTTTTGTTCCAAGTCGTATACCTCTTTCATTAATCTAGCTTTAATACTAGTTCTTTCTTTTTTCCTTTGTGCTCCTTTTGAGATTAAGATGCCTCGCATGTAAGCCTTTTGTGCTTCCCATATTATATTTTTAGGTGTCTCCTCAATATCATTATTTTAAAAGTAGAATTCCAATTCTTTCTCTATTTCCCTTCCCCGTTTTTTATCCTTAATTAGTTCTTCATTGATTTTCCACATAGCCATTTTGGGTTGTTCTCTACCCATCTTTATTTTCACTGTAATGGGGGAGTGATCTGACCAGGTCCTAATCCCAACCCTTGCCTCAAGTACTTTCTCGATCCAGCGATGTTCTACCAAAAGGTAGTCAATTCTTGAATATGTCCCATGAACATTTGAATTAAAGGTTTAGTCCCTTTCTTTTGGATGGAGTATTCTCCATATATCCGCTGATTGATTTTGATATAGCTTTATTCTAACCTCCTTAATCAGGTGGTCTGAGAACCTTTGGTTCCGTGTTGTACTATCCATCTTTGGATCGAGGCTCAAGTTGAGGTCCCCTGCCAGAATCACTCCTCCTTTTTTAAAACTTATTAATTTCCCCAAAAAGCTACCTGTCCTTCATTAGGGCTATATACATTTACTAAAGTGACTTCCTCCTTGTTTAACTTCCCTTTCAAAAAGAGGATTCTGCCCTCCGGGTCCACCAGCCTATCCTCCAAGACAAATCTCATACCTCTAGCAAATCCTATTGCTACCCCGCTTGATTTTTTCTTAAGTGTATCTGCATAGTACCATAAAGGATGGTTTTGGGAATATAGTCTGATGTTAGAGGTATATGTGATGTGGGTCTCCTGAAGAAAAACCACATCAGCATCCGGATACTTAATTTCCCCCATGATTTTTTGTCTCTTAACTGGCGAGTTTAGACCTCACACATTATAAGACATATAATTTACCACTACCATCTCTTTATTTTGTTTTTTTCCCTCTTTTCCCTAGCTTTAATTTTACTCATTATTTTTTCCCCTTTGACACTCATAGGTTTATTAGGCTGGTGTCCCCCAAGGACTGGTTCCTGATTGGGAGATAAAAATTTATGTTCAATATGAAAACTAAATATTCTTTTACTATTAATCTCCTCTATCCCTCCCCCTCCCCCCCTCCTCCCTCCCTCCCCCCCACCCCGCACAACCCCTCCTCCCCCCTCCCTCCCTATCTCCCTCTCCCCTCCCAATGGGCACCTAGCTTTACCCCCTCACTTGGCTAGTGTAGTCAATTTACTTCCTCCCCACTTTAATCAACATATCTCCGGGGTTGAGCTCTGTCTTTGCTCGCCAACTCCTCCCTTCTTCCCTATATTTGGGTTGTAGGTTTGTGCGTGCATCTGCCATCGTGGAGCCGTCCAGACTGTAATATTTCTATTTTAGCCTCCTTCCTCCTCCCATCCCAGCCTCCCCCCTCCCTACTCCCCCCCCCCCTTGCTTTCTCACATGTCCAGTCCTTAATTTCTCTTTTGCTACTTTCATATCCGACTCTTCTGGGATCATCTTTGCCGCTGATCTTTATCCTCCATTTCCCCTTCTGGGGCTTCCTGTTCTGTCCACCCGGTATTTTTATTACTGGGATTTTTAAGGTATTACAGAAAGCTTGGGTGTCCTCTGGAAATCTTAACAAGACAGTCTTCCCCTCTTTCCAAACTCCTAGTCCGGCTGGGTGGCTCCAAAAATACTGTATATTATGCTTCTTTAAGGTTTCCACTACTGGTCTTAAGATGCGTTTTCTATTAATTGTTTCCTTTGATAGGTCCGGGAATGTATAGTACTTTTATCCACTGCCTCATCCTTATTCCAATCCCCAAATTTTTTATTGTCTCCTTCATGAAGTCCCAGTCCACCCTGTCGAAAGCCTTTTTGGCATCTATCGACAGGATAAGAGAAGGGACATCATAATTTTTAGTTTTTTGTAGAAGTAACAGGGTTCTTACCACATTGTAGAGAAGCTACCTGGCACAAATCCAGTTTGATCTGGGTGAATCCAGTGCTCCAGTGAACCTTTTAGTCTTGTTGCCAGGATTTTTGCGAATATTTTAGTATCCACATTTAATAGGGCAATTGGTCTGTAGCTAGAACAGAGGGTTAGATCTTTCCCTTCTTTCGGTATTTTCATGATATGTGCCAATAGAGATTCCTCCCTTAAATCTTCTTTTCCAATTTTATTTAAATATGTATGCATTTTGGGGACTAAAATTTCTCTGAATCTTTTATAGTACTTTACTGTATATCCGTCCGGTCCTGGGCTTTTCCCGTTTTGGGTAGTTTATAATGCATCTCTTATTTCCTCTTGGGAAATGGGAGCATCCAGGAATTCTAATTTGTCCTTTGATAACTAAGGGAAATTTGCTTCTTTAATATACTTTGTATGTTTATTATTCTTTCTTGTTTTATTTGCTGTGTTTCTTCCTGACATACATTATATAAAGCACTGTAAAAGGTGTGAAAGGCACCAGCTATTTCTGTTGTTGAGTTAATTATTTCTCCTTGACTATTTTTCACTTTTTCTATATAATTTTTTTTTTTTTTTTCCATTAGTAGTCTTGCTAGAGATTTCCCTGGTTTATTACCAAATTTAGATCTATATCTTGCTAATTTATTAAAATGGCATCTAGTTTCTTCTTACAGTAGGTCTTTTAAATGATCTCTTTTTAACACAAGGTCTTTTTCTATTTCTTTTGTTAGATCTTTTTTTGTCTTTGTTCTAATTCATATATTTCCGTTGTTAATTTTTTTATTAAGTTGGTCCTTTCCTTCTTTTTTTTTTTGAGGCAATAGATATTAATATCCCTCTGATATAAACTTTATGTGCTTCCAAGATAGTCGTTACTGAGGTTTTGGGGGTTTCATTTTCCTGAAAGTATAATTCTAATTCTTTTTCTATTCTATTTCCTGTTTCTTCTTCCTGGATTAAGTCTTCATTCAGTCTCCATGTCCTAATAGTATTTTGAAAGCCTGGCATTCTTATTGTTAAACTCGATGGTGCGTGGTCCGACAGGGTTATTGTACCTATCTCTGTACCCACTACCGATTCCAACAGTCGGTGATCAACAAAAATGTAGTCCAGTCTTGAATACATCGAGTGTACAGAGGAGTAGTAGGTGTAGTCTCTTTTTTTTTGGATAGTAAATCCTCCATGCATCTACTAATTGTATCTTGTGGAGTTCTTTTTCCTGAGTTTATACTCTCCCAACGACCTCACACTCGATGTACAATCAAGATCTGGATCTATACAAAAATTTATATCCCCTGCCAACACCAGATAGCCCTTTCTAAAGAGTGGCAAATCATATAAGATCTTCCCAAAATAACCGCTAGGGTTTTTATTTGGGCTGTAGATGTTGGCTAGCGTAAATTCGATACCTTTTATCTGTCCCTTGAGGAAAATATATCGACCAAAAGGGTCAGTTCTACTCTCCTCAAGGGAGAAATCCACATTTTTGGCTATTCCTATCGCCACTCCTCTTGCTCGATCAACTGGAGTATCACCATAATACCATATTGGGAAATATTTAGAGTAAAGTTTTACATTAGAGTATAGAGAGATATGCATTTCCTGCAGAAAAACTATACTTACCATATCTCTCCTTAACTCTTCCAAGGTTTTATATCTTTTTATTGGTGAGTTTAAACCTCTTACATTATAAGTTGTTAACTTTAACCAGTCGTTATCCATATTTCAACATTTTTCCCAATCGATCTAGCTCTACCCCTCTAAGGAGGTGGGCCAGATCTAATTGTGTTTTCTTAGATCTATTTGTTATTTCGACAAATAGAATGGCTTGTAACCTTTCCCTTTGGAAGCAGAGACTCCTTCCCTTTCCCCATCCTCCACACCCCGGAACTCCGCTTTAACGTTTGGGGAGATAGATCTATAAAGATCTGTATGTTACTATTTTCCACGTTTATTGGGGTTTTATTTCTCTTTAAGTTCTCCCATATTTGGGCCTTCTCTGTATAGTATTGAAAATCTTACTATCACGTCTCTAGGGTGTTCCGCTGGAATCCCAGTTGGTTTTCTAATGTGATGGACTCTTTCAATCGTTAATTGATCTTTTTCATTTTTCCCTAATAACGGGTTAAAGATTTTTTGAATTTTACCTTTTAAATTTTCTTCTTGTATCCCTTCAGGCAGCCCTCGAATTCTCAGATTCTTCTTCCTGTTTCTATTTTCTTGATCTTCAAGTTTATATGCCAGGCCCCTAAAGTTTTTCTTAACTTCCTTTACTTCTTTTCTCAGTTCTTTTACTGTATTGATTTTGACCAGCTAATTTTTTAGGGATTTTTTTAAATCTGCAAACATTGCAGCCATGTCTCCCTTTGTTGGTGCTTGTTACATAGTTACATAGTAGGTGAGGTTGAATAAAGACAATAGCCAATCCAGTTCAACCTGTGTAGGTGTGTGTGGCCGTAATCATCTCTCATACCCTTGAACGTTCTTCTCCTTGAGATGTACGTCTAAGAGTCTTTTGAAAGCCACCATACTTCCCGCAGAAACCACCTCTTGTGGTAGAGAATTCCACACTCTTGTAGCCCTAACAGTAAAGAACCCCCCACGTTGCCTGAGGTTAAAGCGCTTCTCCTCTAATCGCATTGTATGCCCTGGAGTCCTCATGCAATCCTCATGCAATAGTTTTTTTTCTATGCTGAGATCACCATTGAGATATTTATAAATTTCTATCATGTCCCCTCTCAGGCGTCTCTTCTCCAGGGAGAGTAAATCAAGTGATTGCAGACGCTCTTCATAATTAAGGTCCTCCAATCCCCTAATTAGTTTAATTGCCCTTCTCTGGACTCTCTCCAGCTCCAACACATCCCTCCTGAGGACTGGCGACCAGAACTGGACAGAATACTCCAGATGTGGTCGGACCAGAGTTATATAAAGTGGAAGGATTTCACGGATTGCCGTATCTATATTTGGTAATGACTTTTTTTTTTTTTAATCCAATAAAAGCTTTATTGAGAAATTTAGTCAACAGTGACAAATAATGATGTACACAAGATGATATAGCATCAGCAAAAATTATAGACATTTCAGCACAAGAATTGAATGACATGTAAGATTAGCATCATACACTGAAAGTCTGATATTAACAACATGTAAGGCATAAATCATGACCAGCTGTGGTGTAGCCTGGTAAAGACCACTACACCAGAAGGCCTAGAAGACCAGAAGGAAGGAAGAAAGAGAGAAAGGAGATAAAGAAGGCAGAAAAAAGATTAAGACGAGGGGGGTGGGGTGGGTATGAGGGTGGGGGATTCTGATCAAAGCAATCCGTTACAATCATGACAAAGTACCAGGTATTAGCAGGAATAATCAATAAGCAAATTGATCAGTAGCTCAAAAGGCAGTAAGGTCGAGCTTCAGATCCAGTTAGTGTGAAATCAGTTTAGCGAAATCATCAGACAATGTAAAAATTACCCAGGGTCTCCAAGTTTCATGAAGGGCAGCATCTGATTCTTTTTTAATAGCAATGATCTCTTCCATATGGAGTATAAGTTTTAGGTAATGACTTGTTTTGCTTGGCTCTTTCACTCCTCTCCTTTATTTCGTTTTGCTTCTTCCGGGTTCCTAACTGTTTTTCCTGATGTATTTTTTCTACATTTTCTTCATGGGTCATGTACTGCTTGATTGTACCAGGACTCGCACTTACTCTAGGTGACTTTGCTGTTGATCCTCCCCTCGCTGCTTTACCTCTCATCTCTCTCCCCTCCAAAAAAAAAAAAGGGGGGGGGGGGAGGGTAGCAGCAAGGACGGGAAAAAAAAAAAAGAAAAAAATGTAAATGGTCCCAGGAAGATTTTTAGTTATCTTCAGAGGTAGATTAACATCTAATATATAGTTTCATGTGTGAAGGGTCTGCGGTATCCCACTAGAGAGCTCATCTGTTTGGTTTTGAAATAAGGAAATGTCCCATAGTTATATTATTTAATGAGATTCACTGTGCTAAAGAATAAGCAAGATATGGCGTCTTATATAGGCTCTTACTAATCCTTTCTGAGCACAGAGCCTTGATATCAGACTAGAAGTTGGTTTTATACAATCCCAGCTATTGCTTAGTAAAGATATTATTTACTCCGGTCACTCTGAAAATTGCTTATATGCATGGGTGCTGCTCTTTTAGGAGTTAGGAGTTAGGCTTATGTAGGAGACTCTCCTAAAAGACTCCCTGCTGCTCCAACTGCTTATCACGTTTTAATTAGCCTTTAACAAGATAACAGAGTCTGCGGTGTCCCATAGAGAGCTCATCTGTTCAGTTTTGAGATAAAGAAATGTCCCATAGTTATGTTATTTAATGAAATTCACTTTGCTAAAATAAGCAAGATATGGCGTCTTATATAGACTCTTACAAATCCTTATCAGTCCTTATAGATTCCTGAGCACAAAAGCCTTAATATCAGACTAGAAGTAAAGACTTATTATTACTTTATTATCCTCCGTAGATTTTTATACAATCCCAGCTTTTGCTTAGTAAAGTTATTATTTACTCTGGTCACTCTGAGAATTGCTTATATGCCCAGGTGCTGCTCTTTTTAGGAATTAGGAATTGGGCTTATGTAGGAGACTCTCCTGAAAAACTCTCTACTGCTCCAACTGCTTATCACGTTTTATTTAGCCTTTAACAAGGTAACAGAGTAGCAAAAATGAGGATTTAGGACTTATAATTCATAAACTCAGTTTGTAGCTGCATATCCTTTTCATCCTTTTCCTTGAAATCTTTTTTGTCTGGGGGTAGCCTGTGCTCACCTCCTCCTCAGCCTTTGAGTCTTTTATATCACTCTTCAGCAGGTAAGATGGTAGGGAGCAGCAAATGAGATATAAGATAAATGCCTGAGTTTTTAATTGCATGACTTATGGTTTGCAGCTTGAGTCGCAGGGGTCTCTCTCCTTTCCAGCAGGTCCCTCTCTTACATTGCAATGATGTGCAGCCTCTCTTACATTGCTCACAGTTGCTCACAAAAAAAGAGCCGAGAGGAGCATAAGGAGACAGCGGGGACTCGCTACCACGTCCAACCATTGATGCAGTGATGCAAGGATCAATGATCTGTCACTCGATCTATTCGGCAGGGCTCGGGTAAGGTCTAGGCAGTCCGGGTGGGAGATCAGGGGCAGAGGAAACTCTTTAGCTTCACATAGCTAAGACAGCCTTCCCCCATCAGCCTACGTGCTCGTCATTAGGCCCCTCCCCTGTTCCAAAAGGTGTAAAAAATTCAAAGGGGCGGTGCACCGGAAACACCTTCCATAGTAATATTGAATTTTGTAAATGTGTAAAAGGGATTTGTTCAAGCTTAGTAAATATTCTTCAGAACTCAATACCAAATTATGAAAGATAATAACATAGAATTGCTTAATCATAAGAATTTGAGCAAATATTGTTATTAATATTATACAGGATTTATTAAACACCAACAGTTTACACAACGCTTTACAATATGATGGGATTAGGGAAATTAGTGAATTGGACATTAAAGACTCTCACATCTTGGTTACCATCGATGCTAATTCCTTGTACACCAGCATTAACCAAAAAGATGGATTGGAAGGAGTAAAAGAAGCTCTCTTTAAAGATTCGGACCTACAACAAGTCCAAATCAAATATATTTTGGAAGGTCTGAAGTTAACTATGTCACACAACTATTTTTGGTATGCCAACAAATTCTACACAAAAACTAAACGGGTCGCAATGGGGGCTCGTTATGCCTCCAGCCTTGCAAACCTCTTTATGAATAAATTTGAAGAAGAAATTATATTTCAAAACCACAGACCTGGACTCTTTTTTTATCGAAGATATATTTATGACATCATTATGGTGTGGGAGGGATCTGAGGAGTCCCTAGAATCCTTTCTCCAAGAAATTTATAACAATAAATATGGCATCAAATTTACTGGAACAAGAAGCAATGAACAAATCGACTTCTTAGATCTACAGCTGTATAAAGAGGATGGCCACTTATAGACAAGGACCTTTTTCAAGCCCACTGACAAGAATGGCTACATACCTACGTCCAGTTGCCATCACCCTAAGTGGAAATAAAATATTCCCAAAGGGCTATACATGTGAATTAGACGCAACTGCACCAAAATAGAAGAGAATATTGGGTGCCTAAAGTAATAAATGAAAGAAATGGTACCAACTTCCAGAAAATGTTAATATGAAAATGGGGTGAAGGGGTAAGTGAGACCTCAAACTCCCCAATAGTAGAGGTACTCACTGGGAAGAGGGAATGGGAAAAAGGGAGGTTATCTGGATTTTTGGGTACCGATAACTTGGCACTTAATATACTCTCACCGGCGGGTATGGGAGACCTTAATCACGATGTATTATGATATATATATATTAAAAATAGCAAGTAGGTTTGTCAAAATGTATACATATATATATATATATATATATATATATATATATATATATATATATATATACAGTATATATATGGAGAAACCTCCAAAAGGGAAAATAAATGAAAAAGGGGGAGAAAAAAAGGGAAAGAAGGGGAGAGAAAAGAGGGGAGGGGGGGGAGGGGGGAAGGGGGAAGAAAGAAGGGGGGGAGGAAAAGGGGAAGGAAGGGAGAAGGAAGGGACAGGGAAAGATAGGAAGGAATGGAGAAGGCAAAAGGGGGGGGGTAGAAGAAATTATTATATATATATATATATATATATATATATATATATATATATATATATATATATATATATGTGTGTGTCTTACCACATCACATACCGGATCAAAGTTCCAGTAGAAAATGATATGCATAAAAAATAAAAATAAAACAGAAAGCCACACAGAGAGGGCCAGAGGGTGCCGATTTGGGGACCTATATAAAGATGGCTATCTTAAGGAGGAAGATATAGTCTGAAAACTCTCAAGTCAGACAATCCCTCTGTATAAGTCCCTTATGTTAGGATGACTCCAGGTATTGCTATTCAAGAGCCTCTAGGTAAATAAAAGGTAAGGTATGTCCCATAATCGGAAATGAATAGGTTTCCAAAGAGGTAACTCCTATATATATAGGTAAGGTCCTAAAAAGACAAGAGAGGTATGGATAAATCAGTCCAAATTGGGTCTAGGAGTCCCTGTGGGGATACAGAGCAATACCAAGCCCAAAACAATGTAGTTACCTCATCGGTCACCCTGCTAGCGTCCTCTCTGTGTGGAGCACAAACAGCCGACGCCGCCATGTTGGCAGCGACGGCTATTTGTGTGTCTCCAAGCGTAGCAGACCTCATCGGCCGCAGCTGTGGCGTACGACGTTGCCCGCCCAGTCCCGCTGTGTGGTGCGCATGTGTCAGTTGCCGGCGCTCTCTGCCGGATATCCGGCGGTAGCTGACGGAAGTAATCCATCAGTCCAGGGGACACATACCCGCCGGGGAGCACCAATCCCGCCTCAAACCTTCAGCTATTCGTGCCGAAATGACCACAGGAGATAAAGAGAATATTATCAACATGTAACATAATTGAAAAGCCCATCATATATGAATACATAATATGCATATAAAGAAAAAAACAAATAACAAAAAATGACATTCAATGCACATATATATCGATATAGGCATTGGTACATGGCATTGCATATATACAATAGTAAGGCCAGCAGAGTTAATCCTTGACATATAGAATATATATCCATTGGCAAAGAGGGGAAATGGGTTAGGTTCCAGGGAAAAAGGGGAAGGGAAGGGGGAGGGAGAGAAAGAAAAGAAAATACTGGGAATTGGGCATGGATAATCGGATACTCATTCATAAACAAAATATAAAAGAAAGCAAGAAGACAAGGGAAAGACAAAAAACAGAAAAACAGAAGAAAGCATTCTTAGATTTTATAGAAAGGGTTTATACGAGATGACCTCGTTTAAACCTGGGGGAATCGTGGCATTTAACCTCTCAATCCACTGAGTCTCCCGTTGGAGCAACTTCTTATCCCAGTTGTCACCGCGGGGATCCTCTTGTATAGCATCCAAAACAAAAAATCTTAACACCTCTGGGTGGTATCTGTGATGAATGCCAATATGGAGTCCCACTGCTGTGAGCTTCCCACCAATGGAGTGGTATAGATGATCTCCTATACTTTGGCGTAACTCACGTCTTGTCTTGCCAACGTAAAAGGAATTGCATTGGCATATCATCAAGTAGATGACTCCTTTTGTCCCACATTCACTGTGGGAACGGGGTGACCAAAGTTCCCCATTGGGGAGCCAGTAAGTAGAGCCTTCTAAGATCCATGGGCAGCGGGGGCAGTCGCCACAGGGGAAAGTGCCCCTGGTGCCTGTGGGTCGAGGTTGATCCCAGCTATAGTGACTATGGACCACTATGGATCATGTAGGGATGTGGCCCCTCGAAAAACCAACTCTGGGGCTTCCCTGACATAATTTTTCAAAACGTGATGATCTGTAAGTAAATGCCAGTGACGTGAAATCACTGAGCGTAATTGTTGATGGTGTGCTGAAAATTTCGTAATCAACTTCACCATCTGCGATCTGCTACTGGCACAGGCCTTATTGAAGGCTCTCCTTAAGGTAGTTTGGGAATAACCCCTTTGGAGGAGGCGATCCCGTAGAGAGTTGGCCTGTATATGAAAATCATCGCCTCTGGAACAATTGCGCCGCAGGTGCAGATATTGTGCAAAAGGGATACTTTGAATCAATGATTTAGGATGCGCACTAGTGGCATGAAGAAGAGTATTTCCCGCAGATGGTTTGAGGTAAAGGTCTGTGAAAATAGTCCCATCAGGGAATTTAGAAATTGTAAGATCCAGAAAAGAGATTTGAGATGCATGGTAAGAATATGTACATTGTAAATTCCAGTTGTTCATATTTAGCATATTTAAGAAAGTAAGAAAGTATGTAACATGTCTACAGGACCAGTCCATGCCAGGAGCAGATTGTCTATATATCTGTACCAAAATGGTACAAAAGATAAATAATCCGCAAAAATCTAGTCGGAAAACACATGTCTCTCTCACCCCCCCACCCCCCCAGGTAGAGATTTGCATATGAGGGAGCACATGTGGTCCCCATGGCCACGCCCTGCCTTTGTAAATACATATCTTCCATGAAGATGAAATAATTCAGAGTAAGGATAAATCGTAATAATTCAAGAATGAAAGCATTTAATCTCCAGGTGGCCCTGTCCTGTTCCATCTAAAAGCCGCTAACCGTTCTGATGCCCTGCTCGTGGGGGATACTGGAGTATAATGCCTCCACATCAACAGCCACAGGGAGGGCATCAGGAGGGAGCTGGACGCCTTCGATATGTTTCAAAAGATCCGTGGTGTTCTTGATATAGGAGGGTGGGGAGTGGACATGGGGAGCAAGGTGAGAATCTACGTATTGACTGGCACAGTCCGTGAGGGAGCCTATGCCCAATGCGATAGGTCTACCTGGGGGAGAGACACTTGTGCGTCTTTGGAAGAGTGTAAAACGTTGGTGTGCGGGGAAACTTGGTAAACAAAAATTGATACGTGTCCTTAGCAATAAGGCTCCGCTGCCAAGCTTGAAAAATTATGCCAGAGTATTTCTCCCGGAATCCCTGTACATCCTCTGGGGAAATAATCTGATACCAGGCTTTATTCTTAACAACGTCTAGACACATAGTCTGATACTGTGTATGGGTCATTATCACAATATTGCCCCCCTTATCGGAGGGCTTTATTACTATGTCCTGTCTCTTTTATAATTTCCTAAGGGCTTGGTTTTGTATATGGGTAAGATTCGAACAAGGATCTTCCCAATTGGTTCTTTTGAGATCCTGAATAGAATTATGTAAGAAGGACCAAACAGTGGGACATGTCATCAGATCTGGAAACTGTGATGATGGAGGTTTAAAGGGTCGTTTAGGGATAGTGGAAGCTAGCCAATCACTTTCAGAAAGATTGGATGGGTTGCCACTAGCACCCGCCATAACATGAGATGGCTCCTCTACGTTGTTGCCCTCATCATAGAGGAGCATAAGGTCACGTAAGGCTCTAAATTCAGCCATTGAAAAATGTTTAGTACGTAGGGTCAGCTCATTTTCCAAATGCAGATTCTGTCTGTTTTTGTCAAAAATAAATTTGTAGGTGAGATTTCTAGAAAATAAATAAAGATCTTTAATGGTCTCCATGACGTCTATAGAATCAGCTGGGCAAAAGCCCAGGCCTAGCTGAAGTAACGAAATTTCGAAAAACGGAAGAAAAGAAAGAACAAGGGACAACAAGACAAGGGACAAACAAGGGGATTGCCAATAGAGCTGGCCTTAATGTATACAACAAGAATAAAAATACATGGAAACAAGATAATGTAGGCAAGGGCTATATGTCTCTTAATCCAAGATCAGGCCACAAATCCTCCCAAAGGAAGAGGATGGGGTCAGATCACGTCCAAAGAGACATCTAAAATGGTGTGTTATCCACCTATCAATAGAATATTGGGTGCCTAAAGAAATAAATGAAAGAAATGGTACCAACTTCCAGAAAATGTTAATATGAAAATGGGGTGAAGGCGTAAGTGAGACCTCACACTCTCCAATAGTAGAGGTACTCACTGGGAAGAGGGAATGGGAAAAAGGGAGGTTATCTGGATTTTTGGGTACCAATAACTTGGTAATTAATATAGCTAGAGTAGCATTTATTAAAAATAATTTTATTAAATATAAATCAATAACAAATGTTGAATTTACATCAATTGATATAAATAACACACAATTGACACAGTAAGTGTCTGCTAAAAATTGACTTGAAGTGTGAAGAGTAGTTGGAATATCTCCACAATTTTCTCTACATGTTTCGCGGGCTAGGCCGCTTATTCAGGAGAATGTAATATACAAGTTGCTACTAGAGTCTATAAGTGAAATGAGAAATAAATCAAAAAACAAGAAACATATATAACCAGAGAATGGACAATCTTTATACTGTGTATGGGGAGAGGTATCCACCTCTTTTCTCTCCCCTTTTTTTCCCCCCTTTCCCCCCCCCCTTTTTCTTTTCCTTTTCTTTTCCATTTATTTTCCCTTTTGGAGGTTTCTCCATATATATATATATATATATACACATTTTGACAAACCTACTTGCTATTTTTAATATATATATCATAATACATTGTGATTAAGGTCTCCCATACCCGCCGGTGAGAGTATTGGTGATTCTGCTCCTCCTCTGGTGTGTTTATGCCCTATAGTGACCACAGGTAAGGTGGATACCTCTCCCCATACACAGTATAAAGATTGTCCATGTTCTGGTTATATATGTTTCTTGTTTTTTGATTTATTTCTCATTTCACTTATAGACTCTAGTAGCAACTTGTATATTACATTCTCCTGAAGAAGCGGCCTAGCCTGCGAAACATGTAGAGAAAATTGTGGAGATATTCCGACTACTCTCCACACTTCAAGTCAATTTTAGCAGACACTTATTGTGTCAATTGTGTGTTATTTATATCAATTGATGTAAATTCAATATTTGTTATTGCTTTATATTCAATACCGAGTCATTGTAAAATGACGTTGGCAACATTCCTTTAGCGATCCGGGGCGGACGTCATATGACAGCGCCCGGATCTCCCCGCTACTGCGCGCCCCCGGGGGCGCGCAGCGCGGCGATTGGGGGTGAGGCTCGTCCCTCGGACTGAGCCCAACCCCGATCAAGGTAAACAGCCAATGAAATTGGCTGTTTACCACGTGATTGGCTGTGTCAATCACAGCCAATCACATGAGCGGCTCCAGCGCAAGCCGCTCGTACCTTTCTTAATGCGTGCCCCCGGGGGCGCGCAGCGCGGCGATCGGGGACGAGGCTCGTCCCTCGGACAGAGCCCATCCCCGATCTAGGTAAAGAGCCAATGAAATTGGCTCTTTACCACGTGACCGGCTGTGTCCAATCACAGCCGGTCACAAATGTCATCAGAGAACATGGTAACTAGCTGTCACCGTGTTCTCCTCCTCACACACTGATCCTGTGTGAGGAGGAGATTGTGGTAACAGCTAGTTACCAAGTACAGTGCACCCCAAACACACTGATTGCCCCCCCCCAATAAAAAGCACCTGTCACTAGCCCATCAAAGTACCCGAGTACCTGTCACCAGCCCATCAGGTACTCTGATGACAGGTACTCGGGTACTCTGATGGGCTGGTGACGGGTACTCGGGTACTCTGATGACAGGTACTCGGGTACTCTGATGACAGGTACTCGGGTACTCTGATGATAGGTACTCGGGTACTCTGATGACAGGTACTCAGGTACTCGGGTACTCTGATGACGGGTACTCAGGTACTCTGATAACGGGTACTCAGGTACTCTGATGACAGGTACTCTGGTACTCTGATGACGGGTACTCGGATACTCTGATGACAGGTACTCGGGTACTCTGATGATAGGTACTCGGGTACTCTGATGACAGGTACTCAGGTACTCGGGTACTCTGATGACGGGTACTCGGGTACTCTGATAACGGGTACTCAGGTACTCTGATGACAGGTACTCTGGTACTCTGATGACGGGTACTCGGGTACTCTGATGACAGGTACTCGGGTACTCTGATGACAGGTACTCGGGTACTCTGATGTACCCGAGTACCTTTGAGTACCCGTCACCGGAGTACCCGAGTACCCGTAATCGGAGTACCTGAGTACCTGTCACCTACCTATCAGAGTACCCGAGTACCTGTCACCTACCCATCAGAGTACCCGAGTACCTTCCACCTGCTCAACAGAGTACCTGACACCTGAAGTACCCGAGTACTTGCCACCTGCTCATCAGTACCCATCACTACTCATCAGTACTCATCAGTACCTATCACCTATCAGTATCAGTACTGATCATCCGTACCCATCAGTACAGTATCAGTATCACCTATCAGTACTACTCATCAGTACCTATCACCTGCCTGTCACCTGCCCATAAGAGTACCCGAGTACCTGTCACCTGCCTATCGGAGTACTCGAGTACCTGCCACTTGCTCATCAGTACCAGAGTACCTGTCACCTGCCCAGCAAAGTACCCGAGTACCTGTCACCCTTCATACAGCCACCATGTCTAAGTCCAAAAAGGTTTATATACGTCTTCCGTTTAAACCTAAATACCGGTGTTATGGCAGCAGATAGCTGCCATAACCCTGGTATTTTTTTAAACGGTAGACGGTTGGCTTTCCGATAAGGGTGGTCCCAGCGGCGGATTCGCCACGGGATCACCCTTCCGGGGTGGCGGAAGAGGTGCCCCCACCCCTCCCGCCGCATTCTGGTCCTTTTCCCCGCTTACCGGACCCGCCAGCAGCGGGGAAAACGATCCGGTCCCAGATCCTCACAGACAGGATGTAGAGTGAGGGCAAGCTTGCCCTCACTCGACTCTATGGTCTTGGAGGACCGGAGCTACGGCAAACATCGTTGCCTAGCAACCAGTTTAAAGGTCCCTTTTTTTTTTCATTTTATTTAATTTTTTCTTATTTATTTTTTTTATTTGTTCTATCTTTTAGTGTACTTGTGAGATCTGAGGACTTTTTGACCCCAGATCTCACAAAAAAAGAGGTCCTGTCGTGCCTTTTTCTATTACAAGTAATGTTTACATTTCTTGTAATAGAAATAAAAATGATCAATTTTTTTTTTCTTAAAAAAACAGTGTAAAAATAAAAAATAATAAATAAAATAAATAGTAAAAAAAAAAAATTAAAGCGCCCTGTCCCCGCGAGCTCGCGCACAGAAGCGAACGCATACGGAAACACCGCCCACATATGTAAACAGTGTTCAAACTACACATGTGAGGTATCGTCGCGATCGTTAGAGCAAGAGCAATAATTTGAGCCCTAGACCTCCTCTGTAACTCTAAGATAGAAACCTGTAGAAATTTTTAAAATGTCGCCTATTGGGATTTTTAAGTACCAAAGTTTGTCACCATTCTGTGAGCGTGCACAATTTTGAAGCATGACATGTTGGGTATCTATTTACTCAGCGTAACATTATCTTTCACATTATGGAAAACAATTGGGCTAACTTTACTGGTTTCTTATTTTTTAATTAAAAAAAGTGAATTTTTTCCCAAAAAATTGCGTTTGGAAGACCGCTGCGCAAATACGGTGTGATAAAAAATATTGCAATAATCTCCATTTTATTCTCTAGGGTCTCTGCTAAAAAAAATATATAATGTTTTGGGGTTCTAAGTAGTTTTCTAGCAAAAACAACTGATTTTAGCTTGTCAAAAATAGGCCTAGGCAAGTGGCTAGGATGCATGATGATGTTCCTTGGATGTTGGGCCCCTCTATATGGCTAGGCTGTGAAAAAGTCTCACAAATGTGGTATTGCCATACTCAGGAGGAGTGGCAGAATGTATTTTGGGGTGTCATTTTTGCTGTGTACATGCTATGTGTTAGGAATATCCTATAAATTGACAACTTTGTGTAAAAAAAAAAAAGTTTTTATTTTTTTTCCACATTTTTCAAAAACTTGTGGAAAAAAATGACATGTTCAAAGGACCCATAATGCCTCATAGAATATACGTTGGAGTGTTTGCTTTCCAAAATGGGGTCATTTTGTGGACTTTTCCATTGTATTGGTGCTCTAGGGCCTTGAAAAGTGTGATAGGTAGTAAGAAAGTTTTATGTGTATTTATGCTCCTAAAACGCCTTATGGTGCTACTTGGACGTGGAGTCTTTTTTTGCGGCCAGGCTGTGTAAAAGTCTCACACATGTGGAATGACCATACTCAGAAGGAGTAGTAGAATGAATTTTGGGGTGTCATTTTTGCTGTGTACATGCTATGTGTTAGAAATGGCTTATAAATTGACAACGTTTTGGGAAAAAAAAGAAAAAAAAATGTTTTCTTCATTTTCCCAAGAATTGTGGGAAAAAATTATAACTTCAAAAAACTCACCATGCCTCTTACTAAATAACTTGGACTGTCTACTTTACAAAAAGGGGTCATTTGGGGGGTATTTGTACTGTCCTGACATTTCAGGGCCTCAAGAAAGGAGATAGGCCATCAGTACATCTGGTGTGATCAATTTTCAGTAATTGGTACCATAGCTTCTAGAGTCAATAACTTTCACACAGACTAAATAATATACACTAATTTGGGTTAATTTTACCAGAGATATGTAGCAGTATAAATTTTGGCCCAAATGTATGAAGAAAAATTAATTTTTTGCAAAATTTTATAATAGAAACTAAAAAAAAAGTGTTTTTTTTTTTTGCAAAATTTTTGCTCTTTTTTTGCTTATATCACGGAAAAAAAAAACCCCAGTTGTGATCAAATACCACCAAAAGAAATCTCTATTTGTGTGAAAAAAATGATAAAAATTTTGTTTGGTTACAGTGTAGCATGACTGAGCAATTGTCATTCAAAATGTGAGAGTGCTGAAAGCTGAAAATTGGTCTGGGCAGGAAGGGGGTCTAACTGCTCTGTATGGAAGCGGTTAATACAATTATTTTTAATAAATGCTACTCTAGCTTTATTAATTACCAACTTATTGGTACCCAAAAATCCAGATAACCTCCCTTTTTCCCATTCCCTCTTCCCAGTGAGTACCAAAATAGAAGAGTATATATCACAAGCAGAGACACTAACTAGGAAATTTGAAGAAAAAGGCTATAACAGGAGAATATTAGAGACCACCATGAATCAAGTCAAGGATATGAATAGAAAACAGTTACTGACGACTAGGGATGATCAAACTTTTGAAAATTTCGGTTCGACCAGAACACCCGAACTTCCCGAAAGTTCAGCCCGGATTTCAGAACCCCATTGAAATCAATGGAACCCGAACTTCGGTAATCAAAAAACACAATTTTGAAGCCCTAAAACCCAATAAATGCCCCTAAAAAGTGCCTAGGGTCCTGGGTCATGCCCCAGGGACTATTAATCACACAAAAAAAGTTCTTAAAAATTGTAATTTTTGATAGAGAGCCAATTATTGAAAAAATTATTGAAAAAAAAAAAAAAAAAAGAAGAGATTTCTTTTGATTTAGTGTCTGGGGGGATCTAAAAGGTGTACCTGTGAAGTTTCAGCTCTGTAGCATGTCCAGAACCAGAAAAAAAAAGTTTGTTTGTATTAGAATTGCAGTAGAGCAGGATAGTGGCTTCCCTATGTTCACACCCGGCTTTTTGTTGCAGGCGTTTATAGGGCTTTTATGTGGACTGTTTGGAGGCAGGCATGACATCTGAACTTCTGTGTAGGGGTATATATACACACACACACATGTATGTATATATACATATACACATATATAGGTGTGAAAGTAGCAGAACCCTGTGCCTGTGCTAATGAAATAATTAGCAGGCATAGGGCTATGCTCCTATCACACCTATATGTGTGTATGTGTATAAATACATATGTGTGTGTGTATACATACCCCTATACAGAAGTTCAGATGTTATGCCTGACTCCAAAGACGCCCAACAAATGCCCCCAAAAAATGCCTGCAACAACACACCTGGGCGTTTTATTTCAAATTATTTCATTAGCGCAGGCATAGGGTTCTGCTACTTTCACACCTATATATGTGTATGTGTATAAATACATATATGTGTGTGTGTATATATACCCCTACACAGAAGTTCTGATGTTATGCCTGCCTCCAAAGACGCCCAAAAAATGCCCAATAAACGCCTGCTACAAAAATGGCCAGGTGTGAAAGGAGCGAAGCCACTATCCTGCTCTATTGCAATTCTAATAGGAACGATCTTTTTTCTATGGCGGTCACCCTGACATGGAAGGGTTTGGTCACCCTGCCATAGTAGTCAGTTAACCCTACACTACACTACAGTCACCCTGACACTTAACACTTTCCCTACGGAAACTAGATTATTAAATCTAACTACTGTATAGTGGAAAAAAGTACCCTAACTACACTAGATATCCCTTTCCTCACACTAATAATTGCTAAATGACACTTTGAAGCAGGAGTAACAGAACTGCTTCCACTCTCTTCCACATCCCTGTATTACAATGCTAGAGATTTGGCGGGCTATGTTATATACTGGGGGGCGTATTCACTACTGATTGGCCTCTGGACCCCCTAGTCACTCCAATCACATTCCTAGCATCCTCCTGCCCCCTCAATTGGCTTTTACTGATGGTTCTGGTCCAATCACGGGCTTTTAAAGCCCAGTTCCTGTCCCATTGCATTTTGGTCGGTTCTGGTTGCCGAATTCCGAACTTTTTCAGCAAAAAGTTCGAAATTCGGCTGAATTTCAAACAGTCAATGTTCAGGTCGAACCGATGGTCGACCCGAACCGTTCGATCATCCCTATTACTGACTAGTAAACCTAGAAATCAACAAGGACAATTCGAATGTGCATTCATTACAGGGTACAACAACCAATATAAAACAGTGGAGAACATTTTTAAAAGATATTGGCCCATTTTAAGAACAGACAAAACACTTTCCAAAATCTTACCGACCAAACCTAGGTTCATTTACCGTAAAGCCCCTAATATGAGGAACCGATTGGTTCATAATGTTATTGACCCACCCAACACAATTAAATTATTCCCAGGGATGAAGGGCTTTATTTGGTGTCGGAACTGTATGGGATGCAGAAATAACCCAGAGAAGGCTAAGAAAACTATATAATTTAGATCTATGGTAAATAAAAAATAATTTCCGATTAAAGAATAGATCACATGTCATACTACACATGTGACATTCATAGTGGAATGCCCTTGTCAGCTCCAATATGTTGGCCTTACAACCAGACCTCTCTACATTCGTATTAGAGAACACATTAAAAACATCAAGAAATGCTATCCAAATCATAGTCTGTCTTGCCATTTCCTAGAGAGACATAACTGTGACCCCAAGGGAATGATCTTCTATTGGATTGATATGATCAAAGGCCACTGGAGGGGAGAAAATAAGACCAGAAAGATTTCAAAAAACGAAACCAAGTGGATTTACCAAAAAAAGGACTGAGCAACAAGAACCCCTGCACACTCAATCACCCAGCGCTCTGTACTGATATTAAACTGTGCTGGTGCACAGAAAGCAGCCGCCTAAAATAGATAAACAAATGAAAAAAAAGGTGCATATGAATATACACAAGCGGCGCTTAAAACCAAAGATAGGTAATAGGAAATAGGAATATCCACATTAAATGCAATATGTAATCGTTAAACACAATAAATGTTTTAAAATTCACTAATGATAAAATACGTTTAAAAACCGTTTAAAAGCAGAGTCCGTGCAAATAGAAAGTCCATCACCACAATTGTTCAGTGCAGGTATGAAGTTCCACTTGTGGCACTACTCAATGTGCACCTCCACCTCACCACTCGTGGGATACATGAGTATGTACGCTTACCAGATGGCTCATATGTTAAAGCCCGTAGAACAACACTATGCCTGGACTCTCGCTGCAACCAGATCCCTGGAAAAGCCGACCGTGACAAGCAGAAATCTCCGAAAATTGGGGTGCATAAGAAGGGAGCAAAGATACACATAGGGCAATACCGTTTGGAAAAAACATGTACCTTTATTTAAAACTCCCCCCTTCACCCATTACACTCACATAGTTCAGATAAAAAACAGCATGTACAGATCGATATGGCGCTACGGTCACTGTCGACCGCTTACCGGGCTCCCGCTTGCTTCTCAGCGTCCCGGAAGAGCTTTTTTTCCATCAAGTAACCCAGTAACCTCAGACTATCTTACCCAAATAAAAGACTCTCTGGGTTTACTTAATACTACCATCTCACACGCTCATAGTCAACAAAAAAAGTACTATGACCTTCGTAGAAGACCTTCTCCTCAGTATGCTATTGGGGACCTCGTTTGGCTATCAACAAAAAACTTAAGATTAAAGATCCCTAGCAAAAAGCTTGGGCCTCTATTCTTGGGACCCTTCCCAATCAGGAAACTTATTGGAAAAGCTGCAGTACAGCTCACATTACCAACAGACCTCAAGATACATCCCATCTTCCATGTGTCGCTACTGAAGCCCCATGTTCCTGACCAAGGAATAAGGCCTACCATCCCACCTCCACCTCCTGTACAAGTTGAAGGCGGAGAAGAATATGAGATAAAGGAGATTCTGGATTCTCGTATCCACAGAAGAAGACTCCAATATCTAGTACGATGGAAGAACTATGGGCCCCAAGACGACACCTGGCTGGATACCTCTGATATACATGCCCCTAGGCTGATTCGCAATTTTCACGCAAAATACCCGGAAAAAACAGTTCTAGAGGCCTTCCGGAGCCGGCCTTAAGGGGGGGGTACTGTAATGTTCTGGTACCTCTGGTACCCTTATTCCACTTTCCAATTCAGTGTATGCGTCCCACCATTCTCTTCTGGTAGGTGCGCATACACCTTTAAGACCGATGCTGTCATCACTGAGCGCCGCAGAGCGGCTATTTCAACCGCTGGCGTTCTCACTTACATGTTCGTTCAACCTGCCTTGAAGCTCATATGCTTACAAGTGTACCTCGCTGTCGGAACCTCGCTACTGATCCCTGTATCCCACTACCGGATCACTCGCTCATACCGAACCTCTCTACTACTGCTTGCTATTAGTGATAAGTACCCCGCAGGGGAATCCTCCATAACCTTCCTACTAAGCTTACACTATCTAGCTCTGCATATTAAGGACTGTTACTATCATCTGCACTATTATTTAGATTGCTAGCTCTTGAGCCTACTAACATCTATCCTTGCACTGGGTTAGTCTCTCCTGTATGTCATCTGCTATCCTACCACCTACTACCATACATGATTGCTAACCTATCTGCATCCTACCTGTTACCATCTATACTCTCATGAACATTTCTCTCAAGTGCTGTTCACCTATTGTCACTGTTCATACCTGTCTCTTCAGCTCATCACCACTATACTGCTATATACATCTATCACTCCAGGAACATCTTATTGAGTGTGTATATTTGTATGCTGAATCAGACAGACCACAGTGATGAGTCTTGGGAGTTGGAATTGGTATTTCAACGTATCTCTACATGACTGCTGAGTGGAGTTTTTCTGCAGCTGCAAATCCATCTTGTTTCAGAAAACGCAGGAGCGTTACAGATTGAACGAACCTAAAATGGATTCAGCAGATTAACCCACTCAAGTGACACAATTAAAACAACAAGTGACTGCGTTAATACACGCTCTTACTGAATTAAAAGAAGACAATCAGGCTCTGAAGCAGCAGGTAACCCGTCTATCACAACTTGCCGCTGCTCAGCCCCCTGAACCCAAAATAAATCCTCCTCTAGTGTTTACAGGTGATCGCAAAAAATTTAGTGAATTCAAAAACGCCTGTCAGTTACTTTTCTTGCTAAAACCTCGTACCTACCTTACTGATCATATCAAAGTCTGTACTATTATTTCATACCTAACGGGTGATCCACGGCCTTGGCAGACTCTCTCTTTGAGAAAAATGATCAGCTTCTCAACTCCTATGCTTTATTCCTAGCGGAACTCGCTAGTCTATATGATGACCCCAATAGGCAGAGTACTGCCGATATTCAATTGAGGTCCTTGAAACAAGGTAGGAGACCTGTAGAAGACTTTGTAGCAAAGTTCAAAAGATGGACCCTTTGATTCAGGGTGCAATGATACATCTCTGAGAACTCAATTTAGACTCGGCCTATCAGAAGCCGTTAAAGACGAGCTCGCCCGAGCGGATTTACCGGACACCCTGGATGCTTTGATACAACTCAGTATCAACATAGACAGGAGGCTGCGAGAAAGAAAGGCTGAAAAAATGGGAATGCCATTGTCCAGTCCTTCTCGGATTTTGGCCGTTGACCCTACTCCTATGGAGGTAGGAACCATACGCCCACCTTTATCAACTACTGAAAGAGCCAGGAGACGATCCAGTAATCTTTGCTTGTACTGCGCATCCCCGGATCACATGATAAGCGTCTGTCCCCTTGTCCGCAAAAAAGAGGGTGAGTGTTCACATGTCCTCCTAGGGGGATTGACAACTTCATTTACTAACCCTTATCTTTTTGTTCGTTTGACATTGCAGTGGGACCAGACTAGGATTACCACTAAGGCCATGATCGACACAGGATCTTGCGGAAATTATATCGATATACGTTTTGCTACTTTAATCAAAGTACCTATTATTTCAAAACCTAAGCCTGTCTCTGTGAGTCTTATTAACGGTATTCCGTTATCTTCTGGCCCAATCACTAATCAGACACAAGCACTCCTAGTCACCACTAACGAGTCTCATACGGAGACCACTACCTTCGACCTATTATCTTCGCCCCACTTTCCCATTGTTTTGGGACTTCCCTGGTTACACACACATCAACCAACCATAGATTGGAAGAAACGGACCCTAACCTTCCTCTCTTACTATTGCGAGAGTACGTGTAACCTCCCGTCTTATGGAAAGATCCTGTCTGTGGTGTCAGATGAGATTGCACCACTATGCTATCAGGATCTGTCCGAAGTTTTTCTTGAGAAAAATGCTCAAGTACTGCCTCCCCATAGGGATTATGATTGCACTATTGATCTACTCCCAAATAGTAAATTGCCTTTTGGTCATGTTTATCCTCTTTCGCAGGATGAACTTTCCCATCTCAAGGAATACTTGGATGAGAATTTGACAAAAGGTTTTATTAGAACTTCCACTTCTTCCACAGCTGCAGGACTTTTTTTTGTCCGCAATAAAGACTCAAGTCTCAGGCCTATTATCGACTATAGGCAATTGAACGCCATTACAGTAAAAGATCGCTATCCTTTGCCGCTTATCCCTGAACTCATTGAACAAGTGCGTGGAGCTACCTACTTTTCAAAATTGGACCTGAAAGGGGCATACAATCTAATCCAAATCCGTGATGGAGATGAGTGGAAGACAGCATTCAGAACCAGATACGGATTGTTCGAATATCTTGTAATGCCATTTGGGCTATGTAACGCTCCTGCAGCCTTCCAACGATTCATAAACGATATCTTTAGATACTTACTTGATGTCTGTGTTGTGGTATATCTGGACGATATACTTATTTATTCACGATCCTTGTCTGAACATATAAAACATGTAAGACTTGTGTTATCCAGATTACTCACACACAATCTATACGTGAAACTAAAAAAATGCTTATTTCATAAAGAAGAAGTATTATTCCTAGGATACATCATATCCAAAACAGGAATCAAGATGGATATGAGTAAGATATCCTGTATTCAGGATTGGCCTATACCAACCACCCGCAAAGCACTACAGCGATTCCTTGGATTTTCAAACTTCTATAGGAAGTTCATCAAGAACTTCTCTGCCATTGTGAGACCTCTCACACAACTCACAAGTATTAAGAAACCATTTAAATGGTCAGATGAAGCAAATGAAGCTTTTCGCTTGTTAAAAACAAGCTTTACCTCTGCTCCCATACTACGCCATCCAGACCCATCCCTCCAATACATTCTGGAAGTAGATGCGTCAAATATGGCAGTAGGAGCAGTACTCTCCCAACGACCAACGAATACTTCACCACTCCATCCAGTCGCCTTCTTCTCTAAATCTCTAAGCAGCCCAGAGGTGAATTACCCAGTGGGTGAAAAGGAACTGCTTGCTATAAAACTGGCTCTGGAGAATTGGCGACATCTACTTGAAGGCACCCGATTACCAATACTCATATATACAGATCATAAAAATCTTCAATATCTTCAGACTAACAAAACCCTCTCCCACCGGCAGGTACGATGGTCACTATTCTTCCTAAGATTTAACTTCCTAGTGACCTACACACCTGCAGACAAGAATAAAAAAGCGGATGCGCTATCACGATTAACTGAAGATAATTGCTCCGAAATCCCTTCCGTTCCTATAATACCCTACAAGCGTATTATTGGGGTTGTCCGTTCCTTGAAGGAAGAGATTCTGCACAGTATAGGTTTGGATTCACCTCCACCACAACTAAGTGCTGATGCAGAAGGCTTCCTCTACTACAACGACAAACTCTACATACCCCCTACTATGCGCACCAAGATCTTGGAATTGTCACATGATGTGCCTATGGCAGGACATATGGGTATGACAAAGACCCTTAATTTGCTTACCAGGCAGTTTTGGTGGCCTGATATGAAGACATCTATACAAAAATTTGTCTCTTCATGCAACGTCTGTGCCAGGTCCAAAATTGACACTACAAAACCATCCGGTCTACTATGCAGTCTACCAATACCCCAGACTCCATGGGAAGTTGTGTCCTTGGACTTTATAGTAGAACTACCACCTTCCAAAGGATTTAATACCATTTTAGTGTCAGTGGACCATCTGACAAAGATGGCACATTTCGTTGCTATTCGCAGACTACCTTCGTCCAAACAAACAGCGGAACTACTGATAAAACATGTCTTTAAGTTACATGGAATTCCAAAAACTCTTTTGTCTGACCGTGGATCACAATTCATCTCCAAGTTTTGGCAAGAACTATGTCACATACTACGAATTGAGCGAAAGCTCACTTCTCCCTACCATCCTCAGACTAACGGACAGACTGAAAGAGTCAACCAGTGCATCGAGCAATATTTACGTTGCTACACATCATACCTACAGGATGATTGGGTGGATCTCCTCCCTCTGGCAGAATTTGCCTACAACAACGCAACCCACAGTACGACCAAACAGAGTCCGTTCTACTTGAACTATGGGTTTCATCCCACTATTCTTCCACCACGCATCCTTCCATCAAGTAACCCAGTAGCCTCAGACTATCTTACCCAAATAAAAGACTCTCTGGGTTTACTTAATACTACCATCTCACACGCTCATAGTCAACAAAAAAAGTACTATGACCTTCGTAGAAGACCTTCTCCTCAGTATGCTATTGGGGACCTCGTTTGGCTATCAACAAAAAACTTAGGATTAAAGATCCCTAGCAAAAAGCTTGGGCCTCTATTCTTGGGACCCTTCCCAATCAGGAAACTTATTGGAAAAGCTGCAGTACAGCTCACATTACCAACAGACCTCAAGATACATCCCATCTTCCATGTGTCGCTACTGAAGCCCCATGTTCCTGACCAAGGAATAAGGCCTACCATCCCACCTCCACCTCCTGTACAAGTTGAAGGCGGAGAAGAATATGAGATAAAGGAGATTCTGGATTCTCGTATCCACAGAAGAAGACTCCAATATCTAGTACGATGGAAGAACTATGGGCCCCAAGACGACACCTGGCTGGATACCTCTGATATACATGCCCCTAGGCTGATTCGCAATTTTCACGCGAAATACCCGGAAAAAACAGTTCTAGAGGCCTTCCGGAGCCGGCCTTAAGGGGGGGGTACTGTAATGTTCTGGTACCTCTGGTACCCTTATTCCACTTTCCAATTCAGTGTATGCGTCCCACCATTCTCTTCTGGTAGGTGCGCATACACATTTAAGACCGATGCTGTCATCACTGAGCGCCGCAGAGCGGCTATTTCAACCGCCGGCGTTCTCACTCACATGTTCGTTCAACCTGCCTTGAAGCTCATATGCTTACAAGTGTACCTCGCTGTCGGAACCTCGCTACTGATCCCTGTATCCCGCTACCGGATCACTCGCTCAATAGGTGAAGTGCTGTTCACCTATTGTCACTGTTCATACCTGTCTCTTCAGCTCATCACCACTATACTGCTATATACATCTATCACTCCAGGAACATCTTATTGAGTGTGTATATTTGTATGCTGAATCAGACAGACCACAGTGATGAGTCTTGGGAGTTGGAATTGGTATTTCAACGTATCTCTACATGACTGCTGAGTGGAGTTTTTCTGCAGCTGCAAATCCATCTTGTTTCAGAAAACGCAGGAGCGTTACACGGAGATGGCGTGCTGGTTACCGCCTCTGATGACGTCCTATGACAAAACGCGTAAGGCGTAACCACGTCACATCCACTGTCCGTTGGAATGCATTTCCGGAGGTTGAAGCACACGGCGTCCCGGAAGCCCTGCTGTACAATCCTGATTGATTGTGGTTCCATGATTTTATGCATCTTGAATCTGTAAAATTGTGAGTACTTTTTTGGCTATTTAATAAACACGATATTTGGCAATACTTCACTATGTGAGGTTTTTTCCTACATATTGTCTGGTATTTTTCCTTTCCCCTGATCCAATATTGATGTCCCCTGGAACCATTTGAGAAATACTCTATTTGGAGAGGTGACTCTGACTTGGAAATCCTACACTGATCGTCCTGTAGGAAGGAGGTTCCCCTTATTTCCCCCTAAAAGGGTACACCGCCTTATATCTCATTAGGGGTAAGGAATTCTGGAGAGTGCAGGCTAGATTGTGAGGGGAGCACATCGTATTCCTCACATGCACCCCCAGAAACGGACCACCTAAGATCGTTTCAGTTGTTGGAGAATTCCATCCACAACATTGAATGGACTTTTCACCTATCACCTAGTCACCATTAATTAATAATTTTAAACCTTTGGTTCACCTTATTTATACCCACATTGCTTATAGACCAGGGATTCCCAAACTACAGCCCTGCAGTTGTTCAGGAACTACAATTCCCATCATGCCTAGTCATGTATGTGAATGTCAGAGTTTTATAATGTCTCATGGGATGTGTGGTTCCACAACAGCTGCAGGGCCGTAGTTTGGGAATCCCTGTTATAGACGATCACCTGGCTCTATTTATTGTATTGATCGCCTGTTACTGTATATACTCGAGTATAAGTCGATCCTAATATAAGCCAAGTCCCTAATTGTACCACAAAATAGTGGGAAAACTTATTGAATCGAGTATAAGCCTAGGGTGGGAAATGCAGCAGCTACTGGTAGATTATAAAAATAAAAATATATACCAATAACATTACATTAACTGAGGCATCAGTAGGTTAAATGTTTACAGCACATCACACAGCACATTACAGCACATCACACAGCACATTACACAGTACATTACAGCACATCACACAGCACATTACAGCACATCACACAGCACATTACAGCACATTACGCAGTACATTAGGCCTTCACCTCAAACCACATTAGGCCTTCACCTCCATAAACCCCTCCCCCCCCTCAGCCCCCATTAGGCCTTCACCCCCAAACCCCCCGCCCCAACCCAGGTCATCCATAAAGAGATATTAAATGAATACAAATATATAAAATAAATTATTACATATAATATTAAAAGTACAAAAAACTTGAAATGCTGGAGTGCTCATGCAGGGGTTCGGGTTCCTTCAGTGTCTACTGCAGCCCGGGCAGCTCACTTTAGCAGCGCAGCTGCTAGCACTGGCTCCTCCCCCCAAAGCTCATCCACTGACTCAAACTCCTCCGCTCTTCTGCTACAGAGGAGCCAAGTGGCGGGCATGTTATTCGGACATATTATCCCAAAATGGCGGCGGATGCGGGGGCGGAGGGGCGGGATTCCTAGTCATTCCCGGTCATTCCTGTCATTTCAGACATTTCCCCTATTTTTAATTTTTTTTCTCACTCGAGTATAAGCCGAGGGGGTGCTTTTTCAGCAAAAAAAATGTGCTGAAAAAGTCGGCTTATACTCGAGTATATACGGTAATTTATATTCATCATTGATTTTACATACTATTATCACAGCCACTACTTTATAGTGTCTCGATTTATTATACTCATCCACTTACTGGCATCATCTAGGCTAGCCAACCAATTTAATTGGTGTTCACTTTGCACTTTATTAGTTGTACCTTTATGGTTAATTTCATCTGTGTATCAATTCATATATTTATTATGCACTAACGTATTCTCCTTTCATTTATGTCAGTCACTTTATTCACTGACCCTTATCTGCTAAAATATTATTTTAGCGTTCACTTTGCACTTTACATCTATTCTTTTGCACCTTTGCACATATTTGTGATCATATCTAATGTTGTGCCATTTTATATTGTACATTTCACTATTGTCTATTTATTTATATTTATTGATTCCTATCAGCTTTATATTATTTAGTGCTCATTTGCACTGTTTTGCACATTTTTCATCACATTTGTTGTTGCGCCACTCTATACTGTATTTTGTCACTACTATCTATTAATGTTCGTCTATTACCCATCAATTATTTATTTAAGACATATTATTTACCTGTGGCAGCACCATTCACCTCACCTTCCCTTATCTTATTTCAGTATATCTTTTTTTGTTATACTTTGGAGGTGGGCAGCAGCCTTTACAATATTTTATCCTAAGCGCGGATTCTTCCCCCCTTGTTTTAGAGTCTAGCATTACACCCAGCACCCTGGAATGTGTGGAGGAGCCAATAGTTGCGCTGTTGATCTCAATGGTAAAGTCATGGGTAGGAAGAAATATTACAGGCTAAGTTTTAGAAAGATTGAGTTTGAGGAAGTGGTGTGACATCCATTCTGATACGTCGCTCAGTAAATTTGTGATACATGAGAAGATTGAGGGAGAATGTTGAGGAATCGAGATAGATCTGGGTGTTGTCAGTGTAGAGGTGGTATTGAAAGCCATGGGAGGTTATCAACTGGCCCAGGGAATAGGTATAGAGAGAATAGCAGGGGCCCAAGGACGGAGCCTTGGGGTACCCCAACAGAAAGAGGAAGAGGAGCAGAGGAGATGATGTTGCATGTGATACTGAAAGTGCGCTAAGATAGGTAAGAGGAGACTCGGTGGCTAGCGATCGGCATGTAAGCAGCGCGGTCTCGGAGCTCCGGCGGCACCTGGTGATCCTTCATTGATCCTGGCACTAATCCTTTCGTTCAACCCCTCAATTTTCGCTGGCACACCTATCCTGGCACCTCCGGAGCCGGCCACCATGGTCAAAATCGGCCCCCAGGGCACCAAGGCGGGTGCGGCCTTCCGCAACAGCCCGGGCCGTGAGGCCTCCCAAGATGGCGCCGGACCCTCTTCCCAGCCGCCGCGTCCGCCCAAGGAGAAGTCGGGCCGGGCCGGACAGCCTCCTTCACGGATCCCTGCATCCTCGGGTAAGCCTGATGGTGTGCCCCAGAAGGCCCGACCACTATTCGGGACCATTTCGCTGATTCCCCCATGCTGTCTAAGGGACCCCCAGCTCTATCCCCGGGGCTGCAGGAGGGTTCAGATCCCTGGGCGGCGGATGGGACATGGGATGCGGAGGACTCCCAAGCAGGGGGGGCTCCGGAGGGGGCTACTGAGGCGGGAGATTCAGCTTCTGGGAGCCTCACGTTACAGCACATCATGGAGGCTATTCACACTTGCCAATCCACTCTGACCACTCAAATTGAGACAGTCCGGCTGGACTTATCTATAGTTAAACATGAAGTGCAGAAGATTCGCACTCGGATCACTGCTGCTGAACAGCGTATCAGTGATGTTGAGGACACAGTTCACCCCTTGCAGGCAGAGGTCCGCACACAACGGCAGGATCTACAGGACCACTCTGATAAACTTGGGGACTTGGAGGACAGGATGCGCAGAAATAATCTCCGCTTTGTTGGCTTTCCTGAGAAGTCTGAGGGGAGACATGCTGAGGATTTTCTGGAAACCTGGATTAAGGATACTGTAGGTGTGGAACTTCTCTCCCCCTTGTTTGCCATTGAACGGGCGCAACGGGTTCCTATGCGCCCTCTCCCTCCCGGGGCCCCTCCGAGATCCTTACTGGCAAAATTCCTTCATTTTCGGGACAAGGAAAATATCCTGCGAGCTGCACGCAATCTTCCTGACCTTCAATACAATGGAGTTAAAATCTCTATCTATCCTGACTACTCTGCTGCTACACAGAAGTTACGCATGGCCTTCAATGCGGTCAAACGCAGGCTTAGGGAGGGGCAGTTTGGCTACAGCATGCTTTACCCAGCTAAATTGAGGTTGATTCATGAGGGCAAGGCTCACTTCTTCCTTTCCCCGCAGGATGCATCGGCCTGGCTTGATGGTTTGGGAAGACGGGGCTGAACATGCTTTGACTATTACAGCTGTTGTTTGCCGGGGGTCTGGGCCTACCTGGGCCCCTCCATGCTGATGCTCGGACTCTGTTGCTGATATCCCCTGTCTGGGGGTGCTGTTATCCTGATGGCTGGACGACTCCATACTGGACCGGACGGTCTCCCTCATGTGTTCTCTGAGGAGGTTTTCATCCCCTGAACTTGCACCTTTATCCTCGGAGGCGGTGCCGCCACCTCCGCAGCGTTTTGTCTTTTTCCCTTTTTTTTTTCTCTGGGGGGAAATTTTTTCTTTTTCTCCCCCCCCCCATTTTCCATTTTTCATTTTTCATGGTTTTTGTTTTTATTTTTTCTGGTGTGTTCCTGCTCCTTTAGGGACACTGAACTAAAGACATTCTGGCATAGTTATGCCTCCTGGGGTTGTTAGTGTTTCTGGGCTAAAGCTCTCTGCCCGTTTTTATGACAGGGAGCCGGGTGGGGGGTGGGGGGTGAGTTCATGGGTTTGTGGATTTCAGTTTCCTGTTTTATTTTTACTCTGTATGTTTTTTTTCTCAGCAGTGGTGGTCAGCTCTTTATTGGGTGGTATTTCGGCGGCGGTGTGGTCCGGACGGGCCCCCCGGGCGCTTTCCCTGCCCGTGCGCCCGCTAGGTACTGGTATGTATGTTTTTTCAGGTGGGGGCGGGGCGCTCTCGGAGGGGGTTCTCCTCTGGGTGGGTCGCGTTTCTTCATGCTACTTTTTGTTAATAAATGTCTTTGAGGCTTTTGACATGGAATGTGCGGGGCATGAACTCCAAGATTAAGAGGTCCCTAGTGTTTGATTATTTCAAGCGCTCTAAGGCGGACATCCTCCTTTTGCAGGAGACGCACTTAATGGACCCCAAAACAAGGGCATTAAAGCGACCACGTGTGGCTCACGCATTCCATGCTACTTATTCCACCTATTCAAGGGGGGTCTCGACCTTGATCTCCAGGGCGTGCCCGGTGCGGGTGCTGGAGGTGAAGACCGACCGGGATGGGTGTTATGTTATAGTGGTATTGAATTTTATGGAACGTTTATTTACGATAGTTAACCTATACCTCCCTCCGCCAGTGGAGGTTGGACGTCTTGATGACTGTATGCGGACGGTCCTCTCCATGGCTCAGGGGTCTTTAATTATAGGAGGGGATTTTAATGCAGTTTTGGAACCTCAAATGGATCGTCTCCACGGCTCGGGGCGACAGTCGCTGGCATTAGCTGACTGGGCTGCGGCGTACGGTCTGACCGAGACGTGGCGATGGAAATATCCGCAGAGAAGGGAATACTCCTATTATTCCAGCTCTTATGGTACCTTCTCTAGATTGGATATGTGGTTTGTCTCCTCGGAGGTGCTTCCAATGATCTCCGACGTGGCATACCTTCCGAGGGCAATCTCAGACCATTCACCCCTGGTGATGACACTGACGGTGGCCAGGCATCCGGCTGGATCGGTGTGGCGTATGAGCCCTTACTGGCTCGCAGAACCGATGGTGTCGGCTGAATGTGCTACTGCCATGACTCATTTCTGGGCGGAGAATGCAGAAGGGGTGCAGGACCTCACCTGTTGGGACGCCTCTAAGGCTGTCCTGCGCGGAGCATACATGCAGGGGGTTTCTAAGTTCAAAAAGGCAGTGGCAGCAGAAATCGAGGAATTGGCAGATGCTCTGAGTGCCTCCGAACGGGTTTACACTTTGGATCCCACCCCTGAGAATAATAGAACGTGGAAAGCGGCGCAGCGGGCTTACGAGCTGGCCTTGGTGCAGAGGACCCAGAAGCGTCTCCTGTACCAGTCCCAACGTATTTTTGAGACCGGGGACAGGAACGGTCGTTTGCTGGCCTTTTTGGCTAGCCCTGTTCCGGAACCGGTTGCTATCCCTGTTATTTTGGATCATGCGGGGCACTCTCTCTCGGCTACGGAGGACATACTTGGCGCCTTCCACAAATTTTATTCGGACCTGTACACCTCTCAGGCCCATTATACCCCCCCAGAGCTTTATACTTATGTGGACTCTATTCCTTTCCGCACACTTAGTGTTGAGCAGAGCGCTAGTATGGAGGCCCCTTTGTCGCTGGAGGAGGTGGGGGTAGCCATTAAATCATTCCCAAAACATAAAACTCCGGGCCCTGATGGTTTTCCGGTAGTATGGTATGTACAGCACGGGGAACTGTTGCTGCCGCGACTCCTGGTGCTCTTCAAGTCGATATTTGATGGTGGCTCCCTTCCTCCTTCGCTCCAGGAGGCCCTCATAGTGTTGATCCCTAAGCCTAATAAGGACCCGCGATACTGTGACTCTTACAGACCCATATCGCTTATTAATGTAGAGCTTAAAATCCTTACTAAAATTCTCGCATTGCGTCTTAATAAGATAATTGGCTCTATCGTGGGGATAGATCAGACTGGCTTCATTCCGGGGCGCTCGGCTTATGCGAATATTCGTCGGTTGTTCACCAATCTGCAGGCCCCGAACCCCTCTCGTTTACCGAGGGTGGTCCTCTCACTTGATACACAGAAGGCTTTTGACTCTGTGGAGTGGCCGTACCTGTTCTATGTACTTGAGAGATTTGGGTTTGGAAAGAATTTTTTGATTTGGCTTCGGATCCTATATGCTCAACCTCTTGCCCGTATTCGGGTAAATGGGATGGTTTCTGGTCCACTGCAGATACGACGGGGTACGCGGCAGGTTTGCCCTTTATCCCCCTTGCTTTTTGCGCTCGCAATAGAACCTTTAGCTCAGCTGCTGCGAACTTCCCCCGCTGTCCAAGGGATGTCAGTGGGGTCTCTGGAGGAGAGGGTCTCTCTTTATGCCGACGACATGTTGTTGTATTTAACTGATCCACACGCGTCGCTTATGCCCGTTCTCCGACTTATTCGACATTTCGGCTCTTTTTCTGGTTTTCGGGTTAACTGGACTAAGTCTAGCTTGTTTCCTGTCGATATGGACATCCCGCTCTCGCTGCCGACTGACTGCCCCTTGAAATTTACGTTCTCATTTAAATATCTAGGTGTTCAAGTTCAGCAACCTATATCCTTGTATTTTCAAAACAATCTTGTTCCCTGCCTAAGCCTGTTCAAATCTAGACTGGAGCACTGGAAGCATCTGCCTCTAACTCTGACTGGTAGGGTCAACTTATTTAAAATGGTTATGTTGCCGAAATTTCTGTATCTCCTTGCCAACTCTCCACTGTTTGTGCCGAATAGGTTTTTCAGGGATCTTGATTCTCTTATTTCCGGTTTCCTATGGTACCCGAAGGCGCCTAGGCTTTCTGTTGCCACCTTACAGCAGCCGGTGGCGATGGGGGGCCTTGCCCTTCCAAACTTGCGCTTGTATTACTATGCAGCACAAATGGGACATGTCCACGATTGGCTCTTCCCTCGGAGGAGCAGTGCGGCTACGGCTGTCGAAGCAGCGGTGGTTTCCTCCTATGAAACGCTTGCTAATCTTATTTACCGGCGCTGCGTTGCGTCCTCCGAGGGTACGGCACTCTTGAAATCCTCTCTGCAGATATATGTCAGATGTGAGTCTCTGTTGGCGGCGACTCCGGGCCTCTGTTCCCCGAATCAACCCTTGTGGTGCAATCCTAGTCTGCCTCACTTCGCTGGGTCTCAGGATGCGGCGCGGTGGGCAGAACGGGGCCTGAAGTATGCCCATCAATTGTTTGCGGGGGGAAATTTTAAGACGTTCTCCCAGTTCCGGGCGGACTTTCGGGTGCCCGGCTCTTGGCAATATCGTTATCTCCAGCTGCGACACGCTGCCTTGGCCCAATTTGGGCCGGGCAGTGTCACGCTAGACAATTCTCCTATGGAAAAGGAATTGTTGCGGGATGAGCACACTAAGCTGACTAGCTCCTACTATGGAATCCTTCTTACTAGTGTGCCATCGCGCCTGGAGGCTGTTAGGGCCGGGTGGACGAGAGACATCCCGGATATCTCGGACGATGATTGGGAAGAAGTGCTTGAGGTATATTTTAGGACACCCATCTCGGCCAGGGACCGTCTGATACAGTTACGTATATTTCATAGGACTTATTATACTCCTTATCGGTTGTTTCTGATGAGGCAGAGACCCGCGCCAGACTGTCATAAATGTGGGGGGGACCAGGGAAAATTGCTTCATATGCTGTGGAGTTGTCCGAAAGTTAGACCTTTTTGGTCCCAAGTTACGCACTTTCTCTCGGCCTCCTTGGATTTCCCTAATGTCTGCAGCCCTAAGTGGTGCATACTGGGGATTTTCGGGGAGATTGATCTCAGCACCCATCGGAGACAGCTTCTCCGACTCTTGTTGTTTTATGCCAGGAAAACTGTAGTGATGCAATGGACACAGGTGGACAGGATCCCACTTGATCTTTGGAAAAATTTGATCAACCATGTCCTACCCCTGTATAAGCTGACTTATGAGGCCAGGGGCTGTCCAAAAAAGTTCCTAAAAGTATGGGGTCCTTGGGTTGCTTTATCTGACACGTGCAGCTCCGCGCTGCCCTGAGGGTGAGGGCGGTCCGGGTACGGGGGGGGGCTGTTCTGGGCCCACACTCCGCTGACGAATGAGGCTGTGACTCTGACCACCACCTGCATTTTTCTGCTGAGTTGTTCCTTTTTCTTTGGGTTTTTTCTCTTTTTTTTTTTTTTTTTGTTGTTTATGCATATAACGAGCATGTGTTGCATGTGTTATACCTGAGGATATCTGCTTTATTCTGACAAATTTGTAAATCTCTGCATCTACGTATCTATGGGATATCCTTTACCTATATTGAACCGTTGTGTTATTTCATTGATGACCGGTACTATTCCATGACTCTCTGTCTTTCCAATGTTTTGTAGTATTCTTGTACTGTTCAAGTGATAAATTTAATAAAACACAGTTTAAAAAAAAAAGATAGGTAAGAGGAGAACCAGAAAAGAGCAGAGTCATGGAGGTCAAGGGAGTGGAGTCTATTGAGGAGTGAGTGGTCAACTGTTTTAAGGGTAGCAGAAAGATCTAAGAGTATAAATATGGAGTACTGACCATTGGTTTTGCAGTTAGTAGGTCATTGGTGAGTTTTAGTAGGGCAGTTTCAGTGGAATTTTGTGGGCAGAAGCCAGACTGTAGGGGATCGAGAAGGTTGTTGTCTGTGAGGTAGCAAATCATACGGTTGTGGACAAGGTGTTCAAGAAGCTTGGAGGAAAACAGGAGCAGGGAGATGAGTCTGAAGTTATATAAACAGATGGGGTCCAGTGATGTTTTTTCAAGTATAGGGGTAACTAGTGCATGTTTGGGTAGGGAGGGAGAGAGAAAAGGGAGAGGTTAAAAATGTGGATTACAGAGTTTAGGATAGAGCAGAAGGGTGGTTGCAGTAATTGTGATGGGAAAGGGTCCAGGGGGAGGTAGTGAGGTAGGCCACAGAAGGGAGTTTGGCCATTTCCTCAGTGGTAACAGGGTTGAAGAAGGAAAGTATCGAGTGTGGTGTTGGACCTAGTGTGTTGGTTGAGGGAGAAAGCTAGACACTGGATATCTTATTGATATAGAAAAATATACTTAGTATATTTCCACGCGCCACTGGGAAAGGGTGAATTTAATATAATGTGCAATCTATTTAAATGGTTATAATTAAATAAATACATAAATAAGTGAGGTAGCAGCTGCTGTAAAAAATGATGAGGTAGTTATAAGTGATTGGTCTAGAGCAGTGGTCCTCAACTCCGGTCCTCAGGGCCCACTAACAGGCCAGATTTTAAGTATTACCTTGGGGAGATGCAGGCTAGAGTACTGCAATCACTGAGCAACAAATGATATCACCTGGGATATATTTCAGTTATCTTGCAAACCTGGCCTGTTAGTGGGCCCCGAGGACCAGGGTTGAGGACCACTGGTCTAGAGGACCAAATACAGCGCTTGCTGTGATAATTAATAAATATACTGGTATCAAATAAACTGTGATTGAATAAAAACAAATAGTATAAATCCTATAAATCATCAGTTTTCAGTGAATATGAAGTGCATCAGTGTTGAATTAAGATTAATATATAAATAAATCGCAAGCAATAATAGATTAAGAAATTCAGAATAAAACAGTGACTTTTGGTGCTCAGATATAAATATACAAATGTCCTTAGTGAAGGTGATTTTTCAAAGTTCAAACAAAAGTGCTCGTGCTCAGGCTTGATTGATATAGTCTCAGCTGTTTCTGATCTCAAGTGGGTAATAGGTTGGGTCACCTACCAAATTAAGTGGATACTGAATGCCATACAGCACCAGGACCAAACAAACTTTGTAAGCCCCCTGGGCTAGATGGATCCCCTCTGGACTTTATCCCGTGGGCTGGCAACGGCCCCCTCCATTGACGCTCAAGGGTTTTATCCACAGTAAGGAGCTTTGAGGTGTGGACAGGTCCCTCAATCCTTGGGATGGTATTGTCAGTGGTGTAATGCTCACTCGCCTCCTATGGAATGGTGGTGAATCTGGGATCTGGTGTTCATCCTAAGACACTCACTCATCCAGAGGTATCATGGATAAAGGATACACACTGCAAGCTCTGGTGGTCGACAGGTTTGGCTGAGAGTCACCATCATCTGGATATCTTATCACAAACTGTGCGATTAATTTAAAAAAAAAAATTGACAATCTCCTGGGCAGTCAGTAAGTTGGTGAGTGGAGGCAGTGGGGGCTGAAGTAAGAAAGATTTGATGAGGTTTGGAGAAGAGGGTTTTGATGAAAGTGGTGTAGTAGGTTTGTTTAGCAGTGTAGAGGTAGGAATTGTATTTGAGAAGGACAGATTTGTGGAGGATAGAGTCTTGCAGGGACTTCATTTTACGCCATGCTTACTCAAGAGCACGGCTGTGTCTCTTGAGACTTCTGGTGTTTGTTTGCTAACGGTTGTAGCAGGCAAGGCCTGGTTCTGCATGCAGAGAAAGGAGTGGGTGTAACCAGGGAGGATGACAGTATGTTTTTGTAGACTGAAGTGGCTAGGTTGGGGCAGGACAGGGGGTGTGATTCTATTATAAAGGCAGTCAGTAGCAGAATGAAGAAGGGAAGGGTTGAGGTGGCAAAGATGGGGACTGTTTGCAGGTTGGAGGCATGGTAGATAGGAGATGGAGAGTGTGAAACTGATAAGGTTGTAATCGGAGAGAGGAAAAGAGGTGTTAGAGAGGTTGCAGGGAGTGCAGAAGTGGGAGAATATGTGGTAGAGAGTGTTGCCATTGGAGTTGTTGGAGGTTTGTGTCCAACTCTGCCTCCTTTTCATCTGCTGGGTCTGGGTGAGTGAGTCCAGAGGAGGCCACCACGGGAAAGGGCAGCTGGACAGGCAGTGCCAGATTCCTGGAGTCAGGCTTTGAATCAATCAAGGCTTCTACAGACCCACAGCAACTTAAGGCCAGATAATGAGAACAAAGCACTGCGAGTGGCAGCGTCTATAGAAAGGAACTGGAAGGGGGTTATTACTATATCCAGTTTTCTCTGTGAGTGAAGTGGAGGAGAGGAGGTGGTCATAAGGAGTGATTACATGTTCATATGCCTGATTTGGATTCAACTACAACAGTCAAACATCAATACATGGAAGGAGTGGAGGAAGGAGTATATATAATCAAAGCCTGTTTTGTACATACAGCTGGTGAGTGGGGACACATAGGATGGGAGCATGCCACTTGGATTCACATTGCAGCAAGACTTATCTAAAGTTTATGGACTTTTTTTCATGTTTATGGACTGTTTGATTTCATACTCCACTATGTATTTTTCTTATTAGCACTTTTTAACACATTTAGCACTTAATCTTAGGGTTGAGCGAACATGGACTGTATTATTCGTGTTCGTACCGAATAATTGGATTTTTGTTACCCGAACACGGACACGAACACTTTACTGTATATTTGGGTAAAAATCTGTGTTCGGTCGTTTTATTTCCGGGTTTTGCATGCTTTGGCGCGCTTTTCATGGCGGGCTTTCAACAGCCAATCAACAAGCGTTTAACTGGTGTGCCTAAGCCATCCCAGCCATGCCTACAAATGTATCAGTAGCTGTGATTGAACGTCTGAAGCATGTGACCAAGTCTTTATAAGTTCGAGGCAGCGCCGCTGCGGCGTCATTCTGCTGTTTAGATCAGGGAGAGAGCACACATCAACGTGGCTGCTGATTAGGGACAGACAGGAAAAAAAAACATTTGTGTCCGGATAGAATTGAGGGACAGGTCGGAGTGTGTTAGGCAGGGCGAGTTGTAGGGATTTTAGGGAGAGAGTCTGCTGATTTTTTAGGGACAGTGCGTTCTACAAACTACAATCGACATTGCTGTGGGGGGTGGGGTTTGCAGTCACCCGATCTACGATCTTATCAATCCTGTTAGGGAGAGAGTCTGCTGATTTTTAGGGAAAGTGTGTTCTACAAACTACAATCGATATTGCTGTGTGGGGTGGGGTTTGCAGTCCCAATCTACGATCTTATCAATCCTGTTAGGGAGAGAGTCTGCTGATTTTTAGGGAAAGTGTGTTCTACAAACTACAATCGATATTGCTGTGTGGGGTGGGTTTTGCAGTCCCGATCTACGATCTTATCAATCCTGTTAGGGACAGAGTCTGCTGATTTTTAGGGACAGTGTGTTCTACAAACTACAATCGATATTGCTGTGTGGTGTGGGATAGGAGATAGGCAGGTGTCAGTGGTCCACATCCATTTTGCTGTGTGTGGGCTGCAGTGAACACAATCTTTTTGGGGTGCAGTGAACGCAATCTTTTTGGGGTGCAGTGAACACAATCTTTTTGGGGTACAGTGAAAACAATCTTTTTGGGGTGCAGTGAACACAATCTTTTTGGGGTGCAGTGAACGCAATCTTTTTGGGGTACAGTGAACACAATCTTTTTGGGGTGCAGTGAACACAATCTTTTTTCCCCACTGAGAAGGAGGGAGAAAAGTATTTTTCTATCAGGCACTGTGTGCAGCCTTTTTCCTTCAGCTGTGCTGTGCTGAGTGACTGATCATACACTGCTGTGTTCAGTTTACATGTGCTAATATTGAGTGGTTTCAAAAATCATACACTTTTTTTCTATTCCAGTATTCAATATACAGCCTTGGGTTAAAAAAAATTAAATTGTGGCCTGCAGCAGAGCTGAATGATATTTGGGGTTTTTGGGGTTCATCTCATACTTCTGAAGATTTGAGGGTGCTGCCTGTTCCATACTCCTCCTACTCCTCATCCAGCCTTTTAGGGGTACAAACAATAGTAATGGGGGCCTAGTGTGCTTCTGTACGTGTGAGATACATACACTTTTTTTGATCATATTTCCTATTCCGCTATTCAATAAAAACCTTTGGGGATCAATTAAATTGCGGGATAGTCTGTGTCGGTACGTGTGAGATCCACCTTTCCAAGTTTTTGGGGTTCATCTCATACTTCTGAAGATTTGAGGGTGCTGCCTGTTCCATACTCGTCCTACTCCTCATCCTGCCTTTAGGGGTACAAACAATAGTAATTGGGGCCTAGTGTGCTTCTGTACGTGTGAGATACATACACTTTTTTTGATCATATTTCCATTTCCGCTATTCAATAAAAACCTTTGGGGATCAATTCAATTGCGGGATAGTCTGTGTCGGTACGTGTGAGATACACCTTTCCAATTTTTTGGGCGCATCTCATACTGCCGAGGATTTGAGAGTGCTTCAGTCTGCCTCCTGCCTGTTCCGAACTCCTCCTACTCCTCATCCTGCCTTTAGGGTAGAAAAAATTGTAATCGGCGGGGCCTAGTCTGTGTTTGTACGTGTGAGATACACCGTATTATAAAATTTTTCCTATTCCGCTATTCAATATACACCCTTTTGGAGTGTAAAAAATTAAATTACGGCATAGTCTGTATCGGTACGTGTGAGATACACCTTTTAAATTGGTTTGGCGCATCTCCTTCCCCCGCCAAGGATTGCAGGGCGCTTCAGTTTGCCTCCTGTTCCCAACTCCTCCTACTCCTCTTCCTCATCCTGCCTTTAGGGTACAAAAAATTGTAATCGGGGCCTAGTCTGTGTTTGTACGTGTGAGATACACCGTATTATAAAAGTTTTCCTATTCCGCTATTCAATATACACCCTTTTGGAGTGTAAAAAATTAAATTACGGCATAGTCTGTATCGGTACGTGTGAGATACACCTTTTAAATTAGTTTGGCGCATCTCCTTCCCCCGCCAAGGATTGCAGGGCGCTTCAGTTTGCCTCCTGTTCCCAACTCCTCCTACTCCTCTTCCTCATCCTCCCTTTAGGGTACAAAAAAATTTAATCGGGCCTAGTCTGTGTTTGTACGTGTGAGATACACCGTTTTTTATCCTATTCCGCTATTCAATATACACCCTTTTGGGGTAAAAAACATTAAATTGCGGCATAGTTTGCATATTTGACTGTGAGATACACCCGTGCGATACTGTTGTTGTTTTGTTCCGCTATTCAATAAACACCTTTCTAGGGCAAGATCTTAAATTACAGAAATATGAGGAGACCGTCAAATAGGGGCCGTGGCCTGGGTCGTGGTGCTGCTGGTAGAGCTCCTGTTGCAAGGAGAGGATGTGGTCGATCTGTGCCAGCTACACGCACAAGTGAAACACCTTCCTCAAGTGTGAGTAGGCGACAGAACCTGCATCAGTATTTGGTAGGGCATCATACGCCTCTAGAAGTGATGAGGCCAGAACAAGTGGAGGCGATAGTAGATTGGTTTGCTGCTGACAGTGCCTCCAGTTCCTTCACATTGTCTCCCACCCAGTTTACTGCAGAAAGGTCAGAGTTGGCACCTGCAGCCGATGTCCAACCGTCTTTCACCTCACCCCCTTGCAAATCAGGCAAGCAGTCTGAGCCCCAAGCCATACAGCAGTCTCTTCTTCTTTTTGATGACTCTGTCAGCAGGGTTTCCCAGGGCCATCCACCTAGCCCCGCCCCAGAAGTGGAAGAGATTGAGTGCAGCGATGCCCAACCACTTATTTCTCAAGATGAGTACATGCAAGGACCATCGCAGCACGTCTCCGATGATGACGAAACGCAGGTGCCAACTGCTGCGGCGTTCAGCTTTGTGGAGACCAACAAGGAGGGCAGGGGTGAAGACTGGGTGGAAGATGATGTGGAGGACGATGAGGTCCTCGACCCCACATGGAATGAACGTCATGCAGGTGACCTGAGTAGTTTGGAGGAAGAAGCAGTGGTCGCACAGAGCCACCAGCACAGCAGAAGAGGGAGCAGGGTGCAGAAGCGGAGCGGCCGGGCCCTAGACACTACGCCTGCTACTACCCAACGCAGCAAGGGAACGAGTGCACCAAAGTCAGCTCAAAGGAGTTCTCTAGCGTGGAAGTTCTTTAGAAAATGTGCTGATGACAGGACACGAGTGGTTTGCACCCTGTGCAATCAGAGCCTGAAGCGAGGCATAAACCTTCTCAACCTGAGCACAACCTGCATGATCAGGCATCTAAGTGCAAAGCACGAGCTGCAGTGGAGTAGACACCTTCAAAACCAAGAAACGTCTCTGGCTCATCCTGCTTCCTCTTCTGCTGCAGTCTCGGCCGGTCCAGCCACATCTGTAGTGATACCGGCACCTGCCACCCCGCAAACAGAGTATCTGTCAGCAACACCACCACCTGGGTCACCAACCATCTCCACAATGTCCCGTGGAAGCGTTCAGCTTTCCATCTCCCAAACACTTCAGAGGAAGAGGAAGTACCCCCCTACCCACCCGCGATCCCTGGCCCTGAATGCCAGCATTTCAAAATTCTTGGCCTTTGAAATGCTGTCATTCCGTCTGGTGGAGACGCACAGTTTTAAAAACCTTATGTCGGTGGCTGTCCCACAGTATGTCGTGCCCAGCCGCCACTACTTTTCCAGGCAAGCCATCCCTTCCCTGCACAACCAAGTGGGGGAAAAAATCAGGTGTGCACTGCGCAACGCCATCTGTGCCAAGGTCCACCTAACTACCGATACGTGGACCAGTAAGCACGGTCAGGGGCGTTATATCTCCCTAACGGCACACTGGGTAAATGCAGTGGCAGATGGGCCTGAGGTGGATAGCAATTTGGCGCATGTCCTTCCACCACCGAGGATTGCAGGGCGCTTCAGTATGCCTCCTGTTCCTAACTCCTCCTACTCCGCTTCCTCATCCTCTACCGCCTCCTCATCCGGACAGCGTAACACCTTCACGACCAACTTCAGCACGGCCAGGGGTAAACGACAGCAGGCAGTTTTACAACTTGCCTGTTTGGGGGACAAACCACACACCGCGCAGGAGTTGTGGAGGAGCATGGAACAGCAGACAAATGAGTGGTTGCTGCCAGCGAACCTCAAGCCCGGCCTGGTGGTGTGCGATAACGGGCGAAATCTCATAGCAGCTCTGGGCCTAGCCGGTTTGACGCACATCCCTTGCCTGGCGCATGTGCTGAATTTGGTGGTGCAGAGGTTCCTTAAAAACTACCCCGATATGTCAGAGCTGCTGCAGAAAGTGCGGGCCGTCTGTGCGCACTTTCGGCGTTCTCACCCTGCTGCTGCTCGCCTGTCAGCGCTGCAGCGTAACTTCGGCCTTCCCGCTCACTGCCTCATATGTGACGTGCCCACAAGGTGGAACTCCACCTTGCACATGCTGCAAAGACTGTGCGAGCAGCAGCAGGCCATAGTGGAGTTTCAGCTGCAGCACGCATGCATGAGTCGCTCTGCGGAACAGCACCACTTCACCACCAATAACTGGGCCTCCATGTGAGACCTGTGTGCCTTGTTGTGCTGTTTTGAGTACTCCACCAACATGGCCAGTGCTGATGACGCCGTTCTCAGCTTAACTATCCCACTTCTATGCCTCCTTGAAAAAACAATTCGGGCGATGATGGAAGAGGATGTGGCACAGGATGAGGAGGAGGAGGAGGAGGATGAAGAGGTAACATTTCCAAGGCTTTCAGGGCAGTCATTCGCAAGGGGCTCCGAGGGTGGGTTCCTGCACACACAAACGCCAGGGACACAATTGTCCAGCAGGGGCACAGTTCTGGAGGATGAGGAGGATGAGGAGGAGGAGCTGGAGGAGGAGATGGAACCATGTTCACAGCAGGGTGGCACCCAGGCCAGCTCATGGCCATCACTGGTGCGTGGCTGGGGGGATACAGAGGACACGAACGATACATCTCCCACAGAGGACAGCCTTTCGTTGCCTCTGGGCAGCCTGGCACACATGAGCTATTACATGTTGCAGTGTCTCCACAACGACTGCCGAGTTGCCCACATTCTAACTTGTGCTGATTACTGGGTGGCCACGCTGCTGGATCCCCGTTACAAGGACAACGTACCGTCCTTAATTCACTCACTGGAGTGCGATCGCAAGATGCGCGAGTACAAGCGCACGCTGGTAGACGCAATGCTGCTGGCATTCCCACCTGACAGCGGGGCCACAGTGGAAGCACAAGGCAGAGGAGGAGGAGGAGGAGGAGGAAGAGGTCGCCAACGCAACCAGGGCACCGCCAGCACCTCAGAAGGCAGGGTTAGCATGGCCGAAATGTGGAAAAGCTTTGTCAGCACGCCACAACAAACAGCAGCACCAGCAGCTCATATGGAACGTCTTAGCAGGAGGCAGCATTTTACCAACATGGTTGAGCAGTATGTGTGCACACGACCTACATGTAGTGAATGACGGGTCTGCCCCCTTCAACTTCTGGGTCTCCAAATTGGGCACATGGCCTGAGCTTGCCCTTTACGCCTTGGAGGTGCTGGCGTGCCCTGCAGCCAGTGTATTATCTGAACGGGTATTTAGCACGGCTGGGGGCGTTATAACAGACAAGCGCAGCCGCCTGTCCAGAGACAATGTGGACAAGCTCACGTTCATTAAAATGAACCAGGCATGGATCCCACGGGACTTTTCCGTACCTTGTGCAGAATAGCGATGGATACCGACCTTACCCACCCATTGTTCCATTTTTGCTCTTTCTCACTCTTTTGGGGTGTACACTCATTTAAAATTTGTGAAAAGAAGCAGTGTTGGCTACCTCGTCCTCCTCAGGGCCAGATTAACGTAGGGGCTATTGGAGCTGCAGCTCCAGGCCCCTACCTTTTATATAGGCCCCGGGTTGGCCATATTCACTGTTACCGCTCTTCTGTCACTTGTAAACACAGAAGTCTGGCTTCTATGCTCGCTTTCCCAGGCAGCTCCCTCAGAACCTCCCCACACAGCACGAAGGCCGGACAAGGAGGGACAGTTGCCGATGCATGGATGTGTTTATGGGCTTCAGAGACAGCATCCCATGTTGAATTAGGCATGCATGGCTGCACCCTTCCTCCTCTGGGTGCATGCCAAGGCACGGCCCTTAAGGCCCTTCAAAATCCTCAGCACCAAGCCCATGATGCTCTTAATCCGGCCCTGGTCCTCCTCCACCGCCGCTTCCACCTACACCGCCCATAGGTGTGCGCAGCCTATTGCATTAGGGTGTGCACCCCAAAGTTTAAATACACATGCATGTGTTTGCCTACATGTACATGGCCCCGATACATTACTCTCCCTGCTGGCAAAGTGAAATAGAGCAGAGCAGGTCCGAGGGAGATCTTTCCCATCTCCTCACTGGCAAACAGAGCGATAATGCTAATGTGCCCTAGGTGATTAGGGTGTTCCCAGGCACACCCAGCACACCCTGTGCGCACGCCTATGACACCGCCACATCCACAACCACCTCAACCTCCCTCCTACTCCATATGGGCCTCGTCCTTCAGAGATGAAGAACATTGTTTTATTTTTCTGTTTTTTTTTGTTGTTTTAAGTTATTTCCCTATCCACATTTGTTTGCAGAGCACTTGCCATGCTCTTAAATACGTTTTGCTGCCATTTGCAGCACTCTAGCCCTTTCCTTTGGTGTTTTAGAGCCATTTTAGTGCCTGAAAGTTCGGGTCCCCATTGACTTCAATGGGGTTCGGTGTCCGGGAAAAGTTCGGCAAAAGTCCGGGACACGGACCCGGACTTTTTTTTAAAGTTCGGCCGAACCCGCCGAACACGGACATCCAGGTGTCCGTTCAACTCTACTTAATCTTCAGCACTTTACTTAATGCTTATTTTGTATCACATGAGTGTTTTGCTCATTGTTTGAATGCACCTTATTAGGGCAGCGCTGTAGTTATTACATATTATTAGATTAGGTTATTTTAACCATCAACACCACAGCAGCCCACTTAAAAACCACTTCCGGACCGCCCGACGCAGTTTTACGTCGGTACTTTGATGTTAAATACCGGGGTTATGGCAGCTATCTGATAGCTGCCATAACCCCATTATTTTCTTACTCGGCCGGCTGTCCTCTTTCACATAAAAGTAGTCCCAGTGACGGATTCGCCTCTGGATCACTTATATGGGCGGCTCCCCTCCCTACCCCTGCTTCCCGGTAATTTTCCCCGCTTACCGGGGCCGTCGGTAGCGGGGACAACGATCTGGTCTTTTCAGGTCCTGGGCAAGATGGCCCCCAATCGACTCATATGTCGCTTCCGCCCAACGGCCTTAAAGGGCCCATTTTTTTCTTGCTGAAAAAAAATGACATTTTTTTCTTCTTTTTTTTTCTTTTTTTCTTTTTTTTGCTTTTAAGTGTAGACGTGAGATCTGAGGTCTTTTTGACCCCAGATCTTACATTAAAGAGGACCTGTCCTGCTTATTTCTATTACAAGGGATATTTACATTCCTTGTAATAGGAATAAAAAAGTGATCAAAATTTTATTTTATTTTTTAAGGGACAGTGTAAAAATAAAAGGTAAAACAAATAGGAAAAAAAAATGTAAAGCTCTCTGTCCCTCCGAGCTTGCGCGCGGAAGCGATCGCATATGCAAGTCACACCCACATACGTAAACGGTGTTTAAACCACACATGTGAGGTATCGCCATGATCGTTAGACCTCCTCTGTAACTCTAAACTGGTAACCTGTAGACGTTTTTAAAGCGTCGCCTATGGAGATTTTTAAGTACCAATGTTTGTCGCTTTTCTACGAGTGTGCGCAATTTTGAAGCATGACATGTTGGGTATCCATTTATCTTTCACATTATAGAAAAAACTTGGGCTCACTTTACGGTTTTCTTATTTTTTAATTCAAAAAAGTGTATTTATTCCAAAAAATCTGCGTTTGTAAGACCACTGCGCAAATACAATGTGACATAATGTATTGCAATGATCTCCATTTTATTCTCTATGGGTTTCTGCTAAAAAACAAATATATAATTTTTTGGGGGTTCTAAGTAATTTTCCAGCAAAAAATACTGGTTTTAGCTTGTAAACAACAAGTGTCAGAAATAGGCCTAGTCCTTAAGTGGTTAATCACATACACAAAAGGATTCACACACCATTGTGCGGGTTTACACCTATTAATTATTCGTTAATAGAAAGTAGATTGAAGGAGTTGGAGAGGAAAAAGGTCATTGACAGAGGCAAGTTTGTTATAGACAGAGTGGGCATTTCAGAGGGAACACATGAGGGGTGCAAACTCAGGGGTAGCAGGGGAAGTGAGATAAGAAAGTGAAGGTTATGGCTGCTGCCAGAGAAGGTAGACTGACAGTTCTGGGGGTGAGAGTTAGCTAGTGTAGGGCCAGGGTTTGGAGTGATATCCCCAGAAGGTAGGAGTAGTATTAGGGTGGGGGTGGGATTTATACAAGGGCAAGTGTTGCAGTGAATTGGAAGTGGTGACATTGCGTGGGTTCATAAAGAGTAGGAGGTTATAAGTACAGTAATATAGAGAGGGCAGAAGTGAGGGAGATATGTACAGGTTGTGGGGTGGAGGTGGGGGGGGTAAAGAAATGAGAGTTTGAGGAGAGAGGGCATTATTGCAAAGAAGAAGATTAGTATGAGCATGTTGTAGGGTGGAGAGAGGAGGGGAAAAAGAAGGCTGAGGGAAAGCGAAAAGATGAAAGGGAACTTCCAGACAGTTAGGAAGGGTAGAGAGGGAGGAGTCAAGTAGGCCGGTCCTGGGCTGGAACATCCCAATAAATAGGCCCTGTTGCATGATGTTGGGGAAACCAGTCAGGGACCAGCATTGCTGGAGCAGAGCGACACCCCTAGCTGCCAGGGGAAGGATCTCCTCCAGTGAGGGCAGGAGCAAGGGAAAGGAAAGACAGGTTCTGGTGGTAGGGGACTCAATTATTAGAAAGATAGAAAGGGCAAACTTTAAAAAGGCAGTGAGCGCCGAACTGTTTGTTGTTTACCGGGCGCTCACGATTCTGGTGGACAGATTATTGGGTGGGGCTGGGGAGGACCCGGTTGTCATGGTGCATGTGGGTACCAATGACAAAGTTAGAGGAAGGTGGAGAGTCCTAAAAAAAACGATTTTAGGGACTTGGGAGCTAAATTGAGGAGTAGGACCTCCATGGTAGTATTCTCTGAAATACTACCTGTATCTCAAGCCTCGCCAGAGAGGCAGCGGGAGATTAGGGAAGTTAACAAGTGGCTGAGGAGCTGATGTAGTAAGGAGGGGTTTGGGTTCCTGGAGAACTGGGCTGAGGGGCCTTTAAACTAGGAAGTTAGAGGGGCCTTTAAACTAGGTTTTGGGGGGTCCAGATGTAGCAATAGCTAGTGGGGAGCAAGGTTCAGCGGGCATTATTGGGGCATTAGCGGTAGGGTGACCAGAAATCCAAAACCCAAGGTAGGTAGGCTGAAAAACGAAAGTGCAGCCTCATAACATCTAACGAGGATACAGTATGCAACCTGACAAAATTTGTATACCAATGCTAGAAGTCTGGCCAACAAGATTGGAGAACTGGAGCTGTTAATGTATGAGGAGGATTTTGATTTTGTGGGAATCTCAAAGACTTGTTTTGACAGCTCTCATGATTGACTGGCAAACATTCAGGGGTATTCCCTTTATCGTAGAGATAGATAGGGCAAAAAAGAAGGGGTATGCCTATATATAAAGAACAATCTGCAAGCAAATATGAGGGATGATATAACTAATGGGGCTAGGGAGGAAGTAGAATCTCTATGCGTAGAGCTTCAAAGGGAAGGTACTATGGGGTTAGTAATATTGGGTGTATGCCAGCCCTCAAAAATTCCACTCGCCTGCTTCAGTGGAATTCTGAGTATGGCGAGTAGTAGAGCCTGTGCCTGTGCTGTGCCTGCCACCACCGCCGCCGCCGCCGTTCACAGGCAACCTGCGATTACATTCATCTTCAGAAACGGATGGGCTCAGGGAGCAGAGCACTGCGCCCTGAGCCCACCCATTGCGTGACAATAGCGAATGAAAATTCGCTATTGTCACAGGGATCCTCCTCCTGATCCTCCTACTGGCCAATCAGGAGGCAGGTGTTTCCTGATTGGCCGAAAGGCGAACAATTGCAACTAGCTGAGGAGGAGGAGGGAGACACGGAGGACGCGCAGGATTGATGAGAAGCCGCCCGCTGCAGGCAAGTGCACGCTGGTCTCTGCACGCTGTGGGCGCTCTGCAATGAAAGGGGTCACGCTGTGGGCGCTCTGCACTGAAAGGGGTCATGCTGTGGGCGCTCTGCACTGAAAGGGGTCACGCTGTGGGTGCTCTGCATTGAAAGGGGTCACGCTGTGGGCGCTCTGCATTAAAAGGGGTCACGCTGTGGGCGCTCTGCAATGAAAGGGGTCACGCTGTGGGCGCTCTGCAATGAAAGGGGTCACGCTGTGGGCGCTCTGCAATGAAAGGGGTCACGCTGTGGGCGCTCTGCACTGAAAGGGGTCACGCTGTGGGCGCTCTGCACTGAAAGGGGTCACGCTGTGGGCGCTCTGCAATGAAAGGGGTCACGCTGTGGGCGCTCTGCACTGAAAGGGGTCACGCTGTGGGCGCTCTGCAATGAAAGGGGTCACGCTGTGGGCGCTCTGCACTGAAAGGGGTCACGCTGTGGGCGCTCTGCACTGAAAGGGGTTACACTGTGGGCGCTCTGCACTGAAAGGGGTCACGCTGTGGGCGCTCTGCACTGAAAGGGGTTACGCTGTGGGCGCTCTGCACTGAAAGGGGTCACGCTGTGGGCGCTCTGCAATGAAAGGGGTCACGCTGTGGGCGCTCTGCACTGAAAGGGGTCACGCTGTGGGCGCTCTGCAATGAAAGGGGTCACGCTGTGGGCGCTCTGCAATGAAAGGGGTCACGCTGTGGGCGCTCTGCACTGAAAGGGGTCACGCTGTGGGCGCTCTGCACTGAAAAGGGTCACGCTGTGGGCGATCTGCACTGAAAGGGGTCATGCTGTGGGCGCTCTGCATTGAAAGGGGTCACGTTGTGGGCGCTCTGCACTGAAAGGGGTCACGCTGTGGGCGCTCTGCAATGAAAGGGGTCACGCTGTGGGCGCTCTGCACTGAAAGGGGTCACGCTGTGGGCGCTCTGCGCTGAAAGGGGTTACGCTGTGGGCGCTCTGCATTGAAGGGGGTAACGCTGTGGGCGCTCTGCACTGAAAGGGGTCACGCTGTGGGTGCTCTGCACTGAAAGGGGTCACGCTGTGGGCGCTCTTCAATGAAAGGGGTCACGCTGTGGGCGCTCTTCAATGAAAGGGGTCACGCTGTGGGCACTCTGCACTGAAAGGGGTCACGCTGTGGGTGCTCTGCACTGAAAGGGGTCACGCTGTGGGCGCTCTGCATTGAAAGGGGTCACGCTGTGGGCGCTCTGCATTGAAAGGGGTCACGCTGTGGGCGCTCTGCATTGAAGGGGGTCACGCTGTGGGCGCTCTGCACTGAAAGGGGTCACGCTGTGGGCGCTCTGCACTGAAAGGGGTCACACTGGGGGCACTCTGCAATGAAAGGGGTCACGCTGTGGGCGCTCTTCAATGAAAGGGGTCACCCTGTGGGCACTCTGCACTGAAAGGGGTCACGCTGTGGGCGCTCTGCAATGAAAGGGGTCACGCTGTGGGCGCTCTGCACTGAAAGGGGTCACGCTGTGGGCGCTCTGCAATGAAAGGGGTCACGCTGTGGGCGCTCTGCAATGAAAGGGGTCACGCTGTGGGCGCTCTGCACTGAAAGGGGTCACGCTGTGGGCGCTCTGCACTGAAAAGGGTCACGCTGTGGGCGATCTGCACTGAAAGGGGTCATGCTGTGGGCGCTCTGCATTGAAAGGGGTCACGTTGTGGGCGCTCTGCACTGAAAGGGGTCACGCTGTGGGCGCTCTGCAATGAAAGGGGTCACGCTGTGGGCGCTCTGCACTGAAAGGGGTCACGCTGTGGGCGCTCTGCGCTGAAAGGGGTTACGCTGTGGGCGCTCTGCATTGAAGGGGGTAACGCTGTGGGCGCTCTGCACTGAAAGGGGTCACGCTGTGGGTGCTCTGCACTGAAAGGGGTCACGCTGTGGGCGCTCTTCAATGAAAGGGGTCACGCTGTGGGCGCTCTTCAATGAAAGGGGTCACGCTGTGGGCACTCTGCACTGAAAGGGGTCACGCTGTGGGTGCTCTGCACTGAAAGGGGTCACGCTGTGGGCGCTCTGCATTGAAAGGGGTCACGCTGTGGGCGCTCTGCATTGAAAGGGGTCACGCTGTGGGCGCTCTGCATTGAAGGGGGTCACGCTGTGGGCGCTCTGCACTGAAAGGGGTCACGCTGTGGGCGCTCTGCACTGAAAGGGGTCACACTGGGGGCACTCTGCAATGAAAGGGGTCACGCTGTGGGCGCTCTTCAATGAAAGGGGTCACCCTGTGGGCACTCTGCACTGAAAGGGGTCATGCTGTGGGTGCTCTGCACTGAAAGGGGTCACGCTGTGGGCGCTCTGCATTGAAAGGGGTCACGCTGTGGGTGCTCTGCACTGAAAGAGGTCACGCTGTGGGCGCTCTGCAATGAAAGGGGTCACGCTGTGGGTGCTCTGCACTGAAAGGGGTCACGCTGTGGGCGGTCTGTACTGAAAGGGGTCACGCTGTGGGCGGTCTGCACTGAAAGGGGTCACGCTGTGGGCACTCTGCATTGAAAGGGGTCACGCTGTGGGTGCTCTGCACTGAAAGGGGTCACGCTGTGGGTGCTCTGCACTGAAAGGGGTCACGCTGTGGGTGCTCTGCACTGAAAGGGGTCACGCTGTGGGCGCTCTGCACTGAAAGGGGTCACGCTGTGAGCGCACTGAAATGAAAGGGGTCACGCTGTGGGCGCTCTGCAATGAAAGGGGTCACGCTGTGAGCGCTCTGCAATGAAAGGGTTCACGCTGTGGTCACTCTGCATTTAAGGGGGCACGCTGTGGGCACTCTGCATTGAAAGGGGGCATGCTGTGGTCACTCTGCATTTAAGGGGGCACGCTGTGGGCACTCTAAAGTTGTTGTTGTTGTTGTTAATATTTTTTTGTAACTTAATTCTGAATAAAACATCTAACAGTGTAATTTTATGAGGGCGTGTTTAGGGGCAGAGCAGGGTAGGGTTTGGGTGGGGCAACAAGTGGCGAGTAACTCTTAAGGTCTGGCTAGTAGCTCATGACTTGAAATTTTGAGCCCTGGTGTATGCTATAGGCGCCCCAACCAAAGGGGAAGGTGGACCTCCTATCGCAGCTTGGAATGGCAGCAAGGATGGGAAATGTTGTTATAATGGGGGACTTCAATTATCTGGATATAGACTGGGCAGAAGGAACCACACATTCATCTCGCCTTTTCCTAAATGTTTTGCAGGACAATTTCATGGGTCAGATGGTGAATGCACCAACGAGAAACAATGCGTTACTAGACCTATTGATTACTATTACTATTACTAACAATACAGACCTGATTGCGGATGTAGAAATCTGGAAAACTTAGGAAACAGTAACCATAGGTCAATTAGTTTCAGTATCAATCATAGAAATTGAAAACACCAGGGTTATACAAGGACACTGAATTTCAAAAGAGCCAATTTCCCTAAACTGTGCTCTATGGTAGATGCTATTAAATGGGATAAAATCCTAGGAACAAAGAACACGGAGGAAAAATAAGTGTGCTTGAGAAAAATACTAAATAAAGATATTGGCCAGGGCATTCCAACGGGGAATAAGTTTAAAAGAGCTAAAATAAATCCTGGGTGGCTAAACATAAAAATGCATATAAAACTAAAGAAAGGACCTTCAAAAAATACAAGGCTGAGGGGTTATTGGCAGCATTCCAAAATTACAAAGAATGCCACAAGAAATATAAGAGTGAAATTAGGGTGGCTAAAATCGAACACGAAAGGCACATAGCAGAATAGAGTAGAAAAAAAAAAAAAAACAATAAATTCTTTAAGTATATAAATAGTAAGAAAGTGAGGCCAGAACACATTGGCCCCATAAAGGACAACGAAAGGGAATCTGGCTACAAAGGACAGAGAGAAGGCGAAGGCGCTAAATAAATTCTTCTCCTCGGCCTTCACAAAGGAATTGGGGGGCTACATTAACCCAGCTTGTAACGTTAACCACTTGCCGACCGCCGCCCGACTATATACGGTGGCGGTCAGCCCCTCACAGGCAAAGTGACGTACAGGTATGTCACTAGCCTGTAAGCCAATAGGGGGCGAGTTAGTGCGAGGGGCTGACCGCCGCCGTATATAGTCGGGCGGCGGTCGGCAAGTGGTTAACAGAAGACAGACTCCGAACTAAACTTGAAAAACCTAACATAAATAGGTCACCGGGACCAGATGGCTTACACCCGATGGTCCTTAAGGAACTCAGCCAGGTGATAGCCAGACCATTGTTCCTAATTTTTATGGATAGTCTACTGATGGGAATGGTACCAGCTGATTGGAAAAAAGCCAATGTGGTACCAATATTTAAAAAAGGCCCGAGATATATCCCAGGGAACTACAGGCCGGTAAGCCTAACATCAATGGTCTGTAAGATATTGGAGGGGATGATAAGGGACTATATACAAGATTTTAGTAATGAATAGTGTTGAGTGAACACGGACTGTATTATTCGTGTTCGTACCGAATAATTGGATTTTTGTTACCCGAACACGGACCCGAAAACTTTACTGTATGTTCGGGTTTAAAATCCGTGTTCGGTCATTTTATTTCCTGTTTTGTATGTAATGGTGCGCTTTTAATGGCGGGCTTTCAACAGCCAATCAACAAGCGTTTAACTGGTGTGCCTTAAGCCATCCCAGCCATGCCTACTAATGTATTAGTAGCTGTGATTAGCCATCTGAAGCATGTGATCATGTCTTTATAAGTTCGAGAGACCCAATGCGCTGCGTCATTCTGCTGTAGTATAGGGAGAGAGCACACATCATACGTGCTGGCTGCTGATTAGGGACAGACAGTGAAAAATTGTGTCCGAAAAGAATGCAGGGACAGGTCGGAGTGTAGGCAGGGAAAGTTATTTGAGCATTTTAGGGACAGGCTGGAGAGATTAGGCAGGGACAGTCTACATCGATTTTGCTGTGTGAGGGGTGGTGCAGTGAACGATCTTTTTGAGCATTTTAGGGACAGGCTGCAGAGATTAGGCAGGGACAGTCTACATCGATTTTGCTGTGTGGGGGGTGGTGCACTGAACAATCTTTTTGCCCTCACTTGAGCCCACTGAGGAGGAGGAGGAGGAGGGAGAAAAAAAATCTATTTTTATCCGTCTGTTGTGTGCAGTGTTCAGTTATATTTCACTATAGATTGCTGTTCTAATCTGCTATTATAAAATCTTTTTTTTTTTTCCCTTTCATAGCCTGCTTGCTGCTGAGCTGACCGTGACATAAGACACTGCTGTGTTCACATGTGCTATTGAGTGATTTTAAATTTTATACACTTTTTTCTATTCCACTATTCAATATACACCCTTTTGGGTTAAAAAAATTAAATTGTGGCATAGTCTGTACTAATCTGCTATTTAAAAATTACAAACTTAAAGGGGAATTTTTTTTTTTCCCTTCATAACCTGCTGCAGAGCTGACCGTGACATAAAACATAAGATACTGCTGTGTTCACATGTGCTATTGAAAAATCACCAATTTTATATCATATTTTCTATTCCGCTATTCAATCTACACCCTTTGGGGTAAAAAGAATTAAATTGCGGCATAGTCTGTATGAGTACGTGTGAGATACACCTTCTAAATTTTTGGGGCGCATCTTCCACCGCCGAGGATTGCAGGGTGCTTCACTTTGCCTCCTGTTCCGAACTCCTCCTACTCCTCATCCTGCCTTTAGGGTACAAAAAATTGTAATCGGGGCCTAGTCTGGGTTTGTACGTGTGAGATACACTTTTTTATATCATATTTTCTATTCCGCTATTCAATCTACACCCTTTTGGGTAAAAATAATTAAATTGCGGCATAGTCTGTATCAGTACGTGTGAGATACACCTTCCAAATTTTTGGGGCGCATCTTCCATACGCCGAGGATTGCAGGGTGCTTCAGTTTGCCTTCTGTTCCGAACTCCTCCTACTCCTCATCCTGCCTTTAGGGTACAAAAAATTGTAATCGGGGCCTAGTCTGGGTTTGTACGTGTGAGATACACTTTTTTATATCATATTTTCTATTCCGCTATTCAATCTACACCCTTTGGGGTAAAAAGAATTAAATTGCGGCATAGTCTGTATCGGTACGTGTGAGATACACCTTCCAAATTTTTTGGGCGCATCTTCCACCGCCGAGGATTGCAGGGTGCTTCAGTTTGCCTCCTGTTCCGAACTCCTCCTACTCCTCATCCTGCCTTTAGGGTACAAAAAATTGTAATCGGGGCCTAGTCTGGGTCTGTACGTGTGAGATACACTTTTTTATATCATATTTTCTATTCCGCTATTCAATCTACACCCTTTGGGGTAAAAAGAATTAAATTGCGGCATAGTCTGTATCGGTACGTGTGAGATACACCTTCCAAATTTTTGGGGCGCATCTTCCACCGCCGAGGATTGCAGGGTGCTTCACTTTGCCTCCTGTTCCGAACTCCTCCTACTCCTCATCCTGCCTATAGGGTACAAAAAATTGTAATCGGGGCCTAGTCTGGGTCTGTACGTGTGAGATACACTTTTTTATATCATATTTTCTATTCCGCTATTCAATCTACACCCTTTGGGGTAAAAAGAATTAAATTGCGGCATAGTCTGTATCGGTACGTGTGAGATACACCTTCCAAATTTTTGGGACGCATCTTCCACCGCCGAGGATTGCAGGGTGCTTCAGTTTGCCTCCTGTTCCGAACTCCTCCTACTCCTCATCCTGCCTTTAGGGTACAAAAAATTGTAATCGGGGCCTAGTCTGGGTCTGTACGTGTGAGATACACCTTTTTATATCATATTTTCTATTCCGCTATTCAATCTACACCCTTTGGGATAAAAAGAATTAAATTGCATCATAGTCTGTATCGGTACGTGTGAGATACACCTTCCAAATTTTTGGGGCGCATCTTCCACCGCCGAGGACTGCAGGGTGCTTCAGTTTGCCTCCTGTTCCGAACTCCTCCTACTCCTCATCCTGCCTTTAGGGTACAAAAAATTGTAATTGGGGCCTAGTCTGGGTCTATATGTGTGAGATACACTCTTTTATATCATATTTTCTATTCCGCTAATCAATCTACACCCTTTGGGGTAAAAAGAATTAAATTGCGGCATAGTCTGTATCGGTACGTGTGAGATACACCTTCCAAATTTTTGGGGCGCATCTTCCACCGCCGAGGATTGCATGGTGCTTCAGTTTGCCTCCTGTTCCGAACTCCTCCTGCTCCTCCTCCTGCCTTTAGGGTACAAAAAATTGTAATCGGGGCCTAGTCTGGGTCTGTACGTGTGAGATACACTTTTTTATATCATATTTTCTATTCCGCTATTCAATCTACACCCTTTGGGGTAAAAAGAATTAAATTGCGGCATAGTCTGTATCGGTACGTGTGAGATACACCTTTTAAAGTTGTTTGGCGCATCTCCTTCCACCACCGAGGATTGCAGGGCGCTTCAGTTTACATCCTGTTCCTAACTCCTCCTACTCCGCTTCCTCATCCTCTACTGCCTCCTCATCCAGTCAGCATAACACCTTCACCACCAAATTCAGCGAAGCCAGGGGTAAACGACAGCAGGCAGTTTTAAAACTTGCATGTTTGGGGGAAAAATCCCACACCTCGCATGAGTTGTGGAGGAGCATGGAACAGCAGACCGATGAGTTGTTGGTGCCAGCGGGCCTCATGCCCGGCATGGTGGTGTGCGATAACCGGCGAAACCTCATAGCAGTTCTGGGCCTAGCCGGTTTGACGCACATCCCTTGCCTGGCGCATGTGCTGAATTTGGTGGTGCAGAGGTTCCTTCAAAAATACTCCGATATGTCAGAGCTGCTGCAGAAAGTGCGGGCCGCCTGTGCGCACTTTCGGCGTTCCCACCCTGCTTCTGCTCACCTGTCAGCGCTGCAGCGTAACTTTGGCTTTCCCGCTCACCGCCTCATATGTGACGTGCCCACTAGGTGGAACTCCACCCTGCACATGCTGGCAAGACTGTGCGAGCAGCAGGCCATAGCGGAGGTTCAGCTGCAGCACACACGCATGAGTCGCTCTGCAGAACAGCACTACTTCACCAATAAATGGGCTTCCATGCGAGACCTGTGTGCCTTGTTGCGCTGTTTTGAGTACTCCACCAACATGGCCAGTGCCGATGATGCCGTTGTCAGCTTATCTATCCCACTTCTATGCCTCCTTGAAAAAACGCATCAGGCGATGATGGAAGAGGATGTGGCACAGGAGGAGGAGGAAGAGGGATCATTTCCATGGCTTTTAGGGCAGTCATTCACAAGTGGCTCCGAGGGTGGGTTCCTGCACCCACAAACGCCAGGTACACAATTGTCCAGCAGGGGCACAGTTCTGGAGGATGAGGAGGAGGAGGAGGAGATGGAGGAGGAGATGGAACCATGTTCACAGCAGTGTGGCACCCAGGTCAGCTCATGGCCATCACTGGTGCGTGGCTGGGGGGGATACAGAAGACACAGACGATACACCTCCCACAGAGGACAGCCTTTCGTTGCCTCTGGGCAGCCTGGCACACATGAGCGATTACATGCTGCAGTGTCTCCACAACGACCGCCGAGTTCCCCACATTCTAACTTGTGCTGATTACTGGGTGGCCACGCTGCTGGATCCCTGTTACAAGGACAACGTACCGTCCTTAATTCACTCACTGGAGCGTGATCGCAAGATGCGCGAGTACAAGCGCATGCTGGTAGACGCGATGCTGCTGGCATTCCCACCTGACAGCGGGGCCACAGTGGAAGCACAAGGCCAAGGCAGAGGAGGAGGAGGAGGAGGAGGAAGAGGTCGCCAACGCAGCCAGGGCACCGCCAGCACCTCAGAAGAACCCTTCAACTTCTAGGTCTCCAAATTGGGCACATGGCCTGAGCTTGCCCTTTACGCCTTGGAGGTGCTGGCGTGCCCTGCAGCCAGTGTATTATCTGAACGTGTATTTAGCACGGCTGGGGGCGTTATCACAGACAAGCGCAGCCGCCTGTCCAGAGACAATGTGGACAAGCTCACGTTCATTAAAATGAACCAGGCATGGATCCCACAGGACTTTTCCGTACCTTGTGCAGCATAGAAGATGGATACCGACCTTACCCAGCCATTGTTCTATTTTTGATCTTTCTGACTCTTTTGGGGTGTACCCTAATTTAAAATGAACTGCCATCTAGATAAAGGAAGGTATGTGGATGTGGTATATCTGGATTTTGCAAAGGCATTTGATACAGTTCCCCACAAATGTTTACTGTACATACTAAGCTACGTATGGTATGGACCATAGAGTGAGTACCTGGATTAAAAGCTGGCTGCAGGGGAGACTCCAAAGGGTGGGGATAATTGGGGAGTATTCAGAATGGTCTGATGTGGAAAGTGGGGTCCCCCAAGGATCAGTCCTGGGACCAATCCTGTTTAATTTATTCATAAATGACCTAGAGGAGGGGATAAACATCTCAATCTCCGTATTTGCGGACGATACTAAATTAAGCAAGGCAATAACTTCTACGGTAATCTTACAGGATGACTTGAAGAAAATAATGGGAAGGACATTGTTAGGGATACATGTGGTAGCCTGATGGCAGAGGAAGGCCCCACGTGTGCTGGAGGACGGAGCTTAGACGGGACCCCCCAAGGTAAGTGACACAGGCTAACCTGAGGTGCGGAATCTAAGTATATACTGGTTTTCGCCAGGGCCTCTAGTGGTGAGGATGGACTTTGCTGCGTGTGGATACCAGGTCGCAGTCCTCAGGGTCGCCCCACCAAGGGAGAAACCGGTCAAGATCCGAAGGCAGATAAGCAGACAAGGGAGATCCGAGAGAATGGTCAAACAAGCCGTGGGTCAGGACAGGCAGCAGGTCAACAAGGTCAGGAACAAGCCAAAGGTCAAACGGATATCAAACAGGTAACAGGAAGCAGGCTTCAGGAACACAGGAAGAGCTGCAGACAAGACAGCGAAGACACAGTGCTTCTGAGCTGTTTAAATAAGGCAGCCTGTTTGCCAATTACTGCAATTAGTCTGCTCTAGGTTAACCCTTTGGATTGCAGAATCATGACAGCACATCAGTGTGCTCAGGAAGCATTCCTAACATTGCCCCCCCCCTTAAAGGCAACCTCCGGGTGCCCAACAAACTGCTTTTCTGAGGATGGGCAAGAAAAAACGCCTGGATCAGGTCTCCGGCATGAATGTTACTCTCAGGTTCCCATGAATTCTCTTCCGGGCCATAACCCTTCCATTTAATAAGGAACTGAAGCTGGTTACCTCTTTTCCGGCAATCAAGTACAGCCTCAACTTCGTACTCCATGTCGCCATCCACCATCACTGGTTCCGGAGGTCCAGGGCTTCTGCCGGGGAAGGCGTTGGGAACTACGGGTTTTAAAAGAGTGACATGGAACACAGGATGGATCCGTAGGGTATAAGGTAAGGATAACTCATAGGACATGGCATTGAGTCTTCTTTTAACAGGGAATGGCCCGATAAACCTGGGAGCCAACTTCTTGGATGGGCATGCCAAGCGGAGGTTAGCTGTGGATAAAAAGACCTGGTCACCTGGTTGGAGAATCAGTTCTCCCCTCTTTTTCCCATCAAAGATTCTTTTGGACGCTATCTGAGCCTTGGCCAAGGTGTCCTGCAGAAGTTTGTTGTTACTCGTGAAGAAGTCAATGGTGACCTGAACTGCGGGCACTCCGGAATCAGATGGGAAGTCGGGCAGAAAGGAAGGATGAAACCCATAATTGGCAAAGAAGGGAGATTGCCCGGTGACAGAATGTCGTGAATTATTAAAGGCAAATTCCGCAAATGGTAGTAATGCTACCCAGTCGTCCTGGACGAAGGTGGTAAAGCACCGGAGATATTGTTCCAGGGTCTGGTTCGTTCTCTCTGTTTGCCCGTTCGTCTGTGGGTGGTAAGCTGAAGACATAGATAATTCAATTTTTAGTAGCTTACACAAGGCCCTCCAAAAGCAGGACGTGAACTGTACCCCTCTGTCCGAGATAATGTTCTTGGGTACCCCGTGGAGTCGCACGATCTCCCTAATAAAGACTTCTGCAGTTTCTTTCGCAGAGAGGGTACCTTTGAGGGGTAGAAAGTGGGCCATCTTAGTAAGCCGGTCTACAACCACAAAAATGGTGGAGCACCCGGCTGAAGGTGGAAGTTCCACGATAAAGTCCATGGCGATAGTTTGCCAGGGCCGGTCAGGGATGGGGAGTGGTCTGAGGAGACCCCACGCCTTACTTCTGGTTGTTTTACTCCTGGAGCAAGAAACACAGGAAGACACATAACTTCTGCAGTCTTTTTCCATTTCAGGCCACCAGAAGGTGCGTTGCATGAGGTCGAGGGTCCTATGAATGCCAAAATGGCCAGCCAGAGGGTGGTCATGGCAGGCAGCTAGAACCGAAACTCTGACTCCCTCTGGGACAAAGATTTTGTCCTTAGCCCACAACAAACCATCCTTGCGTGACAGGGGTATCCCAGGTGGACCGGAAATGTTGGCAGAGGCTTGCTCAAGATGGGATTTCAGGCTAATGAGCAGGAGCAGGAAGTTTTTCTCTGACAGGATAGTGTCAGGTACCAAATCTTCTTTAGGATTATCAAACATCCGGGACAGGGCATCCAGTTTGACATTTTTCGACCCATCGGGCCTGGCGGGGTCTAAGTCGCTTTAGTCCAAGATCTTAAGTACTCAAGGTTCTTATAAGAATCGGGTGTGATGCTCCTTCCAGTAGATATCTCCACTCTTCGAGAGCGGCTTTGATAGCCAGGAGTTCCCGATCGCTGACATCATAATTTTTCTCCGCGGGAGAGAGTTTCCGGGAAAAGAAGGCTATTGGGTGAGTTAAGTCTTTAGTTCCCTGTCTTTGGGAGATGACTGCCCCGACCGCAACTTCCGATGCGTCTACCTCCAGGAGATAGGGTAAGGCAGGATCCAGGTGACTCAGGATAGGGGCAGAGGTAAAATGTTTTTTTAAGAACCGAGAAGGCGGACTGAGCTTCTGGGGTCCACTGGAAGCAGACATTCTTCTTAGTAAGGTGAGTAATAGGGGCTATGATGTTGGAGAACCCCTTAATGAACCTCCTATAAAAATTGGCGAAGCCAATGAAGCGCTGTACTCCCTTTTTGTCTGATGGAGGTGGCCAGTCCAGAATGGCAGAGACCTTCTGAGGATCCATCTCTATTCCATCTGTGGAAATTATTAACCCCAGAAACGGGATACTGTTCTGCTCAAAAACGCACTTCTCGGCCTTGGCGTAGAGACCATGCTGGCGAAGGCGACCGAGGACATTTCGAACGTGCTCGCAATGCTGCTCTAGGGATGTTGACAAGATTAGGATGTCATCCAAGTATACAATGACGAAGATATCCAACCAATCCCTGAAGATGTCGTTCACAAAGTGTTGGAACGTGGCAGGAGCATTACAAAGGCCAAATGGCATTACCAGGTATTCGAAATGTCCGAATCTAGTGCGGAAAGCAATCTTCCATTCGTCGCCCTCTCGGATGCGCACCAAGTTGTACGCCCCACGAAGATCCAGCTTAGTAAACAGGACGGCAGATCTGAGTCTCTGAAAGAGTTCGGGGACTAGAGGAAGGGGATAACGGTTTTTAATAGTAACTTTATTTAAATCCCTATAATCAATGCATGGTCGGAGGGTGTGATCCTTCTTCTCTACGAAGAAGATACCTGCCCCTGCTGGAGAGGTAGAGGGATGGATGAACCCCTTCTTCAGACTTTCGTCTACATAGTCTTTTAAGACGTCCAGCTCACGTTCAGAAAGTGGGTAAATCCGGCCGAACGGGATTTCGGCTCCTAGGAGCAAGTCGATGGGGCAGTCATATGGACGGTGGGGGGGCAAGGTCTCTGCTCCCCGTTTGCTGAATACGTCCAGGAAATCATGGTATGCTTTGGGCACCACAGAACATACATCAGGTTCAGATTCAAGACAGAACAGAGTCTTGGGGAATTCAGGAGGAGCGGGTAGACAGGAATTCTTGCAGTACAGAGATGGGAACTGGATGGTGCCTGTGATCCAATTGACTTGTGGGTTATGTGCTTGCAACCACGGTAATCCCAGGATAATGGGAAATAAGGGGGATTTGATAACATCCAAGCTAATCAGTTCCTTATGGCCAGAGGAGGAGACCATAGGAAGGGGAAAAGTTTCTTGGGTCACGGGCCCGGATTTGATGTGGGAGCCATCAGCCAGGAAGATGGTGAGGTCCTGGATCTTGAGCCGGAGAGGTACGCCATGTTGCAGGGCGAACGAGCGATCAATGAAACAACGGCAGGCTCCCGAGTCAATGATTGCTGTAACTGGGACGGGTCCTTCCGGAAGCTGTAATGACACAGGAAAGGCTAGGCGGGAGGAACTGGTAACAGATGCCACACAACTGGATGGTGAGGCCGGCAGGAACTTATGGTATTTTGCCGGGCAGGAGCGCACATAGTGGCCAGGTTCACCGCAATACAGGCACAGGTTACCCAACTGGCGACGGCGTCTCTCCTCCGGGGACAAAGCAGGCCATATGATCCCAAGTTGAATAGGTTCAGGCGTATCTGAGGCGACTCCAGCGGGAGCGGGGTTGGTAGGAGCTGACCCAGTGGAAGAAAAGTATGCAGGAGGAGCAACTGGTAGCTTCCAGGCTTGTCTGAACTGCTGCGGAGATCGTTCTGCTCTGCGTTCCCATAGCCGTCGGTCGATTTGAATGGCCTGAGAAATCAAATCTTCCAAGGTGTCGGGGACACCTACCCGCGCCAGCTCGTCCTTCAGTCCTTCCGACAAACCGAGACGGAACTGATACCGGAGTGCTGCTTCGTTCCAGGACGTATCGGAACTGAGGCAGCGGAAGTCAGTGACATAGACTTCTACGGGCCTGCGACCCTGCTGAAGAACATGAAGCGCAGCTTCTGCGGTGGAGGATCGCTGCGGGTCATCATAGAGCTGTGCCATGGCCTCAAAAAATGACCGTAAGGAGTTTAAATGGGGGCTGCCCTCTTCAAGGAGCCGATGAGCCCAGGACTGGGGTTCGCCTAGGAGCAGGGAGATAACAAACCCCACCTTGGTGGTCTCCAAAGAAAAGGTTTGAGGTTGCAGGGAGAAATACAGCTGGCAGGCGTTGCGAAATGCGCGGAATTTACCGCGATCCCCGGAATATTTTTCTGGAGCAGGAACTCGAGGTTCTGGTGGCAGCATCACTACGGTAGGGCCAGAAGCAGGTCCAGAGGGTGCTGCAGCAGGAGAGGAAGCAGATAATACAGGAGGATCCCCCTGAAGTGTCGTAGAGCGCAGCCGTTCCTCTAGCTGTGTGTAGCCGTCTTGAAGCGACTTTACGGCTTGAGACAGGGCTGCGAGGTGTTGGCAGATCTCTTCCAACGGTAAAGCTTCTCTTGTAGGCTACGTCATGGCTGTCTTGTTTTGTTAGGGATACATGTGGTAGCCTGATGGCAGAGGAAGGCCCCACGTGTGCTGGAGGGCAGAGCTTAGACGAGACCCCCCAAGGTAAGTGACACAGGCTAACCTGAGGTGCGGAATCTAAGTATCCACCGGTTTTCGCCAGGGCCTCTAGTGGTGAGGATGGACTTTGCTGCGTGTGGATACCAGGTCGCAGTCCTCAGGGTCGCCCCACCAAGGGAGAAACCGGTCAAGATCCGAAGGCAGAAAAGCAGACAAGGGAGATCCGAGAGAATGGTCAAACAAGCCGTGGGTCAGGACGGGCAGCAGGTCAACAAGGTCAGGAACAAGCCAAAGATCAAACGGATATCAAACAGGTAACAGGAAGCAGGCTTCAGGAACACAGGAAGAGCTGCAGACAAGACAGCGAAGACACAGTGCTTCTGAGCTGTTTAAATAAGGCAGCCTGTTTGCCAGTTACTGCAATTAGTCTGCTCTAGGTTAACCCTTTGGATTGCAGAATCATGACAGCACATCAGTGTGCTCAGGAAGCATTCCTAACAGGCATCTACTTGGCAAATGAGGTTTAATGTTGAAAAATGTAAGGTAATGTATTTGGGTGCCAGAAATACGAATGCAAGTTACTCACTAGGGGGAGAGCCTTTGGGGAAATCAAAGATGGAAAAGGATCTGGGGGTCCTAGTAGACGACGACAAGCTCAGCAATGGCATGCAATGCCAAGCTGCTCAAAAGAGAAACACATTACCAGTCCCTGCGCAGATCCTGGAGATTAATTCTCAAGCTGGGGAACCTTGTAGTATGGCCAGTGGTGAAACACATAAGAAAAAGAGTGGCAGCTCTCTTAACCCTCCATGGGATGTGAGGCAGAGAAACTAAGCAGAAAACAAAAGAAAGAGAGCGCACACACGTTGTCCTTAGCAACCCCATGAATGTCATGTCCTGGGTCCTGATCGGGGATCTCCCCTCTGTGTAACTGCACTGTTGGCTACAGTATCCGGCTCTTGCAGAGTGTGCAGCGGCGGCTGGACCATGTGCAGGCGCACCACATTGAGTTACCTTGAGTCATCCGAGGTGGTTGGCTTAGCCGGACGTTATCCACTTACTAGTGCGGGAACGAACAGCTGAGCCGCCGGCAAGTTGGAGAGTACCCTGTATACATCAGATCGGGGGATATCATTTCCATGCATGACACTACACTTGTTTGTGAGTACCTGTTTTTAGGGCTTTAATAATTTTCATTAAATGGTGTTACACTAGGGCTATGTGCGCTCTCTTTCTTTTGTTTTCTGCTTAATGCCAAGCTGCTGCAAGCAAAGCCAACAGAATATTGGCATGTATTAAAAAGAGGATTCACTCCAGAGATAAAAAAATAATTCCCCCACTCTACAAGACTGGTCCTGCTGCACCTGGAGTATGCCGTCCAGTTCTGGGCACCGGTCCTCAGGAAGGATGTGCTGGAACTGGAGGGAGTCCAGAGAAGGGCAACAAAGCTGTGAGGAAAGACTGCAAGCATTGAACTTATTCTCTCTGGAGAAGAGACGCTTGAGAGGGGATATGATATCAATGTAAAAATACCGTAGTGGTGACCCTAGCATAGGGATCAAACTATTCAGTGAAAGGGAATACAAAAGGACTTGCGGCCATTTGCTAAAATTAGAAGAAGCGGTTTAACCTTAAACTGCGTAAAGGATTCTATACCATCAGAGCGGTAAGCAGTGGTATCAGTGAGGAGCATCGATGGTTTCAAAGAACTATCAGATGGGCACCTCAACAACCACAACATACAGGGGTATTCAAGGTACTATTGACATAAACACTTATACACACACTCATCATAGGTTGAATTGGTGTCTTTTTTTACCTCACTAACTGTAACTATGTAACTGTAGAAAAAAAAAATGCATTTTTAATTTCATTCCACATTTTTCAAAAACTTGTGGAAAAAAATGACATGTTCAAAAGACTCAAATTGCCTGATAGAATATACGTTGTGGTGTTAGCTTTCCAAAATGGGGTCATTTTGTGGGCGTTTCCATTGACCTAGTGCTTCAGAGCCTTCAAAAGTGTGATAGGTTGTCAGGAAATTATATGTGTCATTTATGCTCCTAGAAAGCCTGGAGGTGCTACTTGCGTGTTGGGTCTCTGTATGTGGCCAGGCTGTGTAAAAATCTTACACGAGTGGAATCGTTATACTCAGGAAAAGTAGCAGAATGTATTTTGGGGTGTAATTTGTGGTATGTAAATACCATGTGAGAGAAATAATCTGTTAATATGACAATTTTGTGAAAAAAAAAAAAACCCCTTCATTTTGCAAAGAATTGTGGGAAAAAATGAGAACTTCAAAACTCACCATGCATCTTACTAAATACCTTGGAATGTTTACTTTCCAAAAAGTGGTCATTTGAGGGGTATTTGTACTTTTTCGGCCTATAGTGCCTATAGAAATGAGATAGGCCTTCAGTACATCAGATGTGATTACACTTCATTGATTGCCACCATAGCTCATAGACTCTATAAAGTTCACAAAGAACAAATAATATACACCTATTTGGGTTATATTTACCAAAGATATGTAGCAGACAGTATAACTTTTGGACAAAATGTATGAAGAAAAATCACAAACCTACAAAATCTTATACCAGAAACAAAGAAGAATGCATTTTTACATTACTTTCGCTCTTTTTTCATTCATAGCGCAAAAAATAAAAACCCCAGTGGTGAAAAAATACCACCAAAAGAAAGCTCTATTTGTGGGGGAAAAAAAGGCAGCAATTTCATATGGGTACAATGTTGCATGACAATTGTCATTCATAATGTGAGAGCACTGAAAGCTGAAAATTGGCCTGGTTAGGAAGGGGGTTTAAGTGCACAGTGGGTAAGTGGTTAAGGGAACTGCCTTTTGGAAAGAAAGATGATGGATGACTCTACACGATTTAGACTTCTTTTTAGGAACAACTCCTAAAGGGGAAATTTAGAAAATTCTTTAATAGTGGAGAAGAAAATCGATTCACAATGCCACTTTCAGAAATCTCTTTTGCCAACTTATCCTCAACTATATGAAAAAATGTATTATCCAATTTAAAATTTCTCACTATACTACAACCTGAACCTGAAAAAACAGGTAAAGTAAAACCATTAGTAAAAACATACTGTAAATTAGAAAGTGTGCTTTTTCTTTGTTTGATTACAAATCCAACAAAGGACGCATGTTTTCCATCCTCATCGGCTTAAATGATTTTGGGTAAAGTATCACATTGCACCTGACTAGATGCGCTCAAAGTTTTAAAACATTTTATTATAGGATAAGTAGTGGAACAATAAGAACATTCACGTATTCCACTTACCTTGACTCTCATTATAAGTGTAACATGTACCTTTCTTGTAAGGGAAAACTAAAAGATTAGCTGAGATTTGTTTTACATAGTTTTACATAGTTAGTGAGGTTGAAAAAAGACATCAGTCCATCCAGTTCAACCTATGATGTGTGTGTGTGTTTGCTTTTAACCGTACATTGTATACCCCTGTATGTTGTGGTCTCTAAGGTGCCCATCTAGTAGTTTTTTGAAACTATCAATGCTTCCTGCTGATACGACTGCTTGTGGAAGAGAATTCCACATCTTTACCGCTCTTACAGTGAAGAACCCCTTACGCACTTTAAGGTTAAACCGCCTTTCCTCTAGTTTTAGTGAGTGGCCACGTGTCTTATTGTATTTCCTTTCTCTGAATAGTTTGTTCCTTATGCTAGGGTCGCCAGTACAGTATTTGTACATTGATATCATATCCCCCCCTCAATCGTCTCTTCTCCAGAGAGAATAGGTTCAGTGCTTGTAGTCTTTCCTCATAGCTGATGTCCTCCATTCCCCTAATTATTTTTGTAGCCCTTCTCTGGACTCTTTCCATTTCCAGCACATCCTTCCTGAGGACCGGTGCCCAGAACTGGACAGCATACTCCAGATGTGGCCGGACCAGAGTCTTGTAGAGCGGGAGAATAATCTCTTTATTTCTGGAGTGAATCCCCTTTTTTATACATCCCAGTATTCTGTTGGCTTTGCTTGCAGTGGCTTGGCATTGCATGCCACTGCCAAGCCTGTTGTCTACTAGTACCCCCAAGTCCTTTTCCATCCTAGACTCACTCAGAGGTTCCCCCCTAGTGAGTAGCTTGCTTTCTGGTTTCTGGCCCCCAAGTGCATTACTTTACATTTTTCAACATTAAACCTCTTCTGCCATGTAGTTGCCCACCCCGTTATTTTGTTCAGGTCCGCTTGTAAGGTTTCCACATCCTGCATAGAAGATATTGGCAAGCCTAGTTTAGTATCATCTGCAAATACTGAGATTGTACTAGATATCCCCCCCTCTAGATCATTTATGAATAAATTAAACAGGACTGGTCCCAGGACAGAACCCTGGGGGACCCCACTTTCCACACCCGCCCAATCCGAGGACTCCCCATTAATCATCACCCTCTGGACTCTCCCCTGGAGCCAGTTCTCTATCCAGGAACTCACCTTATGGTCCATACCTACCTTCCTTAGTTTGTACAGTAAGCGTTTGTGGGGAACGGTGTCAAAGGCCTTTGCAAAGTCCAGATACACCACATCCACAGGCTTTCCTTTATCTAGGTGGCAGCTCACTTCATCATAGAAGGTTAATAGATTGGTTTGGCAAGAACGATTTTTCATGAATCCATGCTGATTACTACTAATAATACATTTTTCATGACTAAAGTCTTGTATGTGGTCCCTTAACATCCCCTCCAAAATCTTGCAGACTACAGATGTTAGGCTGACCGGCCTATAGTTACCCGGGATATATCTTGGCCCCTTTTTAAATATTGGTACCACGTTGGCTTTTTTCCAATCAGCTGGCACCATACCCGTCTGTAAACTATCCTTAAAGATCAAGAATAATGGCCTGGCAATCACCTGGCTGAGCTCTTTAAGAACCCTCGGGTGCAAGCCATCCGGTCCCAGTGATTTATTTATGTTAAGTTTCTCTAGTTTAGTTTTAAGTCTATCTTCTGTTAGCCATGGCGGCACTTCCTGAGGTGTGTTGTTTAGTTCGGCCTTACAAGCTAGGCTCGTGTAGCCCCCCGATTCTTTTGTGAAGACTGAAGAGAAGATATTATTTAACACTTCCGCTTTTCTCTGTCCTCAGTGGCCATATTTCCTTTGTCATCTTTTATGTGGCCAATGTGTTCTGGCCTCGCTTTCTTACTGTTTATATACTTAAAGAATTTCTTGGGGTTCTTTTTACTCTCCTCCACTATATGTCTCTCGTGTTCTATTTTAGCCGCCCTGATTTCGTCTTTACATTTCTTATTACACTCTTTGTAATGCTTAAATGCTGCCAATGACCCCTCAGTCTTGTATTTTTTGAAGGCCTTTTCTTTAGCACTAATATGCATTTTTATGTTGGAGTTTAGCCACCCAGGGTTTAGTTTTGCTCTTTTAAATTTATTTCCCTTTGGAATGCACTGGCCAATCCCCTTGTTAACCGCTTGCCGACCGCCGCACGAACATATACTGCGGCGGTCAGCCCCTCACAGGCAGAGTGACGTATTGGTACGTCACTAGCCTGGGAGGGTCTGGGGAGCGAGCGCGCGTCGCCGGCGGCGCGCTCCCGCTCCCGCGCGGTCACGCACCCCCCCGCGTGTGTGACCGGCGGACCCGATGTCCGCCGGTCACTCTGCGATCGTCGGGGGAGAGGGAGAAAGGCAGGCAGCTTGTGTAAACAAGCTGCCTGTCAGTTCTCCCTGTGTAGAGACACTGATCATACGGTTCTACTATGTAGAACCGTTGATCAGTGTAACTACACCTCAAGCCACAGCCAATCACAGTTAGAATCACGCCTCTAGGGACACACACAGCCCCTCCCTCTCAAATAAAGTTAACCCCTTCACTGCCAGTGTATTTTTACAGTAACAGTGCATATATATAGCACTGATTACTGTAGAAATGTCACTGGTAACCCCAAAAGTGTCAAAAATGTCAGTCAAGGGTCCGATCTGTCCGCCGCAATGTCGCAGTCCCGCAAAAAAAATCGCAGATCGCCGCCATTACTCGTTAAAGAAAAAAAACAAAAAAAATGACAAAAATCTTTCCCTTAGTAAACGCAATAACTTTTTTTGCGCAAACCAATCAAAATACGCTTTTTGCGATTTTTTTTACCAAACATATGTAGCATAAAACAAATTGGCCGAAAATGTTAAAAAATTTGGATTTTTACTTTTTTTTGGGGGGAATTTCATATAAAAAAATGTGAAAAATATTGTTATTTTTGCAAAATTGACGCTCTTTTTTTGTTTATAGTGCATGATCAAAAAATCGCACAGGTGATCAAATACCACCAAAAGAAAGCTCTGTTTGTGGGAAAAAAAGGACGTCAAATTCGTTTAGGTACAGCGTCGCATGACCGCGCAATTGTCCGTTAAAGTCACGCAGTGCCGAATCGCAAAATACCCCCTGGTCTTTTAGCAGCCAAATCCTCCGGGGCTTAAGTGGTTAAGTATGCTCTTGAAGCACTCCCATTTTTCCTCCGTGTTCTTTGTTCCCAGGGTTCTATCCCATTTGATATTTTCTAGCAGCGAGCGCAGTTTTGGGAAATTGGCTCTTTTGAAATTCAGTGTCCTTATATTACCCTTGTGCTTCCTATTACTGTAATTAATACTGAAACGTATTGACCTATAGTCACTTTTTCCTAAGTTGCCCCGTATTTCTATATGCGCGAGCAGGTCTGTATTGTTGGTAATCAGTAGATCAAGTACCACATTGTTTCTTGTTGGTGCATTCACCATCTGACCCATGTAATTGTCCTGCAAAACATTTAGTAACTGCCTTGCCTTGGCTGAGTATGCGGTTCCTTCTGCCCAGTCTATATCAGGATAATTAAAGTCCCCCATTATAATAACATTTCCCATCCTTGCTGCCAATCCTATCTGTAAAATGAGGTCCGCCTCCCCCTCCTCCCTCAGGTTGGGGGGCCTATAGCATACGCCCAATATTACCTTCCCCACCGCGCCTTCCCTTTGACGCTCTACCCATAGGGATTCTGCCTCGTCCATAGCTCCATTATTAATATCATCACTCATATTTATCTGTATACTGTTCTTAATATACAGACATACCCCTCCCCCTTTTTTACCTTCTCTATCTCTGCGATAAAGGGAATACCCCTGAATGGTCGCCATCCAGTCATGAAAGCTGTCAAACCAAGTCTCTGTTATCCCCACAAAATCTAAGTCCTCCTCAAACATCAGTAGCTCCAGCTCTCCCATCTTGTTGGCCAGGCTTCCGGCATTCGTATACAAACCTCTTAATTTTGACCGGTTACATATATCCTCATTTGATGTTTTTAGGCTGCTCTCTTGATTTTTCCCCATACCCACCCTGGGTTTAGGAGCTCCTAACACCCTACCGCTAATGTCACCATTTCTGCCCTCTGAATCTTGCTTTCCACTGGCTAGTTCTACATCTGTACCCTCCCCCCCGTCACCTAGTTTAAAAGCCCCTCTAACTTATCGGCCATCCTCTCACCCAGTACGGCTGCACCCTCCCCATTTAGGTGCAATCCGTCCCTACCTGAGAAGTCAGCCCAGTTCTCCAGGAACCCGAAACCCTCCTTACTACACCAGCTTCTAAGCCACTTGTTAACTTCCCTAGTCTCCCGCTGCCTCTCTGGTGTGGCCCGAGGTACAGGTAGTATTTCGGAAAATACTACCTTGGAGGTCCTACTCCTCAACTTAGCTCCTAAGTCCCTGAAATCGTTTAGGACTCTCCATCTTCCTCTGCCTATGTCATTGCTACCCACGTGTACCATGATAGCTGGGTCTTCCCCAGCCCCACCCAATAATCTGTCCACCCGATCCACGATGTGCCGAACCCGAGCGCCCGGCAAACAACAGACTGTTCGGCGCACACGGTCTTTGGGACAGATTACACTTGGTAAAAAATTATTTTGTTGGTGTAAAATGAGATTAAGCCATAGGCCTACATCTTTAATTCCCCACTTTAACTTAGGATAAATAGACCATTTCTGGTAAAAGGATTCATTATAATTGAACCAGCCAAGGCCTCCAAATGTCCTAAATGCTTCTAGAACATTCTTAAATTCTTGAAAAAGCTGCATTTATCCGAGTGGTTTTTACCCATCTGGCTTGGCTGTTCATCTCGGATCCCTCTCTGTTGTCGCTGGCCCAATAATTCTTGCTGTGTTGACTCACCAGCTTCTTCCCATGGATCAAACTTGAAATCTTCTTCAGTGGCCATCTCCAAGCGTTGGCGTAGCCAGCCTTCACTGCCACTGCTCCCTGTTTTTTTCAAGCATGCACCTCACAAGTGACTTTATGGTCAGTCAGCTGAACAGGTATTATAGCTCTTTTGCAGACACTGGCAACAGCAAAAATACCTGCAAGCCCTTTATATTCTGAGCCCCATACCTTCTAGAAAGTTCCATCACACCTTATTGGACACCTTTACCTGTTCCAAAAGTTGTGTGAAAATTTTGAAGGGGCAGTGCTCCAGAAATACCTGGCCTAATAAAATTGAATTTTGTCAATGTGCAAACCCATGTAAATGTACCCAAATAAATTGTACCTACTTTTTACAGTTGTTCTATAGGACAGAATTATACATGCTTATTCTTTAAAACCGTTCATTAAGAAAAGTAGCGTGCAGTACTCAGATCAGAATCTAGAAAGCTGCATTTGCTTGGCTTCAGTGAATTCTGATTGTCTGATGGAAGCTATTTTTGGGAAATGGACCAGTGTGATAAAAATCACGATATAACTTATGAAATCAAATTGACTACTAAATCCAGTTATACAGTTTGTGTTAGACCATGTGTCTGCATATGGACTATAGACTATCTGAATATCTATCCAGAGCAGACCATGAGAGACATGTCTTGAAACCTTTTCTGACCAAAGGTAATGTAATTGACAAACAAATCACTGCTGAATAATTAATTCCTAATGATGTTGCACATCATTAGAAATTCGCTTATGGCGTTCACATACTGTACCAAAGTTATCTAGTTAAAGCTGTTATCTAGCTGTCAATTACTAATCAAGATACATATAACGTGTTTGCAATAAACAAGGTCTAATTGAGGTCTAATGTTACTTTTCAGGTATAAAGAAAGATCCCAGCAAACAATATGCACCCAGAACAGTGATGATTGGAGGAAAGGTGAGCAAACAATAGACGAGTACATATATAGATGTTTAATTAATTGTAAACCTTTTAGGCAAAGGTGAGAATTAAAACTTCCATTTCAAGTATACTGTAGGATTTCTATAATCTATGGAGGCAGAATTTTGTCTAACTACAGTACTTGCTATTGCTCATTTGTTGACTCCAAATTATTGCTTGCATTGGTGTAAAAAAAATGTCTGCGAGGTTGCAATAAGTACGTGAGAGTACAAGAATGAACAATAGTCTGTATTAATTCTAGTTTTTTGTTTTAATTCACAATGCATTCTCTGATGAGATGCTTGACTTGCACATATTGGGATGCATTAAGTCAGCCTAAACCATTTTGTGTACCTTTAAACCATTTTAATTGGGCACCCTAAACAGTGTATTTAAAGTGTATTTTAAGGTTATTGTCTCAGTAACAGTGACATGATAATGCAGGGGTGGATACAGTTAGACCCCTTTCACACGATCGGACCAATCAGGTCCGCCTGTCTGTTTTTCAGGCGGACCTGATCAGGCCACCTATTCTCCTCTATGGGGAGGTGGATTTCAGCAGACATGTGTCCGCTGATACTTGCATGGAATGCGATCCATCAAGATCCGCTATAAACAGATGGATGGCAAAACATTCACTATCCGTCCAGCTGGTCGGATCGGATAAAAACGGACAGGCTGTCTGTTTTCATCTGATCTCCCCATAGAGGATACTCTATAGAGGACCCATAGAGTATACTCCGACAGATCCGTCTGTGCACAGTGAGCGGAGACGGACCTGTCATCCGCCTGCTCAGCGGGGATCAACAGAGCAATCCCCGGTGAGCTAGTGGAGTCCATCCAAGCAGATCTGCCCCGTGTGAAAGGGGCCTTATAGATACTGTATGTACATTTTTATTGATTTTCTTCATTGTTTACACTTTCTTTCTCATGCAGCAAATCTTTCTGCTTATCTCTATCTTCATACTTTCCCTTTTCATTTTAGTAGTTTTCATTGTCTTTGTCTCATTGATAGGCCGCTCCTGGGTACCACGTGGCCAAGATGATCATCAAATTAATCACTTCTGTGGGTGATGTTATCAACAATGATCCTTCTGTTGGAGACAGGCTTAAATTTATATTCCTGGAAAACTACCGTGTTTCTCTGGCAGAGAAAGGTCTGTTGTTTGCATAATTGATTATCTGCAAAAGGCAACAACATTTACTGAAGCACAGTTTGCATTAAACATGTGTATTTACAGTGGATCTAGAAAAGAATCACCCCCTTTAAAATCATGAAAATGAAGGCAGACACAGTTTTTTTTTTTATCCAACTGTATTTATTTAGGGCAACTTAGAACATCCACGTGAAAGATGACACCAACATACAGTATCAGAAAAAAAAAAAAAAATAATGTAAAACCAGAAGCGACGAGTTGGAAAAATGATACCCCCTCCTAAACATGACTTGTAAACTCAATCGAGTGTAGCTAATCACCTTGCCAAAGGCAAACAAAGCCATTTGACTTTCAACTGATCAGCTGTGGTCATTTTGAGCATGAAAAGAGCTTTCCTGGAGTCCCTGGTAATGCAACTAAAGCAACTATGGGTGGAAAGACACTGTCAAAAGATTACAGAGATAAAGTTATGGACAGGCACGAGTCAGGTGATTAAGAAGTGGGAGGTATTTGATACAACACAGAACCACCCCTGGATCAGGGCATTGCTCCAAACTGGATGAAAGAGTCAGGAGGAAACATATCAGAGAGGCTACCAAGAAGTCTACAGCAACTCTGAAGCAGTTGCAGGAATTTGTTAAGTGCGTTACACGGACGAGAATATTCTGAGCGAATAGAACGAGTTATTTTTAATCGATTACCATATATACTCGAGTATAAGTCACTTCATTTACTTCACCTCCATACCCCCCTCCCTCCCTCAACCCACATTAGGCCTTCACCTCCATACCCCCTCCCCCCCCTCAACCCACATTAGGCCTTCACCTCCAAACCCCCCCCCCCCAACCCAGGTCACCCATAAAGAGATATTAAATGAATACAAATATATAAAATAAATTATTACATATAATATTAAAAGTACAAAAACCTTGAGATGCTGGAGTGCTCATGCAGGGGTTCGGGTTCCTTCAGTGTCTACTGCAGCCCGGGCAGCTCACTTCAGCCACCTCCCCCTGTGTGACGTACACCATGCAGACCGGCAAAGCTCATCCACTCAATCAATAATGTAATTAGGGCATATTATCCCAAAACAGCGGCGGATGCGCGGGGTGGGGGGGGGGGGGGATTCCTAGTCATTCCCGGTCATTTCTGTCATTACAGACATTTCCCCCATTTTCAATTTTTTTTCTCACTCGAGTATAAGCCGAGGGGGTGCTTTTTCAGCAAATAAAATGTGCTGAAGTACTGTATATACGGTAATTTCTTTTTAACAGCATATACCAATCATAGTGAATACAGACTACAATAGAGAATATATTATTATATTTATTCGCAAGATATGTATTCACAATAAATAGCTAGATTTGGGGTGACACAAAAAGATAACTTTCACATAAAATACAAACTTAAGCGATAAATGCAAATGTGATATGTGGCTCAGTAATAAAAGTAAAAAGAAAGCAGGATTAAGTTTTTCCCAGGTATAATAAAAACCATAGACAAGTGTTCTTTATATCAGACCAAAATGTCTGCGTATTGCGCAGGCAACAGTCACTACGCTGCAGTTGGAGTGAGAATAGGCTATGCAAAACGGGAGACTAAATCGCTAATATTGCGCTAACTTGGTAATAATAATAATGTAGAAAAACAAAAATCTGTTTTTAGAGAAAAATCTTCTATGGTTAATACGACTGGGAATGTAATCTAGTTACCCTTAGCATAAAATCCAAAATATATAAGGAAGGCAATAAACAATAGGAAATAATAATCAAATAATCAGCAACGTATATTTACCACTATAAAATGGCTGCTGACTGAAATGGTCGTTACCAGAGTCCATAAGATGGCTGCCTTCCCAAAATGGTGGCCAGTTAGGGAGGAGTTGCGTCTGGCATCCTTCAGAGTTTCAAGTGAGGGATGGAGCAAGATGGAGATAGTGATTATGGATGTAGTAGTGTGTGTGTTGAAGTGTACTGAAGTGTTGTTGCATTGTAGTGTGTCTCATCTCACATCTGGGTTCCTTTTTTTTTGTGTTGAACAAAAGGGCCGTAAAAATTATAATAATATGAACCCAGAAGGAGGAACTTCTTTCCCATTGGTTAGGATTACTTCAGTTGCCTCCGTTGTTGCAGTGTATGCTGAGACAAGTCAGCGTAGAGCTGCACTTCTGCATACGGATCAGGTAGCGTTCCCAGCTGCCTGGAGACTTTAAGGATTTTTTCCTTGGCAGGATAGAAGTGCATGCATAAAAGCACATCTCTGGGCACAGAATCTTCCAGGTGGCGTGGTTTAGGGATTCTGTGTATCCTGTCAATAGTCAATTCGATGGGAGCCAGCTCTGGGACCAGGGTGGTGAAAAGGGTGGATGCATGTTGGAGAAGATCATTCGGCTGAACTGATTCAGGGATGCCGCGCAACTTGATATTGTTGCGGCGCGAACGATCTTCTAAGTCCGCTATCTTGGATTTAATCCAATCCGTGTCCTCCCTCTGCTCCTGATAAGCATCAACAAGGTCATTCACAGTTTCAGCACACTCCTGCATACCATGCTCAATATGTGACACCCTGCTGCCCATGTGCCTCATTTCACCTGCAAATCTGTCCATTATGCTGGTAAGATTAGCCATAAGAGAAGATTGGAAAGTCATTAGCATATTCTTCATTGTAGTGTCCAGTACAGGCTGGCCAGTAGTGGGGAACGCAGCAATAGAAGATTGAAGTGCAGACATAGTATGCATAGAGGCAAAGGAGGTACTCACAGCAATCCCGGAAGGGTTAATAGGGTCCATGCGCATCCTTGACTTCGCTGGGCTACCTGTCACCGGCGTAGCAGGAGATGAATCCGGCATGGGGGGTAGCGATGTGGAGTCCTCAGGCGACGTCGCTGGTACCGCATCAGGGAGGTCCGTGTAGGCCGCAGGACTCCCGCCGTCATGGCGCGCCGCGGCGCCATCTTGGATCCTCTCAGGGAGAAGCGGCTGGGGAAAGAAGAAGGCCGTGAGCTTTTTCGGGCCCCGCTCATCCTTCCTTTTGCGGTTATTCATTATCCTGATGTGTTCGGCCAGATAGTCCGGTATGTGTCGAGTAGCAGGAGCCGCTGTGCTTCGGTTATGCTGGGGAAAGAGTCGGCCGGGTACAGAGAGCTCTCAGCTCAAGCGTCCATTCAGCACGCGCGCAAGCCACGCCCCCCCTGGTTAGGATTACTTAACCATTAACTAGTGGTGTTATTGGACAACACCTCTACTAGTTACCCAGTGTATTGTATATTAACCACTTGCCTTCTGTGCACTTAAACACCCTTCCCATCCAGGCCAATTTTCAGCTTTCAGCGCTCTCACACTTTGAATGACAATTGCGCGGTCATGCTACACTGTACCCATATGAAATTATTATCATTTTTTTCACACAAACAGAGCTTTCTTTTGGTGGTATTTAATCACCTCTGGGTTTTTTATTTTTTACAAAAAAAAAAAGAAAAAAGACAGAAAATTTTGAAAAAAAAAAAAGTTTTTCTTATTTTCTGCGAGTAAATTTTGAAAATAAAATTTTCTCCCTCACTGATGTGCGCTGATGAGTCGGCACTGATAGGCTGCACTTATGGGCACTGATAGGCTGCACTTATGGGCACTGATGAGGTGGCACTTATGGGCACTGATGAGGAGGTACTAATATGCCGCACTGATGAGCACTGATAGGCGGCATTGATAGGCGGCACTGATAGGCGGCATTGATAGGCGGCACTGATAGGCGGCACTGCTGGGCACTGAGAGGTGGCACTGCTGGGCACTGAGAGGTGGCACTGACGGGCGGCACTGATGGGCACTGATAGGCGGCACTGATAGGCGGCACTGATGGGCACTGGCGGATGGCACTGATGGACACTGACGGGTGGCACTGATGAGCACTGATGGGCAGCACTGATGAGCACTGATGGGCAGCACCATCAGTGCCCACACTCAGTGCCCATAGTGCTGCCAGTCAGTGCTCATCAGTGCCTAGATGAGCAGGCACTGATGGGCACTGACTGGCAGCACTATGGGCACTGATTGTGGGCATTGATGGGGGCACTGATGGCGGGCACTGTGGGCACTGATGGGGGGGCAATGTGTGTGTTTTTTTTACCTTCAGTAATCAGGGCACTGGTGATCAGTGCCCTGATTACATTTGTCTGTGTCCCCAGCGGCTGTCGGCTCCCCCTCCTTCCTCACACTGCAGTGTCTGTGTGAGTAAGGAGCGCCGGCGATGAGAGATGATCTCATATGTTTACATATGAGATCATCTCTCATTGGACGGCTTGATCACGTGGTGAATGGCCGCTGTGATTGGCCATTCACCACGATCTGTGATCGGCCGTGTCCAAGGGACACGGCCGACACAGATTTTCCCCGCTGCGCACTCGCGGGAGCGCGCGGGGGGGCGTGTCACTGGAGGCCGTTTAAAAACGGCATCCCGAAAATTCGAGTCCGCGCTGCAGCCGTATATAGGCTGTAGCGCGGATGGGAGGGGGTTAAAATTATGTGATAATTTCTTCATTTAGTTATAACCATAAAAACAATATGAGAATCTGTCCATATTCTCATGGTACAGGCGTAACCATCTGATATTTCCATCATGTATCTATGAAAGGATTGGATCTGGTAATGCCGTTTAATAAGTATGCATTATTAATACAGTATATTGATTAGGAATAAATGATTTACCCAGATACTATATATTTCACATTTAGTAGCATTAAAAACTATGTGGATCCATATATAGTTATACATATATTGCTACACGACAACTGGTATATGTAAACTTTTCTATATATGTCTTATTTTCAATCAGAATGCTATCTAAAATAATATGCTTCCCATGGGGGATTGTCTGTATGATACTATTTCTACCCCCCTCTTGGTGTAGGTAAATGAATGACACGTTTATGTCTCTGTCCAGGGTTTTTCGGTTATTTGTCTTCTTATGGTAGAAACAATAGTTTATTGGCTAGGCAATAGACGAACACAGGTGTATGGTTGAATTTGAGTTTTGGTCATTGTATGTTAAAACATTTCATGGCCAGAACATGATGCTTTATGATCTTCCCTGGTTTCTCTCCTTTCATGACCACAGGATAGAGGCTTTATTTTAAAGATGTGTAAATAATGGCTGAACAGGTTCAACAAATAAAACATGTGTCCTTGAAACCAAAAGATTCTGGCTGAACTGGTGGTGAGGAATTCAACTTTTGACACTTGAGGCCTATAATTCCTTTCATGTAATATAAAGAAAATATGTCTATTTAGTTTCATAAGTCTGACAAATTTATGACACTGTGTGCATATGACAAAAATGTCACAAATTCTCCACAAATGTGGCTTGTATAGGAGGGTTGCAAGAAAAAAGCCACTCCTCAAATAAGGCCACATGCAGTCACAACTGAGCTTTGCCAAAACTCACTTTAAGCATTCTGAGGCCACATGGAAAAAGGTGTTATGGTCAGATGAGACTAAAATTGAATTATTTGGCCTCAACACCAAACAACATTGCTGGTGGAAATCCAATACAGCTCAGCATCCAAATAACACTATTCCTACAGTAAAGAATGGAGGTAATGATATCCTGTTATGGGGGTGTTTCTCTGAAGCAGGGACTGGAGAACTTGTCAGGATAGTGGTAAAAATGGATGGGGCAAAATAACATCAAAATATTGAGGAAAATCTGCTGCTTTCTGCCATAAAGTTATCAATGGCAAGAAGATTTACTTTCCAACATGACAATGACCCAAAGCACACAGCAAAAATGACCACACAGTGGTTGAAGGATAAAAAAGGGGAGTGTCCTTTCATGGCCTTGTCAGAGCCCAAACTTAAACCCCATTGCTAATCTGTGGAATGACGTGAAGACTACAGTTTAAAAAGGTCACCATCAAATTTAACTGAACTTGAGCAGTTCTGCAAAGAAGAGTGGGCAAATATTGCAATATCTAGCTGTGTCAAGTTAGTACAGACATATCCCAACAGACTTAGGCTGGCCATACACGATTCAATTTTCTTACAATTTTCTGATCAATTTTCTTGAAATTTACCTTCAACTATGTAGTACAAAGGCCTGCCTAATTTGATACAAGTAAAAGTGTTGTTTAGATTTGACCTCATATAATGTAGTTTGTGGTAAATCTAACAGAAAGTGTACAACAAAAGTTGAACATGTATGGCCAGCCTTAAGGCTGTAATTAAAGCAAAAGGTGCTTTTTCTCCATCGTTCATTGACAGACGCAGCGACATATTTTTCATGACCATTGGGTTATGCTGCCCCCCCTTCAGGAGTAGGACACTAGGCAGGAAAAAACTTTACCATGCCTATGGGGCAGTCCCTGCAGGCAGTTTGTTTCTGCCTAGTTTAGGAGTAGGACCTAGTTCCCAGCTGGGACTTCGGTCTTAGCTTGTGCTTTTATTTTTTAAAGTGAACCTTTGTTAAAAGTTAATCTGTTTTTTAGCTAGTTAAGTTCCTGAGAGAACTGCAATCAACAGCCGACCTTGGTTTCGGACTTGATATCCTAGATCCTAAAGGCCTCCCAGCCCAGGCAGCGAGTGTGCACAGGTTATAGCCCAGCAATAGGCCTCGCCACGACAGAGCCCCAATGGACTAGGGCTGGCCCGCGAGTGAAACACCTCGTCGGGACGCACACAACCTGGTTACAGCATACCCCTTGGCCGTCAGCACCCCCACCCAGAGTGGAGAGGCAGTCTGTCCGGAGTGGTGCCCACCCAATATCATTGGTATGGTGAGTAAGTGTCCCCCCATAACTCTGGCAGTCTTGGGTGGATGTGGGCCCCTTCCTGGGAAAGTCGGACCCTCGGGTACCCCTCATTTCTCCTCGGGGGGTGGATGCGCCAAGGCTGCTTTGTGGATCTACAGGGACAGGGGGTTATTGCTGGTGGGGGTCCCTGCCACCTATCTTTTGGACCCCTTAGGGGGTCCTGGAGACCGCATGGCGTGCCATGGGGGCTGCCATTTTCCTGTAGAATCGTCCTTCCTCATGATACGTTTTCCCCCATTGAAATGCATGGGTGGCCATGTTTTTGTGGTTTCCCCATAGGAAGAGTGTCCGTGGTGGGGGTAGCTATTAGACACATGGTGTGGCTAAAAAGCTGGTCAGGCTTCAAAAAAGGCTCTATCAGATCTCCCCTTTTCTTGAGACTGTTTGTTTGATTCCTCATTGGATGAGTTAATCAAAGGGCTCACAGGCAGGGCAAGTCACTGCATAATAGAGTGGGGCCTTATTTTACAGCCCACAGGCGGCCCTTTTGTGCCTCCGGCACGCAGGAGAAAGGATCTAAGTCATTTAGGTCTTCTGGAGGCTCCAAGAAGACATGGTCGGGAAAGCCGAGAACAGGCCAATCCAGACCTGCAGACAAATAGGTTAAATAGTGCCACGCAATATCAAGTGCTCAAGTAAATATATATATATATATATGTGCAAATGCAATAAAGAATAAATATAGAAAAATAAATAAATAGTTGAATCACAAATAATAAATATATGTGCTATGAATATGAAATAAATATTTAGTGACAACCGATCATCAAATATAAAGTGCAAATAGTGCCATTGTGATCAAATAAATAAGCGATAAATGTATAATAAAACATTTATAATATAAATAGGTGAAATATTGGTGAAATAATCAAAATATGCTCAAATGTGCAAACGTATCCCAAATAAATTTGTGAAAAAAGTGCCAGAAGATAATCTTCTATAATAGAAATAGCGCTTCCCAAAAAATGTCTATAAATTGTCCACTATAGAGTGATAAATTGTGCATCCAGTGGTAGCCTATGTAGTGACCAACACCCTGTGTGTGTGGGTCCTCACCTTCACTCCTGTGACCCAGCAATTAAGCAAGGGTCTTATAGCGCAGATTACTCTTTCAGAGCCACCTTTCCCGGAGTAGATAGTGTGTCAGCTCCTTAAGAGAGTATTCCACTCTGGTTGGCATCCCTCACAATACCATACGGTGTTACATAAAAAGGAAGAGAGGACTGTCATAGTGCTTATATCTTTTTGTAAACAATATTTTATTTAATAAAGTATTGTACTCACATTTGGTGGGTGCTTAATGTGCGCCAGACATAAAACAACCTTAATTGCAATCCCAAGTATTAGTGTGTGATGGCAATCGGGTGGCAATGGAGAAACTCTGTTCATTGCTCGACACCGTCGAGGCCCCTCCCCTACGCGTAGGACACAGGGTCAGTGTTTCTTCCAAGGGGGATATGATAGGACGGTGCTGTTTAGTTTAATTTATAGGGGACTAATCACTGCAGGAATGCCCTGCTCCTCGTAGCTCATGTGTTAAGTGAACTGACTGCCCCTCCCCTTACCAAGCAAGCCCTGGGTGCTGCAGAGGACTAAAGAACTGTTTAAAGGCATCAGTCAGCCAGCCGCCTTCTCCACCGCTCCTCCTTTGGCTGAACGATGCCTCAGAAACATCGCCAGAGAATGTTAACCTCCCAGTGTCTGGATAGGTGTTACACAAATTCTTTTTCAAGACCACCTCAAGGAGGTTTCATCCTCTGCTACCTCTGTGAAGGCAGGATGAGCTCTGCAACTTTATCCTTGTAACGTGGATCAAGAAGAGTTGCCAACCAGTAATTATCCCTCTCCTTGATAGCACGAATCCTCTGTTCCTTTCACAGGCTTGCAGAATCAGGGAGCCCATGCAACATAAGTTTGAGGAGGCATGAGCTTCTGAGTCCTCTGGGTCACTAAGGATGACATTGTCAGGAGCAACCTCTCCCCAACCACGTACAACTCCTGGGGTTTCTGGGGAATGAAAATCATCCCTTGAAGACTACTATATGCTATCCTCTGCATCCATGCTGCCACAATCCTCCTCTTCCTCTTCCTCTTCCTCCTGTGTGTTTTGTGTCCCTGCAGGCATGATATCTGCATAAAGGGGGCCTTGTGAGGAAAAGAAGTCCTCCTCTTCCTCCTGCTGTTCTGCCTCAAGTGCCCTGTCCTTGATTCCACGAAGCGTGTGGTCCAGCAGGTTGGCTAGAGGGATAGTGTCACTGATGCATGCATCATTCCGGCTCACCATCTTCGTGGCCTCCTTAAATGGTGCATGCATCCTTTATCAAAAGCCACTGGCGTGGCAAAAAAAAGCCAAGCTCCCCTGAGCCTGTCTTTGTACCATACTCACACAGGTACTCATTTATGACCCTCTGCTGCATGTGCAGCCGCTGCAGCATTGCAAATGTTGAGTTCCACCTGGTGGGCATGTCACAAATGAGGCAGTTGGTTGGCAGGTTGAATTCCCGTTAAATTTCAGATAGCCAAGCACTGGCCTTGTACGAACGCCGGAAATGGCCACAGACTTTTCTGGCCTGCCTTAGGAGATCTTGAAAGCCTGGGTATCTGGTCAAGAAACGCTGCACCGCCAGATTCAGGACATGTGCCAAGCATGGAACATGTGTCAAGTTTTCCTGTCGGAGGGCAGAGAGAAGGTTGATGTGTTTTACATCGAAACGCGTCTAGCGATTGGTCGTGCGAGTACCACGTGACCTTCGGCCGGTGGAGTGGATGCTGCGGGAGCAGCTAGCCGCCGAGCCGCTCTCTGTATTTCTGCATGTGATTTTGCTATGTTTGTGAGTATATCCCCATTGTTTTACCCCAAATAAATGCTTTTTAAAACGATCTTCACCATGAATGGCTTTCTTTTCATGAGGACATCGGGGATGAATTTTTACTCACAGCAATAACCGTACATTAAGTGGAGAAGCAGTGTTCACCAGCTCTTACATGCCTGATAACAATCATTTGGCGGTGAGTAGATAACCAAAGGGGGAGACCCCGAACAAAGCACAGACTGAGCACTTAAGCACCTGTATGATTTTAAGTGGAAAGATTCATCACAGTAATATGATGATTTAATGGACATTTATTCATACTTGCACTGATTCAACATGAATTGATGTTTTGATTTAACAGCACTTTATGATCTTCATGCATTTCTTTTGAAGTTGATGATTTTTTCATACATATTATTTATTTATAAGTTTAAGCAGCGCTGCAATCACAGTTTTATACACAGACTTTTCTGGCCTGCCTTAGGAGATCTTGAAAGCCTGGGTATCTGGTCAAGAAACGCTGCACCGCCAGATTCAGGACATGTGCCAAGCATGGAACATGTGTCAAGTTTTCCTGTCGGAGGGCAGAGAGAAGGTTGATGCCATTGTCACATACAACCATTCCTGGCTCCAGCTGTCATGGCGTCAACCATCTCTAAGCCTGCCCCTGCAGAGCTGACAGAATCTCTGCCCTGGTGTGACTCCTATCCCCTAGACAGACCAACTGAAGCACTGCATGGCATCTTTTAGCCTTCTTACGTAGCCCCTTGAACGCTTAGGGAGCACTGCTGCTTCAGAGGACAATTCAGCAGAAGAGGACATGGAGGAAGATGAGGAGGAGGAGGTGGTGGTGATGTAGCCAGATGTGGCAGAACCAGCACCAGCTTTTTGGAGGCGTGGTTGCAAAACAAGCTGCAGCATTGAACCCTGTCCTGCATCCTTCCCAGCTGCCAGCAGAGTTACCCAGTGTGCCATGAAGGAAATGTAACATTCCTGTCCATGCCTGCTAGACCAAGAGTCAGCAGTAATGTGAACCTTCCTGCTGACTGCTCTGTCCAACGAGGCCAAAACACTACCTTCCACATGATGGTAGAGAGCCGAAATGGCCTTACGTGAAAAGAAATAACTTTTTGGAACCTACCACTGTAGTACAGCATATTCCACAAATTTGCGAAAGGGAGCAGAGTGTACCAAATGAAAAGGCAGCAATTGTAGTGCTAGCAATTTGGCTAAGCTAGCATTAAGACGCAGAGGATGTGGATGGCTGGGACAGTATTTCTTTCTGCGGTTCAGAAACTGGGGTAGTGAAATTTGCCTGCTGCTCAAATCAAGCGGTTGTGTACTGCTAGCAGGTTGGGTGCAAGTATCTGTGGCACTCATTGCTATACCATCATTCCTCTCAATGCAGGTTTTTGAGAAGACATGAGGTATAGTAGAGTTAGAAATCCCAGATGAGAAGCAAGGGGAAGTATGCTTGTTTTTATCTTGTGGCTCTTTCAGGTGCTGTTGCCAACGGACTGCATAGCAGGTCGGCATATGTCTTGTCAAGCATGTGGTGCCTAAGCGGCTGGTGTTCTGGCCACGCATGATCCGCTTCAGACAGATGTTGCAAACAGCAACGCTGCGGTCAACTGCACGTGTTGAAAAAAAGCCCAGACTAATGAACTTTTGGAAGTCCGCGGGGAGTTTGCAGCACCCTGCACCTGTGGAGCTCTGTGGTGTGATGCAATAGGTTGGCTACTCCTATGGCGGCTAGAGGTGGCCTTGCGGTTCGTCCGGCGGTCAGTTCGCGGTGAATTTTGCTTGTTTGCTACATGCCAAATTTGCGAACACATGGCGTAGTTCGCGGCGGCCATATTAGATTACATTGGGGAGAACTTTGACCCATGACACAGCCGTTAGGTGGAACGGGACCATCAGTATATCCACAGTATAATATACTTTGTAGAAAGCACATTATAGTGGATTAGTAGTATTATAATTATTGTGCACTGTGCAGCATTGTGACAGGTGTGGGGATGACTGAGCGTTTCTGCGGCAATACTACACACAGTGACAAAAGCACTTACAATGTATTATAACTGGTGTGATAAACCAATTGCCCCCCCCCCCCCCAATACCACATATTGAAGTGGGGTGTTATCTGAATATACTTTTACATGTTTATTTGTGTCCTGCAACAATATTGCCTCTTTTGCTGAGTTAAGTCTGATACACAGTGCCAAACTCACTGGCCAATTTTTTTGAACTGCTGTGATAGACCAGTGCCCCCCCCCCCCCAATACCACATATTGAAGTGGGGTGTTATTTAACAGTATAATTTTCTAAGAGTGTATTTTAGTCCTGCACAAATTTGGCCACTTGCTGTGTAAACAGTGCTACACACAGTGACAACAGTTACTGGCCAATTATTTGTAGAACTGGTGTAATAAACCTGTGGCCCCCCAATACTACATATTGAAGTGGGGTGTTATCTGAGTAAACTTTTACAAGTGTATTTGGGTCCCGCAACAATAATGCCTTTTTTGCTGAGCAAAGTCTGGTACACACAGTGCCAAACTCACTGGCCAATTTTTTGAACTGGTGTGATACACCAATGGCCCCCCCAATACCACATATTGAAGTGGGGTGTTATCTGAGTAAACTTTTACAAGTGTATTTGTGTCCTGCAACAATATTGCCTCTTTTGCTGAGTGAAGTCTGGTACACACAGTGCCAAACTCACTGGCCAATTTTTTGAACTGGTGTGATACACCAATGGCCCCCCAATACCACATATTGAAGTGGGGTGTTATCTGAGTAAACTTTTACAAGTGTATTTGTGTCCTGCAACAATATTGCCTCTTTTGCTTTGTTAAGTCTGGTACACACAGTGCCAAACTCTCTGGCCAATTTTTTGAACTGGTGTGATACACCAATGGCCCCCCAATACCACATATTGAAGTGGGGTGTTATTTAACAGTATCATTTTCTAAGAGTGTATTTTAGTCCTGCAAACATTTGGCCTCTTGCTGTGTAAACAGTGCTACACACAGTGACAACAGTTACTGGTCAATTATTTGTATAACTGGTGCAATAAACCTGTGGCCCCCCAATACCACATATTGAAGTGGGGTGTGATTTAACAGTATCATTTTCTAAGAGTGTATTTTAGTCCTGCAAACATTTGGCCTCTTGCTGTGTAAACAGTGCTACACACAGTGATAACAGTTACTGCCTCATTATTTGTAGAACTGTTGTAATAAACCTGTGCCCCCCCCCCCCAATACCACAGATTGAAGTGGGGTGTTATCTGAGTAAACTTTTACAAGTGTATTTGTGTCCTGCTACAATATTGCCTATTTTGCTGTGTTAAGTCTGGTACACACAGTGCCAAACTCACTGGCCGAATTTTTGAACTGGTGTGATACACCAATGGCCCCCCAATAACACATACTGAAGTGGGGTGTTATCTGAGTAAACTTTTACAAGTGTATTTGTGTCCTGCAACAATATTGCCTCTTTTGCTGAGTGAAGTCTGGTACACACAGTGCCAAACTCACTGGACAATTTTTTGAGCTGGTGTGTTATACCAATGGCCCCCAATACCACATATTGAAGTGGGGTGTTATTTAACAGTATCATTTTCTAAGATTGTATTTTAGTCCTGCAAAAATGTGGCCTCTTTTGCTGTGTTAACTGTGCTACACACAGTGACAACAGTTACTGGCCAATTATTTGTAGAACTGGCGGACTGACGGACCGGCAGATAGGAAGGAGAGGCAGGCGGAACTTGCATTGCACAAGAGGTACAAAGCAGACTGCAAATGTATCAGGAGCGAGCCATCAACCATGTACAGTCACATCTGGCGCTCCCAGGACCAGGCACATGGCTCCGCAGTGTGGGATTTTTATTAAAGGTAAGAAAGAGTACAAGTAATATACATACGTTCAAACATAGCCGTGTTGAAGCGTACAGAACCAAAACACATTAGGCGAGTGAGAAAGATGATTACAGTGCAACAATATAACATCAATAAAAATAAACATCAGATCTACTTTCATCATTAAAGGACATTAAAAAGCAGTACGATCCTCAGAAGCGTTTAAAGACTACAGTAGATCCACAGGCAGTAGGGAACATCTCACAGCAGAGCAATGCTAGATAATGAGTAATGTAAACAAGGAAAACTGAAAAGAAACTTTTCTCACTAAGAAACCCAAAAAAGAGGGGGCTTACAACACATTGGGAAAAGACATGGATCACATAAGGGGAGGAAAAAGGGGTCAAGAGGTGAGGGAAGGAGTATCCAGGAAAGGGGGACTAGGAAGGGCAGGGCAAGGGTCAGAGGAAGACAGTAGGAGCCAGCTTGCAAAGCCGGCCGGGCACCTACCACAGAGCCGCAAGGGGAAAGAGGGGGGGGAGAGCAGGCAGAAATAGAGAGGGAAAGAGGTCTGATGGATCCCGTGCGAGGTGTCGGCCGCATAGATCGGGTGGGTCAGCAATCGGCCCCCTGCAGCGCTCTGCCGTCATCCGACAGAACAAACACATTCCAGCCACGTAGCCGTGTAGAGCTCCCTCCTGCCCTGCGAGGTCAGTACCAGGTCCTCAAAGTCGTTAATCTGCTTGATTTTAGACAACCAGAGCCGCATGGACGGCGGAGCGGTGGACTTCCAGCATGCGCCTATGCAGGCCTTCGCCGCATTAAAGAGGTGGCGTAGAATCGATTTTTTGTAGCGGTCCGGTTGAAGAGAGGAGCAGTGGAGGAGAAAGAGCGCCAGGTCATCCCGGAGAACACAGTCGGTCATCTGCTGGGATACCTCTCTCACCTGTCTCCAGAAGTCGCTCAACAAGGGGCAGCTCCAGAAAACATGTAGCATCGTCCCACGGTCTTTCTGACACCGCCAACATCTGTCCGATGCCTCCGGGAATAAACCCGCTACCCTCGTTGGAGTATAGTACCAGTGTGTCAACACCTTATAGTTGACCTCCTGGAGGCGAGTACAGATTGAGGACTTCAGGGAGAAGCGGATAATATTCCAACGCTGAGATAGTGAGAAAGTCCTTTGCAGCTCCTTCTCCCTTTTCAGAATGTCGGGTAGAACAAAGTCGTCTCTGGGTTCCGAGAGTAAGGCATAGATTTGAGACAAAGCGTGTGGAAGAGGGGTATCACATGAAAAGAGGGCTTCCAATGTAGTCAGCGGCTTCTCAAAGGAGGAGCGAGAACCCAGTTCTCAAAAGAAGTGCAGCAGCTGGAGAGCCTGCCAGAGTGAGAGCATGAAAGGACCGTTAGCTGTATAAAGGAAGGCCAGGCCACACCAGAGCCGAAGTGGGACACCCGGAAGCGTCCCGTCTCCAGCAAGGTACGGAAACGTCCGCCACCACAGTCCAACGGGAAGGTTCGGTTCCCCAGAATCGGGAACATAGGTGACGCCACCCTTCGGGAATCGTCTAAGGCTAGGGCCGCAGCACAGACCCTGAGGGTCGGGCCGATTAAGGGGTGTCGTCGGACCTCCATCGGTATCGAGCCGACATGCCACGGGGGACCCTGGAGGTGCACAGGGCATTGGGACATCTCAAGAGTCGTCCACAATTTCAGGGTAGAGTGTCTGCACCAGTCCACCAGTCTATTCAAATGGGTAGCCTGGTAGTACCGCTGGACATCAGGGGCCGCCATCCCACCGTAAGCCTTGGGCATCGTAAGTATCTTCACCCGAAACCTGGGGCCGCGGCCAGCCCAAAAAAACCTGGTGAAAACCGCATTCACCTGTTTAAAGAAGGCCGCAGGGATCAACAGTGTGGGCTTTTTTTTAATGTGTCCATTGCTGACAACAGTGTTGCCATCTGCAGCCTTTGCAGTCAACGCATAAGTCGCGGTAAGCCCAACACTCACCTAGGGACCACCGCCTTAAGAAGGCACCTGAAATCCCATCACTGAGCCCAGTGGGAGCAACAACGTCAGAACCCACAAAGCCACACTCCAGGCTCACACCATCCAGCCTCTTCTCCTTCTCCTGTCTCCTCACAGTAGTCCTCCACTCCACCTTCACTGATGCCATCCTCATGTTGTTCTGGAAAAAAGCAGGCTTCTGTGGCTTAAATGTTGGAGCTTAAAAAAAGGTGTCGGACTACATCGGGTTATGTAACGCTCTTGCGTTTTTTGTTAGTGAATGGATTTGCAGCTGCAGAATTATTACACTCCGTAGTCATGTAGAGATGTGTTGAACAAACATATCCAACTCTCAGGACTCATCACCGTGCACAGCCTGCTTTATGCAAATATACATATACTCAATATGATGTTCCTGGAGTGATAGGATGTATATGATAGTATAGAGGTGAGAGACAGGTGTTAGAAATGGTGAGCACTCAGTAGTAATATTCAGGAGAGTGGTAGGTGATGATAGGTAGTATGCAGATAGGTTTAGCAATCATGTATAGTAACAGGTGGTAGGGGACAGCAGATGAAGTATACAAGAGAGAGTAACCTAGTGCAATGATGCAGATGATGGTAGGCTCAAGAGCTAGCAATATATGAAGTTATGCAGATGATAGAAACAGTGCTTACATAGTAACAGTCCTTAGTATGCAGAGGTAGATAGTGTAAGTTAGTTAGGAAGAAATCCCCTGTGGGGTACTTATCACAAGTTGGGTTAGTAGTAGCAAGGTCCATTAGCAAGAGAGTGATCCGGTAGCGAGATACGGGATCGGTAGCGAGGTTCCGGTTTTGTTCAGGCAAAGGAATAGCTAGAAGCTCCGGCAGCATAGGACAAGACTGGTCAAGCATGCGGTTTGAACGAGCAATGAGTGAGAGAAAACCGGCGATTGAAATAGCCGCTCATAGCGGCGCTTGGCGATGATGTCATCGTTCTTAAAGGTGTATGCGTTCCACCTAGTTAGCAAGGTGGGACGCAATATTAAGGTAGAAATGGGAAATAAGGGTACCAAAGGTACCAGAATCTTACAGTACCCCCCCCCCCCCTTAAGGCCGGCTCCGGAAGGCCTATAGCACTGGTTTTTCCGGGTATTTCGAGTGAAATGTTCGTATAAGCCTAGGTGCGTGAACATCAGCAGTATCCAACCAGGTGTTGTCTTGGGGTCCATAGTTCTTCCATCTTATGAGATATTGGAGTCTTCCTCTGTGGATACGAGAATCCAGAATCTCCTTGATCTCATATTCTTCTCCGCCTTCAACTTGTACTGGAGGTGGAGGCAAGATGGTAGGCCTTATTCCTTGGTTAGGAACATGTGGTTTTAGTAGCGACACATGAAAGATGGGATGTATTTTGAGATCTGCCGGTAAGGTGAGTTGCACTGCAGCTTTTCCAATGAGTTTCTTAATTGGGAAGGGTCCCAGAAATAAAGGTCCAAGTTTTTTACTAGGGATCTTTAATCTCAAATTTTTTGTAGATAGCCAAACAAGATCCCCAATAGCATATTGAGGAGAGGGTTTTCTACGTAGGTCGTAGTACCTTTTTTGTTGACTATGGGCATGTGATATGGTGGTGTTGAGTAAACCCAGAGAGTCCTTTATTTGGGTGAGATAATCAGAGGCCACTGGGTTACTTGATGGAAGGATGCGTGGTGGAAGAAGAGTGGGATGAAACCCATAGTTCAAGTAGAATGGACTTTGATTAGTAGTACTGTGGGTTGCGTTGTTATAAGCGAATTCCGCCAGCGGGAGGAGGTCCACCCAATCGTCCTGTAGGTATGAGGTATAGCAACGTAGATATTGCTCAATGCACTGGTTGACTCTTTCTGTCTGTCCATTGGTCTGAGGGTGGTAAGGAGAAGTAAGTTTTCGCTCTATTCGTAGTATCTGACATAGAGCTTGCCAAAACTTGGAGATGAACTGTGAACCACGGTCAGACAGAAGGGTCTTTGGAATACCATGTAACTTAAAGACATGTTTCACTAGCAATTCCGCTGTTTGCTTGGATGAAGGTAAACTTCGAATAGAAATGAAATGTGCCATCTTGGTCAGATGGTCCACTGACACTAGAATGGTGTTAAATCCTTTGGAAGGTGGTAGTTCTACTATAAAGTCTAAGGACACAACTTCCCATGGAACCTGGGGTATTGGTAGACTACAAAGTAGACCAGATGGTTTTGTAGTGTCAATTTTGGACCTTGCACAGATGTCACAAGAAGAAACAAATTTTTGTACGGTCGTCTTCATGTCAGGCCACCAAAACTGCCTAGTAAGTAAATTGAATGTTTTAGTCATACCCATATGTCCTACCATAGGCACATCATGCGACAATTCCAAAATCTTGGTACGCATAGTAGGGGGTATGTAAAGTTTGTCGTTGTAATAGAGGAAGCCTTCTGCATCAGCACTTAGTTGTGGTGGAGGTGAATCCAATCCTATGCTGTGCAAAATCTCTTCCTTCAGGGAACGAACAACACCGAGAATTGAAGGTATTTCGGCGTAGTTATCCTCGGTTAATCGTGACAGCGCATCCGCCTTTTTATTTTTGTCTGCAGGAGTGTAGGTCACCAAAAAGTTGAATCTTAAAAAGAATAAGGACCATCGTACCTGCCGGTGGGAAAGAGTCTTGTTAGTCTGAAGGTATTGAAGATTTTTATGATCTGTGTATATGAGAATTGGTAATCGAGTACCCTCAAGTAGGTGTCGCCAATTCTCCAATGCCAATTTCATGGCAAGCAACTCTTTTTCACCCACTGGGTAATTCACCTCGGGGCTGCTTAGTGATTTTGAGAAAAAAGCAACTGGGTGAAGTGGTGAAGTATTTGTTGGTCGTTGGGAGAGAACTGCTCCTACTGCCATATTTGACGCATCTACCTCCAGGATGTATTGAAGGGATGGGTCTGGATGGCGTAGTATGGGAGCAGAAGTAAAGCTTGATTTTAACAAGCGGAAAGCTCCATTTGCTTCTTCTGACCATTTGAATGTTTTTTTTATACTTGTGAGTTGTGTGAGAGGTCTCACAATAGCAGAGAAGTTCTTGATGAACTTCCTATAGAAGTTAGAAAATCAGAGGAATCTTTGTAATGCTTTACGAGTTGTTGGCACAGGCCAATCTAGAATACAGGATATCTTGCTCATATCCATTTTGATTCCATTTTTAGATATGATGTATCTTAGGAATAGTACTTCTTCTTTATGGAATAAACATTTTTTTAATTTTACGTATAAGTTGTGTGCAAGTAGTCTGGACAACACGAGTCTTACATGTTTTATGTGTTCAGATAAAGATTGAGAATAAATAAGTATATCGTCCAGATATACTACAACACAAACATCAAGTAAGTCTCTGAAGATGTCATTTATGAATCGTTGAAAGGCTGCGGGAGCATTACACAACCCGAATGGCATCACAAGGTACTCGAACAATCTGTATCTGGTTCTGAATGCTGTCTTCCATTCATCCCCGTCACGGATTCGGATTAGGTTGTATGCCCCTTTTAGGTCCAATTTCGAAAAGTAGGTAGCCCCGCGCACCTGTTCAATAAGTTCAGGAATGAGGGGCAAGGGATAGCGATCCTTTATTGTAATGGTATTTAATTGCCTGTAATCAATAATAGGCCTGAGACTTGAATCCTTATTGCGGACAAAGAAGAGTCCTGCAGCAGTAGAGGAAGTAGAAGGTCTGATGAACCCTTTCGCCAAATTCTCATCCAAGTATTCCTTGAGATGAGAGAGTTCATCCTGTGAAAGAGGATAAACATGACCGAAAGGCAACTTGCTATTAGGGAGTAGATCGATACAACAATCATAGTCCCTATGGGGAGGCAACACTTGAGCATTTTTCTCAAGGAAGACTTCCGACAAATCCTGGTAACATAGAGGTATAATCTCATCTGTCACCACAGACAGGATCTTTCCATATGATGAGAGATTACACGTGGTTTCGCAATAGTGAGAAGAGAAGGTTAGAGTTCTTGTTTTCCAATCAATGATTGGTTGATGTATGTGTAACCAGGGAAGTCCCAAAATAATGGGAAAATGTGGTGAGGTTAGTACATCAAAAGTGGTAGTCTCCATATGAGACTCATTGGCAGTGACAAGGAGTGCTCGTGTCTGATTGGTGATTGGACCAGAGGATAACGGAATACCGTTAATGAAACTAACAGAGACAGGTTTGAGTTTTGAAATAATAGGTATTTTATTTAAGGTAGCAAAACAAGTATCGATATAGTTCCCACAAGATCCTGTGTCGATCATAGCCTTGGTGGTGATCCTAGTTTGGTCCCACTGTAATGTCAAATGAATAAAAATATAAGGATTAGAAAAGGAAGTCGTTAGTCCCCCTAGCAAGACATTTGAACACTCACCCTCTTTATGCGGACAAGGGGACAGCAACAAATGATCCGGGGAGGCGCAGTACATGCAGAGATGTTCGGATCTTCTCCTGGCACGTTCGGTAAAGGATAAAGGTGGACGTATCATTCCTACCTCCATAGGAGTAGGGTCAACAGCCGACATCCGAGAAGGACTGGACAATGGCAATCCCATCTTCTCAGCCTTTCTTTCTCGCAGTCGTCTGTCAATATTGATACTGGTCTGTATCAGGGCAGCCAAGGTGTCAGGTAAATCCGCTCGGGCGAGCTCGTCTTTAACGGCTTCTGATAGGCCGAGTCTGAACTGAGTTCTTAGAGATGTATCATTCCACCCTGAATCAAGGGTCCATCTTTTGAACTCTGCCACAAAATCTTCAACAGGTCTCCTTCCTTGTTTTAAAGCCCTCAATTGGGTATCAGCAGTACTCTGCCTATTGGGGTCTTCATATAAACTAGCGAGTTGCGCTAGGAATAAAGGATAGGAGTTGAGAAGTGGATCATCTTTCTCAAAGAGAGAGTCTGCCCAGGCACAGGGATCACCCGTCAGATAGGAAATAGTGGTACAGACTTTAATTTGGTCAGTAGGGTAGGTACGAGGTTTTAACAAGAAAAGCAATTGACATGCATTTTTAAATTCACAAAATTTTTTCCGATCACCTGTAAACACTAGAGGAGGGTTTATCTTAGGCTCACGGGGCTGAGCAGCAGAGAGCTGTGCGAGACGGCCAACCTGCTGTCTCAAAGCCTGATTTTCGTTTTTTACCTCTGTAAGGGCAAGTATCAATGCATCTACTTGTTGTTTTAACTGCATAACTTGAGTGGGTAATTCTGCTGAATCCATATTTTATGGCTCGTTCAATCTGTAACGCTCTTGCGTTTTTTGTTAGTGAATGGATTTGCAGCTGCAGAATTATTACACTCAGTAGTCATGTAGAGATGTGTTGAACAAACATATCCAACTCTCAGGACTCATCACCGTGCACAGCCTGCTTTATGCAAATATACATACACTCAATATGATGTTCCTGGAGTGATAGGATGCATATGATAGTATAGAGGTGAGAGACAGGCGTTAGAAATGGTGAGCACTCAGTAGTAATATTCAGGAGAGTGGTAGGTGATGATAGGTAGTATGCAGATAGGTTTAGCAATCATGTATAGTAACAGGTGGTAGGGGACAGCAGATGAAGTATACAAGAGAGAGTAACCTAGTGCAATGATGCAGATGATGGTAGGCTCAAGAGCTAGCAATCTATGAAGTTATGCAGATGATAGAAACAGTGCTTACATAGTAACAGTCCTTAGTATGCAGAGGTAGATAGTGTAAGTTAGTTAGGAAAAAATTCCCTGTGGGGTACTTATCACAAGTTGGGTTAGTAGTAGCAAGGTCCAGTAGCAAGAGAGTGATCCGGTAGCGAGATACGGGATCGGTAGCGAGGTTCCGGTTTTGTTCAGGCAAAGGAATAGCTAGAAGCTCCGGCAGCATAGGACAAGACTGGTCAAGCATGCGGTTTGAACGAGCAATGAGTGAGAGAAAACCGGCGATTGAAATAGCCGCTCATAGCGGCGCTCTGGATGATGTCATCGTTCTTAAAGGTGTATGCGTTCCACCTAGTTAGCAAGGTGGGACACAATATTAAGGTAGAAATGGGAAATAAGGGTACCAAAGGTACCAGAATCTTACAGTTAACGGCCGATGTGGACGCTCGCAGGAGTGATGAACCCCTGGACTACTGGGTGGGCAGGCTTGACCTCTGGCCAGAGCTTGCACAATTTGCAATGGAACTGTTGGCTTGCCCCCTGTCCAGTGTCCTGTCCGAAAGGACGTTCAGCACAGCAGGGGGGATCATGACCAATAAGCGCACTCGCCTAGCTCATGACAGTGTAGACTACCTCACATTTATAAAAATGAATGAGGCATGGATCTCTGAGGAATTCAACACATGTGACCATTAGACCATGTTTCATTGAAATACCTCATGACAGGTCACAAATATCTGCCAGACCGCCATCCACCCACAACAATTCCTGGTCCTTGTCTTCACTAAATACAGCGGCATAAAAGGCATTTCATGTCCATTGAATGGCTAATTTTTGGGGCCTATACAGGCTGACACTTACTGTTCTGTATACTGTGAATGCCTAATGTACCTCCAGCCATCAAATACACTACGTTCTTTGCTGTCAGTTAAACCCATGTGAGCTAATTTTTGGAGCCTATACAGGCCGACACTTACTTCTGTATATTGTGAATGCCTAATGTACCTCTAGCCATCAAATACACTACATTCTTTGCTGTCAGTTAAACCCATGTGAGCTAATTTTTGGAGCCTATACAGGCCGACACTTACTTCTGTATACTGTGTGAATGCCTAATGTATCTCTAGCCATCAAATACTACATTCTTTGCTGTCAGTTAAACCCATGTGAGCTAATTTTTGGAACCTCTACAGGCCGACACTTACTTCTGTATACTGTGAACGCCTAATGTACCTCCAGCCATCAAATACTACATTCTTTGCTGTCAGTTCAACCCATGTGAGCTAGTTTTTGGAGCCTATACAGGCCGACACTTACTTCTGTATACTGTGTAAATGCCTAATGTACCTCTAGCCATCAAATACTAAGTTCTTTGCTGTCAGTTAAACCCATGTGAGCTAATTTTTGCAGCCTATACAGGCCGACACTTAATTCTGTATACTGTGAATGCCTTCTGTACCTCCAGCCATCAAATACACTACGTTCTTTGCTGTCGGTTAAACCCACGTGGGCTAATTTTTGTGGCCTATACAGGCTGACACTTCTTTATTCTGTGAACGCCTACTGTACCTCCAGCCGTCAAATACACTACGTTCTTTGCTGTCAGTTAAACCCATGTGGGCTAATTTTTTGGGCCTATACAGGCCGACACTTACTGCTGTATACTGTGTGAATGCCTAATGTACCTCTAGCCATCAAATACTACATTCTTTGCTGTCAGTTCAACCCATGTGAGCTAGTTTTTGGAGCCTATACAGGCCGACACTTACTTCTGTATACTGTGTGAATGCCTAATGTACCTCTAGCCATCAAATACTAAGTTCTTTGCTGTCAGTTAAACCCATGTGAGCTAATTTTTGCAGCCTATACAGGCCGACACTTACTTCTGTATACTGTGAATGCCTACTGTACCTCCAGCCATCAAATACACTACGTTCTTTGCGGTCAGTTAAACCCATATGGGCTAATATTTGGGGCCTATACAGGCCGACACTTACTTCTGTGTACTGTGAATGCCTACTGTACCTCCAGCCGTCAAATACACTACGTTCTTTGCTGTCAGTTAAAGCCATGTGGGCTAATTTTTGGGGCCTATACAGGTCGACACTTACACTTACTTCTGTATACTGTGTGAATGCCTAATGTACAGTGCCTTGCGAAAGTATTCGGTCCCCTTGAACTTTGTGACCTTTTGCCACATTTCAGGCTTCAAACATAAAGATATAAATCTGTAATTTTTTTGTGAAGAATCAACAACAAGTGGGAAACAATCATGAAGTGGAACAAAATTTATTGGATATTTCAAACTTTGTTAACAAATAAAAAACTGGAAAATTTGGCGTGCAAAATTATTCAGCCCCTTTACTTTCAGTGCAGCAAACTCTCTCCAGAAGTTCAGTGAGGATCTCTGAATGATCCAATGTTGACCTAAATGACTAATGATGATAAATAGAATCCACCTGTGTGTAATCAAGTCGCCGTATAAATGCACCTGCACTGTGATAGTCTCTAATAGGTCCGTTTAAAGCGCAGAGAGCATCATGAAGAACAAGGAACACACCAGGCAGGTCCGAGATACTGTTGTGGAGAAGTTTAAAGCTGGATTTGGATACAAAAAGATTTCCCAAGCTTTAAACATCCCAAGAAGCACTGTGCAAGTGATAATATTGAAATGGAAGGAGTATCAGACCACTGCAAATCTACGAAGACCTGGCTGTCCCTCTAAACTTTCAGCTCATACAAGGAGAAGATTGATCAGAGATGTAGCCAAGAGGCCCGTGATCACTCTGGATGAACTGCAGAGATCTACAGCTGAGGTGGGAGACTCTGTCCATAGGACAACAATCAGTCGTATACTGCACAAATCTGGCCTTTATGGAAGAGTGGCAAGAAGAAAGCCATTTCTTAAATATATCCATAAAAAGTGTCATTTAAAGTTTGCCACAAGCCACCTGGGAGACACACCAAACATGTGGAAGAATGTGCTCTGGTCAGATGAAACCAAAATCAAACTTTTTGGCAACAATGCAAAACTTTGTTTGGCATAAAAGCAACACAGCTCATCACCCTGAACACACCATTCCCACTGTCAAACATGGTGTTGGTGGCAGCATCATGGTTTGGGCCTGCTTTTCTTCAGCAGGGACAGGGAAGATTGTTAAAATTGATGGGAAGATGGATGGAGCCAAATACAGGACCATTCTGGAAGAAAACCTGATGGAGTCTGCAAAAGACCTGAGACTGGGACGGAGATTTGTCTTCCAACAAGACAATGATCCAAAACATAAAGCAAAATCTACAATGGAATGGTTCACAAATAAACATACCGAGGTGTTAGAATGGCCAAGTCAAAGTCCAGACCTGAATCCAATCGAGAATCTGTGGAAAGAACTGAGAACTGCTGTTCACAAACACTCTCCATCCAACCTCAAGCTGTTTTGCAAGGAGGAATGGACAAAAGTTTCAGTCTCTCGATGTGCAAAATGGATAGAGACATACCCCAAGCGACTTACAGCTGTAATCGCAGCAAAAGGTGGTGCTACAAAGTATTAACTTAAGGGGGCTGAATAATTTTGCACGCCCAATTTTTCAGTTTTTTATTTGTTAACAAAGTTTGAAATATCCAATAAATTTCATTCCACTTCATGATTGTGTCCCACTTGTTGTTGATTCTTCACAAAAAATTTAAGTTTTATATCTTTATGTTCGAAGCCTGAAATGTGGCAAAATGTCACAAAGTTCAAGGGGGCCGAATACTTTCGCAAGGCACTGTACCTCTAGCCATCACATACTAAGTTCTTTGCTGTCAGTTAAACCCATGTGAGCTAATTTTTGCAGCCTATACAGGCTGACACTTGCTTCTGTATCCTGTGAACGCCTAATGTACCTCTAGCCATCAAATACTACGTTCTTTGCTGTATAAACCCATGTGAGCTAATTTTTGCAGCCTATACAGGCTGACACTTGCTTCTGTATACTGTGGATGCCTACTGTACCTCCAGCCATCAAATACTACATTCTTTGCTGTCAGTTCAACCCATGTGAGCTAATTTTTGGGGCCAATACTGGCCGACACTTACTTCAGTATCCTGTGAATGCCTAATGTACCTTCAGCCACAAAATACTACGTTCTTAGCTGTCAGGTAAACTTATGTGGGCTAATTTGTGGGGCCAATACTGGCCGACACTTACTTCTGTATCTAGTGAATGCCTAATTTTTCAGACTGGAATTGAAAATCAATGGGTCTGTAAAGGTTCCGCCAAATTGTGGAATGGATGCGGACCCATTTTACAGATGTGTGAATGGACCCTATATGTATTAGACATGTATTTACAGGCTGCTGTCAGTTCTGGCTGATTTATGAAAAAAAATAAAATAATTTTTTGCTGTAAAAAAAAAAAAAACTTTTTCAATTGCAATACTTCTGTCATGACATTGTCCATGTGCTGGGACTATTTGTGCACAGCTAGTACGTCTTTTGTGGCTGTAAATATGACCTAAAGGTTTTTAAAGTTTGCCTCCCATTAAAGTCAATGGGGCCCACCTCGAACTCACGGTTCGCGGACTTTTGAGAAAATTTGCAGCTGACGTTCGCGAACCGCCCCGGCCGATGTTCGTCCATCACTAATGGCGGTCCTTGGAGCACATCCTGCCTCGTTGTAGTTGTGCCTCCTCCCCCTCACGTTCCTCCTCTATCCTGTCAGGCACCCAAGTACAGTCAGTACTGTGCCTCCTCCCCCTCACGTTCCTCCTCTATCCTGTCAGGCACCCAAGTACAGTCAGTACATGACTGCTATTTTTTTGTCCATCATTGTCACCCCCCTCTCTCTAGCCTCACATTATTTCCTTCATCAACTTGGAAACCAACATCACAGCATTAAAATTGCTGCGCATCATCCAGCAGCATGTCACTGACACTGTGATCGAATAGTTCAGGTGACTCCTCCGTGCATGATGGTGGGGCAACAGAAGGAGTAGCTGTGGAGAAGGAGCCTGTGGAACGGGCTGCTTTAGCAGCTGCGGTGGAAGGCAAACTAGTATGAGCCTGGGTGACAAGAGGACGAGGAGGATGAACGGTTTAGTTATCCACTCCACCAACTCTTCTGCATGTTGTGGCTGAATAACACAGCCAGCACTGGAAAAAAAGGACAGGCATGCCCAGCCTGCAGAGGATGCATCATCTCTGTGACCACCACTTTTCCCTGTGGACACAGATGCTGATTGCCCTCTTTTCGTGGGCTGTGAGCGTCTGCCTCTCCATGTCGGCCTTTCGGACATGATGTGGATTATGGGGGGGGGGGGGGGTTTATTACTGGTTGATCAATATATAATATTATATATATATATATATATATATATATATATATATATAATGCACTGCTGATATATACTGCACTGCTGATATGCTGATATGTACTGAACTGACCGATAGATACTGAATGGCCTGATATATACTCAAGTGGCCTATTTATATATATATATCAAAGTATGGTCTATCCTGAACTAACTGCTAGATACTCAATTGCCCTATATATGTATAGATATCAATGTATGGTCTATACTGAACTGACTGATAGATACTCAATTGCCCTGTATCTATATATACATATAAATGTATGGTCTATACTATGGTATATGGTCTATATACTGCACTGCTGAATACACTTCACTATCTGATCTCTTAAATTGTAAAAAGCACAAATCTCTTGCCCTGCCTATCTGACTGCTACTAGCAATGTCTTATTTAGACTACACTGCTGACTACACTGCACTGTCTGATAAACTGCAAATCACTTTCCTCTCCCTGCCTCAATCACAATCCTCTCCCTGCCTCAACCATTCCCTATCTGCACAGTCACACACTACACGCCGCTACTGTGAGCAGCCTTTATATAGTGTGGGGCATGTCCTTAGCCCCTGAGCCATGATTGGCTAAAGGCAGCCTGCCTTTGTCCAATCATGGCAGAGATGATTTGATTGGCCAAAGCAGGGAGGTCAGGTTGCATTCTTTGGCCAATCACATAATACACTGCACGCGGTCGAATTTCCCGCGAAGAAGCACATTTGTTTGTCATTCGATGAACGAGCGAATAGCCAGTGTTCGAGTCAAACTTACGTTCGACTCAAACTCGACGCCCATCCCTACTTGCCTGCTGCCTGGGCATCGCTCAGTGATGATGTTGCACACCTGACCATATATATCACCTGATAGCTTGCAGTCCTTGCCCTTATGTTTGTGCTTCAAAGTGCATCACTGCTAGCAGTCTCAGAGTTCTCAGTGTTACTCCGTGCATGACCTGGCTTGGCTGACGACTTTCCTGGCTCTCAACCCCGCATTTGCAGGCAATCCGGCATTGGCAGACTACACGCTACTGGACTCGACCCCGGTTTGGATGACTACCCACTTCTAGACTTGATCCCGGCTTGGATGCCTACCTGCTTCTGGACTTAACCCCGGCTGTTCCTGATTTCACTCCTCACTCTTGCTGTGCGTTTATTGTTGTTGCCTTAATAAACTGCTTTATTTTACTTGCATCTTCATGTGGTCTGGTTTCCTTGCACCCTGACAGTACACAAGGGCCATGGATCCGGATGCAAGTGCTCCTTTGCTCCCCATGGTGGTTACCAGGCTTGATCAACAAGATGACCTTTTGGGTCACTTTGCTCAGACGTTGCAGACATTGCTTGAACACACCGCACACCTTGCTCCTGGTGCTGCTAGGCTGGTGGTCCCTCCTGCTGCTGCTCCTGTTGCCGCTCCTGCTCCAGCTCCTGCAGCTGCAGCTGGAGTCGCTGTTACCAGAGGGATGACTGGTTCAGCCCCCCTCCTGCAGTGCTATGGGGGTAAACTAAGTCAGTGTCATGGCTTCCTAGACCAAATGGGCATTTATTTTGAGATGGTTCCCTTAGGCGTGTCCCTCTGACAGGTCCAAGGTGGGTTTCCCAATCTTGTTGTTCTCGGACAAGGCTTTGGCCTGGGCGAATCCCTTATGGGAGAACGATAATCCTGTGATACTCAATTACCCGAGTTTTGTTGCCTCCTTTCATAGGGTATTCAATGTGCCTGCTTGCTCTGCCTCTGCTGCTAAGCTGCTCCTGTCCATTCAACAGGGTATACGAACCGTTGCCAAGTAAGCCATCGAATTTCATACCCTGGCAGCAGAGATGGGCTGGAATAATGAGGCTCTGGTGAATGTCTTCTCTCATAGTCTCTCCAAAGCATTGAAGGACGAGATTGCGGCCAAGGATCTCCCTGAAAAGCTTGAGGCTCTCATATCTTTCCTGATTTTGATCAATACCAGGCTCCGGGAGATCATCATTTAAGGTGCACCTGCGGAGGCATCCTACCAGATTGGCTTCTACATTTTCTTCCCCACCCTTTCCTTCCTCACCTCCCTCGCCTCCTGGGGATGGTGTGTCTGGCTGTGAACCCATGCAGCTGGGGTTCACTCGCTTTTTCAAGGCTGAGCAAGCCTTTAGGAGGAGGGAGGGCCGGTGCCTGTATTGCGGCATTGGTGGGAATTTTCTAAAATTTTGTCCTACCCGTCCGGGAAATGCTCGCACCTAAGGTCCTAACGGGGGCAGATCTTAAGAGGAATTTCCTCGTCCCTGGTTTCCCCTGAAGATAAACTACTAACCACAGTTGTCCTCTCCTGGGCAGCAGGTTTGGTGGTTACTCAGGCGTTGGTAGACTCCGGTGCTGGAGGTTACTTTATTGACAGTACGTTTGCAGCCCCGTGACTAGTCATTGAGGTGATTGATGGCAGACCCCTGAAACCAGCACGGGTTACCCACGAGACTGTTTTGGTTGACATGGCGATAGGGGCTGTTCACAGGGAGTCAATCTGTTTCCAGGGTATATCGTCCCCACACTACTCTGTTGTTTTGGGGTACCCTTGGCTTCAGAAACACAATCCGACCTTTGATTGGCAGTCGGTCGAGATCCTTTCTTTGTCTCCACAGTGTGGCTCTTTTTGTTTCCATGGGCCTGTTAAGGTACTATATACCTCCTAAGATTTAGTGTTGCCTACTGAATATCATGAGTATCAAGATGTATTTCGGAAGGTGCACACTGGTACTCTTTCTTCTCATTGTCCGTACGATTGTGCCACTGACTTGCAACCTGGTGCCATTCTCTCTGGTAGCAGGGGTTATCCTCTCTCAGTTGCAGAGAATAAGGCCATAGAGAAGTACGTGGCAGATGCATTTGCCCGGGGGCCACATTCGCAAATCCGCTTCTCCAGCGGGTGGCGGTTTTTTCTTCGAAAGGGGGTGAGTTTGCATTGATTATAGGGACCTCAATCGCATCACGGTAAAGAATGCATACCGGATTTAGTTGATTACTGAATTGTGCAACCCCCTTAAGGGAGCAACGATCTTTACCAAGCTTGACCCAAGGGCCATGTATACCCTCATAAGGATCAAGGAGGGCGATGAGTGGAAGACTACGTTTAATACCAGAACCGGTCATTACGAATATCTAGTGATGCCCTTTGGCTTGTGCAATGCGTCATCCAGGAGTTCATCAATGATGTCTTTCGTGATATGTTGCAGCAATGCGTTGTAGTCTATTTGGACAACATCTTGATCTACTTGGACTCCATTGAATCACACTACCTAGATGTCAGACGAGTGCTGCAATGGTTGCATGAGAATGGGCTTTTCTGTAAACTCAAGAAATGGGAATTCCACCTGTCTCAGGTTGCCTTCTTGGGCTACATAATTTCTGCTGAAGGGTTCTCCATGGACCCTCAGAAGGTTTCGGCTGTTCTACAATGGCCTCGCCCTAGTGGTTTCTGTTCCATTCAGCATTTCCTTGGGTTTGCCAACTACTATCAGAAAATTATCAGGAACTTTTCCTCTTTGGCCAAACCTTTCTCTGACTGACTAAGAAGGGCAGCGATCCCCACAATTGGACACCTGCTGCCAACCAAGCTTTCAAGGCCCTTAAGTCTGTTTTCGCTTCGGCTCCCATTCTGTCTCATCCTAATCCTGGTTTGTCCTTTGTCCTAGAGGTGGATTCATCTGAGACGGGAGTAGGCGCCCTCCTGTCTCTGCATTGGACACCTGATGGACCCTTACTTCTTTGTGGGTTCTACTCCAAGAAGCTGTCTCCAGCTGAATGCAATCACGAGATTGGAGACAGAGAGCTCTTTGCCATTATCCTGGCTCTCAAAGAGTGGAAACACTTGCTTGAAGGCTCTGCGGTTCCAGTTCTAATTCTCACTGATCATAAGAATCTGACGTATCTCTCAGAGGACAAGAGACTCACACCCCATCAGGCCAGATGGGCCTTATACTTGTCTCATTTTAACTATGTGGTCTCCTATTTGCCCAGCTCCAAGAATGTTAAAGCTGATGCCTTGTCTCACCAGTATTCTGAGTTGTCCAGGAAGGACTCTGTGCCGACACCAGTCATACCTTTAGATCATATCCTGGCTGCCATCCTCCCCAACTTAACCTCTCCTCTTGGGGAACAGATCTTGGCTGCCCTACCTGATGCTCCCCTGAGGGGTTGCGCATCAAATGTTGTGCACATACCACAATTCCAAGACTGCTGGTCATCCTGCTAAGAACCAGTTGTCCTGGGCTATTTCCCATCAGTTCTGGTGGCCATCTCTCCGCACTGATGTTGCTGCGTATGTGGCTGCTTGTTCAGTCTGTGCCCTGAATAAATCTCCATGGCACCTTCCCTTGGGCCTACTGCATCACATTCCCAATGGGGAGCATCCCTGGTCTCACTTAGCCATGGATTTTTTTGTGAAACTTCCCGTGTCTCCAGGTTACACGGCTGTCAACTGGTTCTCCAAAATGTGCCATTGTGTTCCATTTAAGCATCTGCCTACTGCTCAGGAGCTTGCCTTGGTGTTTTCCAGGGAGGTTTTCCTCCTACACGAGTTGCCTAAGGAGATTGTCTCGTAGCATGGGAGCCAGTTTGTATCCAGGTTCTGGCGCGCCTTTTGTGCCCAGTTGGGCATTCGACTCTCCTTCTACTCGGCCTACCATCCGCAGTCCAATGGTGCCGCTGAGCATTCCAACCAAGCTCTGGAGCAATTTCTCTGCTGCTATATCTCTGGCCATCAGGACAATTGGATTGATCTGCTACCCTGAGCAAAGTTTGGTAGGAACTTTGCCATCAACTCGTCTTCCGGAATGTCCAATTATGGGTTCCAACCCATTGTGTTGCCTGAGTCATTCTTGCCACAGGACATCCTGGCTTTCGAGGATCATCTTTGTACCCTCTGTTCCTCTTGGGTGCAGATTCAAGAGTCTTTACAGGTCTCTGCATAGCGTCAGAAGCACCAGGCAGACCGGAGTCGTTTATCTGCTCCTTCGTACCAGGTCGGGGAGAGGGTGTGGTTGTCGACCCGTAATCTCAACCTCAGGGTGCCCACTCCTAAACTGGCACCCCATTTTGTTGGGCCTTTTCACATCCTCTGTAAGGTGAACCCGGTGGCCTATGCCCTTGATCTTCCTCCTGGCATGCGTATCTCCAATGTCTTTTACGTGTCACTTTTGAAGCCACTGGTCTGCAACCGCTATACTTCACTTCCTCGCCCCCGTCCAATTCCTGTGGGCAATTATGAGTAGTATGAGGTTCGCAGCATCTTGGATTCTCGTCTGTTCCAGGGTCAGGTTAAATACCTGGTGCACTGGAATGATTATGGTCCTGCGGAGCGCTCCGGGGTTCCCTCCACTGATGTCCATGCTCCCTCCCTTCTCCACGCATTCCACGCTCGCTTTCCTCAGGAACCATTTTTGCTCCGCAGAAAAGGGGTCGTTGAGGGGAGGGTACTGTCAAGGTCTTACCTTGCCTTCCTGTTGGCAGCCAATTTGGACATGTGCAGACTGTTGTCTCTTATAAACTCTGTTTGCATCATCACTTGCCTGCTGCCTGGGCGTCACTCATTGATGATGTTGCACACTTGACTATATATATCACCTGATAGCTTGCAGTCCTTGCCCTTGTGTTTTTTCTCCAAGGTGCATCACTGCTAGCAGTCTTTTCTCAGTGTTCTTCCATGCATAACCTGGCTTGGCTGACGGCTTTCCTGGCTCTCGATCCTGTATCGACAGACAACCCCGCATCGGTAAGACGATCCAGCATCGGCAGACTACCCACTACTGGACTCAACCCCGGCTTGGATGACTACCCGCTTCTAGACTTGATCCCGGCCTGGATGACTACCCGCTTCTGGACTTGACCACGGCTGTTCCTGATTTTGCTCCTCACTCTTGCTGTGCATTTATTGTTGTTGCCCTAAAAATCTGCTTTATTTTACTTGCATCTTTGTGTGGTCTGGTTTCCTGGCACCCTGACAGTATCCATGAACCATAATATTCATCAGTCCATATCTTCCAAACAAATAGGGACAACACAATTCCACATAGTTTACACAGCCAAATAAAGTACTGGTGTCAGTTTCCCATCGGGTGCATGTGTATTGATATTTAGCAGTTCCTGATGCTTGCAAGGGTTCCAATATCCAGTAGCTTTGCAGGATAATTTTCCAGTTACTGTATGTGTGAACATTGGGTCACTGTGAGGAGGTATTCAGTGGATGCATGCCTAACCAGTTTAGCCAGACATGGGCCGGCTGCTTCAGAGGCAAATTGGAGGATGGGCTGCTCTCCCAAACAGAGCTAAATTTGTCTATAGAAGGGCTCCCAATGTGAAACAAAAAATTCCCCTTAGCAAATTACCATCCAGCAATAAGCCCTCCTTCCATCCTTTGGCTACTTTCTTCAATATAGTAGGAATGTTTCAATGTAAAAAAGCTAAAATGTAAGCTGTGAAAATTTGTCAACCACTGCAAAAAGTGTTTTACCGATAACAAAGGAAAAACGTATTCAATAAGTTCTTTCTTCTCCTGTTACATAGTTACTTCGGTTGAAAAAAGACACAAGTCCATCTGGCTCAACCAATATAAAACAAAAAATAATAATGAAAACCCAACCATTAAATCCCATATACACAATCCAATACCCACAGTTGATCAAGAGGTATGCGAAAAAAACCCAGCAAAGCATGATCCAATTTGCTACAGCAGGGGAAAACAATTCCTTCCTGATCCCCCCGAGAGGCAATTGGATATTCCCTGGATCAACTTTAAATCTAAATATTAGTACCCATTTATATCATGTACACCTAAGAAAGAATCCAGGCCTTTTTTAAAGCAATCTAGTGAACTTGCCAGAACAACCTCTGGAGGGAGTCTATTCCATATTTTCACAGCTCCTGCAGTGAAGAAACCTTTCCGTATTTAGAGACAAAATCTGTTTTCCTCTAGACGTAAAGAGTGCCCCCTTGTCCTCTGTGTTGACCTTAAAGTGAAAAACTCAAAACCAAGTTCACTATACGGACCCCTTATGTATTTATACATGTTGATCATATCCCTCCTTAATCTCCTCTTCTCAAGAGAGAATAAATTCAGTTCCTCTAATCTTTCCTCATAGCTGAGCGCCTCCGTGCCTCTTATCAGTTTGGTTGCGCTTCTCTGCACTTTCTCCAGTTCCTCAATATCCTTTTTCCCAAAACTGAACTGCATATTCCAGATGAGGTCTTACTAATGATTTGTACAGAGGCAAAATGATATCTCTCTCTCTGGAGTCCTTGCCTCTGTTAATACAAGAAAGGACTTTGCTTGCTTTGGAAACTGCAGCTTAGCATTGCATTCTATTATTAAGCTTAGGATCTACCAGAACACCCAGATCCTTCTCTGCTATGGATTCCCCTAGTTCTACTCCCCCTAGTATGTATGATGCATGCATATTCTTAGCCCCCAAGTGCATAACTTTAGATTTATCAACATTAAACCTCATTTGCCACATAGTTGCCCAATGAAACAGTGCATTGAGGTCAGCTTGTAAGTTGGAGACATCCTGTAAAGAAGTTATTCCTCTGCAAAGCTTGGTGTCATCTGCAAAGACTGAAATGGTACTTTTAATCCTAGACCCCATATAATTTATAAAGATAAAAAAGTAAGGGCCCCAACACTGAACCTTGGGGTACACCACTGATAACCTTAGACCATTCATTACATACGTTTTTATTTAAGCTAATCGCCCATCCCCCCTTAATTGCCCCAACCCCCCCCCCCCCCTCTGTCCCATTCTTATTTTTCTTCATCCTTTTCTTCATTCCATTTGGTGTATTCTTTCGTTTTCCTGAATTCAATCCAATCCTCCCAAATATCCACCCAATTTTCTATCTCATCTTCCCCCCAATCTCTTAAATAATCGAATGTTCTTATTCTCTCTACTCTTTTAACCCAATCTCCTATTGTCGGGGCTTCTTCTTTCTGCCAAAATAGCGGGATCAATCCCTTTGCCGCATTCATCAAATGAGGTATTAATGTTACCTTATAATGTCTTACGGAACCTTTTGTACCTTGGAACAGACAATACCAAGGTTCTTCCGGTATCTCTACTTTCGTGATATTTTTAATTTGGGCAAGAATGTCCTTCCAATATTTTTTTATCTTTGGGCAATCCCACCACAAATGGGCCATTGTACCTATTTCTATACAACCCCTCCAGCAATATTTTGATTTCTCCCTCTGATACTTATGGGTTTTATCAGGGGTATTATACCATCTAGCGATACATTTATAATTCATTTCAACTGTGCTCACATCAACTGTGTTACTGTGTATTAATCTAAAACTTTTTTGTAAATGAAAATCTTTATTCCATATTCCCAATTCCTTTTCCCATTTTTCAATGAATGGCGGTATTGCTGGTTCTATCGTATTCATCAATACTTTATATATATTCGAGGTGCTGTTCTTAGGTTTCTCCAAGACACATATTTGCTCCAAAGGTTTTGGTAAAGAAGCCAAAAAGTGCTTCAACTGACCATATCGTCATTCATCCATTTTCCATTTTTTTTGTTTTAATTCTTCTAATGTGCATATCTGTCCCCTTTTTATAATATCTTTCAATCGTGCATCTTCGTCTCTTATCCAAACTCCTCCTATTTTTTCTTGTCCCGGTGGAAAAAAACTAGTGTCTTTCAAAGGGTGTGTCATCAGTGGTGAGTTATACTTCCCGTGTATACTAGTGTCATCAGTGGTGAGTTATACTTCCCGTGTGCTTTATACTTGGGGGATCGGTATCAGTAACATTTGGTACTTGTAAGTTATTTTTGGTAGTATTGCCATTTTTATAATCTTTATTCTTCCCTTCCAAGATAATGGTCTGTATGATATCCTATTTAGTTCAGTTTTAATTTCATTTAGAAGCGGGATATCATTTTATTTATATAATCTTTCGGGTTTTGTTGTTAATATAATTCCTAAATATTTTAATCTAGATTTTTTCCAGATAAAGGGGAATTCTGATTTTAACCTTTCTTCTTCCTGTCTTTTTATATTGATGTTTATTATCTCTGATTTAGATTCATTTTTAAGTTAGAGAGTTCACCATCATTTTTCAAAATTGTTGTCACGTTTGGTAATGTTATACTCTGGTGATATACAATAGTACATCATCCGCAAAGGCGGCTACTTTGTGATCCACCCCCCCAACCTCTATTCCTCTAACATCCGGGCTCTCTCTTATTGTTGCAAGGAGGGGTTCTAATGAGAGAACAAACAAAAGCGGTGATAGTGGGCACCCTTGCCTTGTTCCATTTGACATATCAAATGGTTCCGAGTGGATCCCATTTACCCTTACCCTGGCTGTAGGATGACTATACAATGTTTTTATCCATGTCATCATTTTTACTCCAATTCCCAGCTCTTCCAACGTATTCATCATCAATTCCCAACTAGCCCTGTCGAATGCTTTCTCCGCATCAGTCCATGGGATCCACTCTTCACCATCTGCTGCATCAGTAGGACTGTCCTGACTCCATTGTCTCTGCCCTGTCTGTCGGGTATGAAGCCCACTTGATCACTATGGACCCATTCTGTCATCAGGTTTTTCATCCTGGTTGCTAGCACTTTTGCGAAGAGTTTTACGTCTATATTTAAAAGTGATATGGGTCTGTAGCTCGAGCACATTGAAGCATCCTTTCCTTCCTTCAAAAGGACAGTAATTGATGCCAATAGTGCCTCTTTACTCATATTATATTTCTTCCCCAGCCCATTGAAATAATCTTTTCATTTAGGTATTAGTAGATCTTTATGTTTTTTATTGTAGTTTACCGTATACCCATCTGGTCCGGGACTCTTCCCTGATTTTGTCGTTTTTTGGGCTATTTTTATCACTTTTTCTGTAATAGGGGTTTCTAGCTGATCTAAATTTTCCTGTTTTATCTTAGGTAACTTCGTCTCTTTAAGATATTGCTTATTTTTTTCCGTTTTATTTAAACCTTTCTCCCCTTCTTCCTTTCTAATATTATAGAGTTTCCCATAATATTTTTGGAACTCCTTCGCTATATCAGCTGTTGAATATACTATTTCCCCCCTTCCATCTCTTATTTTCTCTATAAAATTTGTTGATTTTTTTTCTTAGCACCTTTGCTAGTTTTTTTCCCGATCTTATTATTCCATTGGTAGTTTTCTTTGATAACTCTACTATTTCCCTGTCTAATTTCCTGTTCTATTAGGTCGTTTAATTCATCTCTTCTTGTTACTAGCTGATGTTGAATTTCTACATTCTGTAAATTTTTTATGTTTTTGTTCTAGGTTATGGATCTCTTTTATCAGTCTTTCCTTGTTTTCTACATTCTCTTTTTTTCCACCTTTAGAGATAAAAATCCCCCTCATATAGGCTTTATTTGTCTGCCAAAATATATAGTTTGGTGTTTCTTCATTCTCATTAATTTGATAGTATAATTCTAGTTCTTTTCTAATTTCTTATGTCTTAGTAGTTCCTCATTTAGTCTCCATGTGTTTGTTTTGGGTTGACCCCCCGCTATTTCCATCCTCATCTTAACTGGTGCATGGTCCGACCATGTCTTGATCCCAATCTTCACCTCTGTGACCACCTCAATCCCTCTATGTTCGATCAAGACATAGTCAATCCTAGAGTGCGTCTTGTGTACAGAGAAGTAAAACGTATAATCCCTTTCTTTTGGGTGTAACACTATCCATGCATCAAGAAGTTGACATTGAAACAATTTCCTTTTAATCATTTTCAAGTGTGATATTTTACGCCTCTGTACATTTGACGAACTGTCCATTTCTGGATCTAAACAGAAATTAAAATCTCCTGCCATTATAACCCATCCCTTTCTGAATTCGGCTAATTTGTCCAATATTTTCCCCAGATACCTCATAGGTTTAACATTTGGACAATATACGTTGACTAATGTCACCTCTTTTGTAAATAATCTCCCTTTCAAAAAAAGGAATCCCCCCTCCTGATCTGTCAGTCTCTCTTCTAGGCTAAACTGCATTCCTTTGGCCACTCCCTTTGATTTTTTAGTTGTGGAGTCTGCATAGTACCAAATTGGGTGCTCTTGTGAATATAACCTAATATTGGATGATTGTAGGATATGGGTCTCCTGTAAAAAAAACTATATCTGCCTTCATGTTTTTAATTTCTTTCAAAATATTTTGTCTTTTATCTGGTGTGAGTTCATACCTCTGACATTATATGACACAAAGTTAGTTCCCGACATCTAGTTTTGGGAGAAAACACCCTCTCTTCCCTCCTAAACAGCTCTGGGGGTGTATATTCTTTTTTCTTATAACTTTAATGGGAAAAGGATATTTCCAACGAGGTGATGGGGTGGGTGGGTTATACCCTTTTTGTTTACCCTCCCTCCCTCCTCTCCCCCCCTCCCTCCCTCCCTCTCCATAACTATGGAAACAAGGGCTACTAGGCCCCAACCCTTTGGGCCTTTCTAGTCGAAACTCTTCCTCCCTCCTTGAATCAACTTTTACCCCAAGGTGGGGCTCTGTGCCTGTACGCCAGGTTCCCCTCTTGATTTCCATGATGTTATTAGAAATATCAAATGCTTATTTCCCAGCGTCCCATCCAGTTCTCATGTTTCTCTCTTTTCTTCCCATCCCCTACCTCCCTACTCCGCCCCCCCCCCCCACTGTCTCTACAAAACTTTATCTCCTCTATTTCTTTTTTCACTGTATTTATTTCTTCTTAGTCTTCTTATGCCACTGTTCCTCTTCTTCCCCTCTTTTTCCTCTTATAATTATCCATCCGGGGATTTCTAGTATTGGGATTTGCAGGTTTTCACAAAATTCTTCCAACTCTTCCGGGAATCTCAGTTTTATTATCTTCCCCTCTCTTCTTACTCCTAAACATGCCGGAAACCCCCAGAAATATTGGATATTTTGTTGTTTCAATAATTCTATCATTGGTTTAAGTATCCGCTTCCTTGCCATCGTCTCCTGGGAAAGATCGGCGAAAACTTGTAGATCTGATTCTTTATATTTCAGAGGGGGTCTACTTTTTCGTTTTTCCCAAATCTGGGCTTTTACTTCATATCTGTGAAATATCACTATAACGTCTCTTACAGATTCTTTTGGGGGAATTTTGTGGTTTCCTGATTCTATGTATTTTTTCAATTTTCAATTTTGTTGTTATTTCTCTTCCTAGTAGGGGGTTAAATATTATTTCCATAATTTCTTCCAATTTTTCTTCTTTCCCATTTTCTGGCAGTGCTCTTATTCTTAGGTTTTTCCTTCTAACTCTGTTTTCCTGATCTTCTAGTTTATAAAGTATACTTCTTTGTGCCATTTGTGATTTTCTCATTTCCTCTTTAAGTGCCTTCAGTTCTTTCCCTTGGGATTCTATCTGTTCCTCTGCTTCCTCTACCCTCTTCAGCGTTTGTCCCAGGTCTCTATGGAGTACTACCATTTCATTTTTAATAGATTGTTTCAAATTTTAAAACATTTCCCTCATCTCCTCCTTTGTAGGCAATTGCTCCTTAACTCTCCATTCTTCATCTCTTTTGTTTCAGGCTCTTTATCCTTCTGTACATTGTCCATCTGTATACTATCTTTAGACTTGTCAGGGCTATTTTCTTCAGTGCTCTATGTTGTTTTCTGTCTGCGGGGTTTTTTATTCCCCTCGTTAGATTGTTTTGGCTTAGTTGATGTTTGCTTTGCACTGTTTTCTCCTGATCTCTCTGGGTTCATATATTGTTTAACCACTTAAGCCCCGGAAGATTTTACCCCCTTCCTGACCAGGGGGTATTTTGCGATTCGGCACTGCGTGACTTTAACGGATAATTGCGCGGTCATGCTACGCTGTACCTAAACGAATTTTAACGTCCTTTTTTCCCACAAATAGAGCTTTCTTTTGGTGGTATTTGATCACCTGTGTGATTTTTTGATCATGCGCTATAATCAAAAAAAGAGCGACAATTTTGCAAAAATAACAATATTTTTCACATTTTTATATGAAATTCCCCAAGAAAAAATGTAAAAATCAAATTTTTTTAAAATTTTTGGCCAATTTGTTTTCTGCTACCTATGTTTGGTAAAAAAAAATCACAATAAGCGTATTTTGATTGGTTTGCGCAAAAAAAGTTATTGCGTTTACTAACTAAGGGAAAGATTTTTGTCATTTTTGTTGTTTTTTTTTCTTTAACGAGTAATGGCGGCGATCTGCGATTTTTTTTGTGGGACTGCGACATTGCGGCGGACAGATCGGACCCTTGACTGACATTTTTGACACTTTTGGGGTTACCAGTGACATTACTACAGTAATCAGTGCTATACATATGCACTGTTACTGTAAAAATCACACTGGCAGGGAAGGGGTTAACTTTATTGGAGAGGGAGGGGTTAAGTGTGTCCCTAGGGGCGTGCTTCTAACTGTGCAGGGATGTGGCTGTGTGTGTAACAGCACAGATCAACGGTCCTACATAGCAGGACCGTTAGATTAGTGCTTTTACACAGGGAAGAATGACAGGCGGCTTTGTTTACACTAGCCGCCTGCCGCTGTGAAGGGAGACTTCACAGCGGACGATCGTGAGTGACCGGCGGACATCGGGTCCACCAGTGACACACACGGAGGTGTCCGTGAACGAGCCGAGGCGGGCGCGCGCCTCCGGTGGCGTGCGCCCGCCCGCTATTGGCTCCCAGGCTAGTGACGTACCGGTACGTCACTTTGCCTGGCCGGGGCTGACCGCCGCAGTATATGTACTTGCGGCGGTCGGCAACCGGTTAATAGACCCCGGACTCGCACTTACTTTAGGTAATTTCTTCCCCCATCTTTTGCTGGTTTGTTTTTCATTTTTCAGTCTCCTTTACTCTGCTTTCCCCCTGACAGTATTGTCCAATATATAGAGGAAGGATTTAACACTCATCAACACCAAACATTTAAGGAGGGGATTTTATAGTTATTACCTGGTTGTATCCTTAACTTGTATACACAGTCCCCTTCTTTTTTTTTTTTTCAGGTCATCATGGGATAGAATTTAAGAAAATATTTATAAATCCCCTTTAATATTGGGAACAGTCTCTGTCCACTTTCCACTCAATATTGTCTTGTCATACAGAAAAATAATATATTGCTACAGCATAACAACTTAGCAATCTTTAAACTTTACAGGGGGGTGGGGGTCACGTCCCCTCTCACCTCTCTCGACCTCTCCCGACCTCTTAGCCGTCCTCCATTTACTGGAAAATTTTCCCCCTCCACAGACCTGGGTGTACGTCAAGATTTTCCACCCTCCGGTCTGTCCTTGGGACGTCTGTATAGCGAGCGGTTTGTGGGGGCTGCTTCACCCGCTGCGTCTGTGTGCTGAGTGTCGGGCGCACGAATCTTCCCGGCATCCCACCGCACCTCACCCGGGTCTTCCTCCGTGTTCGGCGGTATACTGCAGCCGGCTCCTCCGGCGTCCTGTTTCCTGGTCACGGCGTATAGCACAGTGGTGGGTGCAAGTGGGATAGACAGTGGAGAGCGAGTTGGGGTATAACCAGCGGGGGTTCGCAGGCGAGTAGGGAGGCTACGGACACGCTATGATCAGCGTTCATGCTGGGTGGGCACTTCCCTGGGACTAGCAATCCATTGACAGGCCCCTCCATCACCTCTGGCTTGATGCATGTATATTTTTAGCCCCCAAAGTGCATAACTTTACGTTTATCAACATTAAACCTAATTTGCCACATAGTTGCCCAATGAAACAGTGCATTGAGGTTGGTTTGTAAGTTCCTGTAAGGAAGTGTTTTCACTGCAAAGCTTGGTGTCATCTGCAAAGACTGACATTGTACTTTTAATCCCAGACCCTATATTATTTATAAAGATATTAAAAAGTAAGGGTCCCAATACTGAACCTTGGGGTACACCACTCACACTTCAAATTTGCATATTCCTGGACGGCGGATCTGACCTGCATCGGGTCCTGATACATACACCTGAGCGGCTTTCCCTCCTACTCTTCATTATGTACACCACTGATAACCTTAGACCATTCAGAGTAAGAATAATTAACCACTACTCTCGGAATTCTATTTTTTAGACACTTTTCAATCCATTTACAAACTGATCTTTCCAAGCCTGTAGACTTTACCTTACACATTAGCCGTGTGTGGGGAACTGTGTCAAACGCTTTTGCAAAATGCAGCTATACTACATTCACAGCCACCCCTCTATCCAAGGTTTTACTTACCTCCTCAGAAAAAGAAATCAGGTTTTTTTATGAATCCATGTTGTCTGTTGCTTAAAATATTTTTTTCCAGCAAGAACTCATCAATTTTTTTTGTTTAAACCTGCAAGGTATAGTATAGTATATTTTCTACCAGCTCTAGAGGCGTCTTTCACTCCCACATCCCAATTCAACCCAATGTCTACAATGTATAGAGAATATATCTCTAGAAGTTAAGGGACTTTTAAGGCAGTGACAATGTCAGTGAGATGAGCATATAGAACAAAAAATTTTATATAAATTGCAAAATGTATTTAAAAGTGAGAAGGTGTTTCTTTAGAACCTTAAACAGGATTCCTTCTCTTGTCTCTAGGAAAGGGGGTGATAGAGAGAAGGGGAAGCACCTTTTAAAGATGTACACACTTAAGAGACTGGTAAGGGGAGGGTCAAAGGGATGAACAAAAAGGAAGGGAAGAAAGGGTAGAATCCAACCGTGCAGCTAGTCCAGCTAGGGCACTTTACTCATAGGTTGAGTTAGTTCAGAGGAAGATAAGAATTCCTACTGAACTTTGTCAGGGCGGGGAAGAAGTCGGATACGTGGTAGAACAATGTATCTGAGTTTACACCTAGAAATAGTGTGCGTGGCACACAAAGCACTCCTGTAAGTGGGAATTAATTTTAAGTCTGTTTGTCTCATGGGGGCTGTTTTTAGTTCATTTGGATAAATTGGGGAGGTGTCATAACTTTAAATATCCAAATTATATATAAACATGTCAAGAAGTTGGTATGTAGCATAGCATCCGGATGGGGGAACTAGATGAGTTGTCATCTGTTTGATCAACCTATTAGTGAAAATGTTTCATTTAAGTGTTACAAGAAACAAGAAATACAAGAACAGAAGATCCTTATCTTATGAATAATCAACTAATCTGGACACTTCCAAGAGTGCGAGGATGTCATCCCAACACTCTTGGTGTGAGGCGAGATATAGTGGTACATATTATCTATAATGGACTTAAATGTAGCAAAACACATATTAGATCATACCTTAGTGAGAAGAGACATTATATAAAAGGCTGAGATCTTACAACACTCTATCGCCATCTAGTGTCTTTTCACAGAAGTGTCATACAAACAATATATGACTCGATCAATGGAATGGGAAACAGGTAGAAGTTAATAATCTAAATGACGAAAGGTGAGTGAATCCCATAGAAAAAATACGTAATAAACCAATAAACAGCTTGGAAGGAAAAGTGGAATGTAAATAACAGAGTTTTATAATATAAGATATCCTATATTATACGAATATCTTTATATCCCCTAGGATGATTAATCTCACCCCAAGTAAAGTTTACTAGGGGCTATTTGGGCATAAAGGTCTCTCAATCCCGTAGACAAAACTAGTGTAGGAGAGCTATGGATTATAAGTTATCAGGTAATATTAGGGTATATGGTATATCTTAAACATAAGACAGACTATCTTATAAACAAATTAGTTTTAGGGATACAGTAAGGTCAGGCTAGGCAATATACACTTATATAAGAGAGGACAGTCTGGAGTGACCTGTGGAAATGAAGATAGCGAAAGTTTGTATTGTGTCTGCTGGCATTACTTTATGTTGATCAGTGTGGAGACAGGCATCATTCTCTTCTGGCTTTCCTGTGGGAAGGTGATGGAGGCATACTTCCACCTCCTGGTGGTTTGCAGGCGGTGGCGATGCATGTGTTTAGAGTCTTCTCCTTCTAGGGGGTCCAGGAGATCTATCATCTGGTGTTTCCATTCGGTCTTCCCGACATGTTCTTTGTTGTGCTGTGAAGAAGTTCCAGTCAGGTATAGGAATTTGTGGGATGTTTAGGGCCTCACAAAAAGGAACAATATCTTCTGGAAATCTTAGTCGAGCTGATCGACCCCTGGATCCAGCTGAGAGGCAAAAGGGGAACTTCCACTTATAGGGTATATCTCTTTCCCTAAGAATGTCCAGGAGAGGGCGGAGTGATTTCCGTTTTTGTAAAGTAATTTGGTATAAGTCTTGGAACCACTTAATCTCAGTACCCTGGAATAAGATTCTACCTCTCAATCTGGCTCTGTTGAGGATTTCTTCTTTGAGCTGGAAATTAACCAGGCATCCTATGATATCTCTTGAGGGATCAGTATCCCTACCTTTAGGCCTAAGTACCCGATGGAGTCTTTGCAACTCAATAATGGTGTCAGGTGGTCGCTCTAATAGGTCGTTAAATATCGCCAGAACTGTATGGTTTAGATTTGGAGATTCAATGGATTACGGGATCCCCCTGATCCTAATGTTGTGTCCCCTTCCTCTATTCTCCAGGTCCTCTATGTGCCTGTGCATGTCTTTTATTTGGGAAGCCTGTGTGTTAGGGGCCCTTTGTGTGTCTGCAATGTCATAGTCATGTCTGTTCGTAGCATCTTCAACATCTTCCAATCTGGTAGTGATGTTCTGCATGTCTCTGCGTAAGTCCATGATAGCTGCATTAAATTAAGCTTTTATGTCATCCAAGCATACAGGGGTGGAAGCTTTGATGGTAGAGGATTCTGATTTTTTTTTGTCATGTCCCTGCTGAGGACTCCTGCTGGCAGTCCTGATAGTACCTGAGGCCTGAGCAGATGCTGATGGCGCCTCTCTTGTACGTGGTCCAAACATATCTGGGATATGTCTCTCCGCCAGCAGCTCTTGGTCCCTGGGGGATCGGGACCGTGTTGCTGAAGTCCTGCGGACTGATTTGCCCATGTTGGCTGGTGTTAATGTAATCCGTGAGAGGGATAAAGAAGTGCTGTGTGGCGATGCACTAGGATTACGTCGTTATCCTCAGTGGAGGCCACATAAAACAAGTCAGTATAGTATTGAAGATGCCATTAAGAGTCACAATAACAGGTACTGTAGTATTAAGATAAAGCTGAAACCTTTGGCTGAAACAGGCTTATTGTGGAGAAAGGAGTGGCAGTATGCAGGAATTTGCACAAATCTTAAATGGGGGTCGCTTCCAAAGGAAGAGAAAGCAGGATTGTCTGTTTGATGATGTGCCCTTTCATGTAGCCAAGATGGCAGTTTGTGCAGCCTGTGTTAGTGGACCTGTCTCCCCTTACAGGAATGGGGCCATAGATGATCCCATCTGGATTGCCTGGGGTAGCCCCTTAAGATTAAGTAGGTAAGTATAGGATAAAGATCTTACCGGCCGGGTCCCCAGGAGTTGGCGGATTACCGCCGCAGGAAAGGCCGCGGCTTCCAGAGGAGTAGGCCTCAATCCCTGTGTTGCATGCAGCGGAGCCTCGGTTGCACGATTCCTGGTGATGGTGGCTCAGGGGAGACAGGGCAGCCGATATTAATGAGGTTTGGTGGTCAAAGTAGGTTTAAAAAGCAGAATGGTCGCGGATTTTAATAGATGGCGAGCGGAGCTCCTCTCATTCGCGTCCGCTTCCTGCCACACCCCCGCAAAATGTATTTATGTTCAAAATAGTCTGAAAAACATTGATACAATAAAATCCCATTTGCAGATAGAACTGCGCCATTATGTATGTAGACAGTGATGTCCATAGATGTGGTCCAACATGTTTCACAGAACACTGCTTCTTCAGGGAGCCAAATTGTACATCTACATGTTGAAATGTAAAAAATAAGAATAGGTTATGCACTAAAAAATATAGGTTATATTGAGTCAGAATGTGACTATGCGCTGGGAGCCGCCTAACCTAATATGCATACAGTTATATCTCACCCTGGGTGTCACTAAAGAGTATTGCATCCCACACATGTTCTCCCCCTAAAACTGTGTCCACCCCATCACCGAGTGACCTAAGGAGTGCAGCCCTATTCTCATCATATAGAGATAACTAAGTTTCATGAATGTGTAGCACCCCCCCCCCCTTTCCTTTCTTCCTCCCTATTAGACTATTTTGAACATAAATACATTTTGCAATTTTATATAAAATCTTTTGTTGTATATGCTCATCTCAATGACGTTGTCGTTCGCTTAAAAGTTCCTTAACTTCTAGAGATATATTCTCTATACATTGTGGATATTAAACTCTGCAGTATCTTCCCAACTATAGAAGTTAAACTAACAGGTCTGTAGATACTTGGCAAAGACTTTGATCCCTTTTAAATATAACTACCACATTAGCCCTACGCTAATCCAGTGGTACAATTGAGATAAGACTATAATCCTTCCACTTTATAAAACTCTGGTCCGACCGCATCTGGAGTATTCTGTCCAGTTCTGGTCACCGGTCCTCAGAAGGGATGTGTTGGAGCTGGAGAGGGTCCAGAGAAGGGCAACTAAACTAATTAGGGGATTGGAGGACCTTGATTATGAGGAGCGTCTGCAATCGCTTGATTTATTCTCCCTGGAGAAGAGACGCCTGAGGGGGGACATGATAGCAATTTTTAAATATCTCAATGGGGATCTAGGCTTAGAAGAAAAGCTGTTCAGTCGCAGGGATTGCATGAGGACTCGGGGGCATACAATGTGATTAGAGGAGAAGCGTTTTAACCTTAGGCAACGTGGGGGGTTCTTTACTGTTAGGGCTACAAGATTGTGGAATTCTCTACCACAAGAGGTGGTTTCTGCAGGTAATATGGTGGCTTTCAAAAGACTTCTAGACGTACATCTCAAGGATCAGAACATTCAGGGGTATGCGAGATGATTACAGCCACACACACCTACACAGGTTGAACTGGATGGACTATTGTCTTTATTCAACCTCACCTACTATGTAACTATGTAACTATGTAATATGTAATCCTTAACGAGTCCCTAAAAATAAGAAACAAAGGCTTTGCAATGACAGAGCTCAATTCTTTTAGGATGCGTGGGTGGATGCCATCTGGTCCAGGTTGTTTATCCACCTTTATTGTCTAAATATTTCTGGACCATATCACTTTTGAGCCATTGTGGATCGTTTAGGGCTGTGTCAATACTAGTGTTCAGCGAACACGGACTGTATTATTCAGGTTCGTACCGGATAATTGGATTTTTGCTACCCGGACATGGACCCGAAAACTTTACTGTATGTTTAAAATCCGTGTTCGGTAATTTTATTTCCTGTTTTGTATGTAATGGCGCGCTTTTAATGGCTGGCTTTCAACAGCCAATCAACAAGCGTTTAACTGGTGTGCCTTAAACCATCCCAGCCATGCCTACTAATGTATTAGTAGCTGTGATTGGCCATCTGAAGCATGTGACCCATGTCTTTATAAGTTCGAGAGACACAGCGCGGTGCGTCATTCTGCTGTAGTGTAGGGAGAGAGCACACATACGTGCTGGCAGCTGCTGATTAGGGACAGACAGTGAAAAATTTGTGCCTGAAAAGAATGCAGGGACAGGTCGGAGTGTAGGCAGGGAAAGATATTTGAGCATTTTAGGGACAGGCTGGAGAGATTAGGCGGGGACAGAACAATTGTCCGTTAGCGATCTACATCGATTTTGCTGTGTGGGGGGTGGTGCAGTGAACAATCTTTTTGCCCTCACTTGAGCCCACTGAGGAGGAGGAGGGAGAAACAAATATCATTTTATCAGTCTGTTGTGTGCAGCGTTCAGCTATATTTTACTACAGATTGCTGTTCTAATCTGCTATTTAAAAATTACAAAGTTAAAGGGGAATTTTTTTTTTCCCTTCATAGCCTGCTGAGCTGACCGTGACATAAGACACTGATGTGTTCACATGTGCTATTGAGTGATTTTCAATTTTATATACTTTTTTCTATTCCACTATTCAATATACACCCTTTTGGGTTAAAAAAAATTAAATTGTGGCATAGTCTGTACTAATCTGCTATTTAAAAATTACAAAGTTAAAGGGGAATTTTTTTTTTCCCTTCATAGCCTGCTGCTGAGCTGACCGTGACATAAGACACTGCTGTGTTCACATGTGCTATTGAAAAATCACCAATTTTATATACTTTTTTCTATTCCGCAATTCACTCTACACCCTTTTGGGGTAAAAAAAATTAAATTGCGGCATAGTCTGTATCGGTACGTGTGAGATACACCTTCCAAATTTTTGGGGCTCCACCGCCGAGCATTGCAGGGTGCTTAAGTTTGCCTCCTGTTCCGAACTCCTCCTACTCCTCATCCTGCCTTTAGGGTACAAAAAATTGTAATCGGGGCCTAGTCTGGGTTTGTACGTGTGAGATACACCTTTTTATATCAAATTTTCTATTCCGCTATTCAATCTACACCCTTTGGGGTAAAAATAATTAAATTGCGGCATAGTCTGTATCGGTACGTGTGAGATACACCTTCCAAATTTTTGGGGCACATCTTCCACCGCCGAGGATTGCAGGGAGCTTCAGTTTGCCTCCAGTTCCGAACTCCTCCTACTCCTCATCCTGCCTTTAGGGTACAAAAAATTGTAATCTGGGCCTAGTCTGGGTTTGCACGTGTGAGATACACCTTTTTATATCATATTTTCTATTCCGCTATTTAATCTACACCCTTTGGGGTAAAAAGAATTAAATTGCGGCATAGTCTGTATCGGTACGTGTGAGATACACCTTCCAAATTTTTGGGGCGCATCTTCCACCGCCGAGGATTGCAGGGAGCTTCAGTTTGCCTCCTATTCCCGAACTCCTCCTACTCCTCATCCTGCCTTTAGGGTACAAAAAAATTGTAATCGGGGCCTAGTCTGGGTTTGTACGTGTGAGATACACCTTTTTATATCATATTTTCTATTCCGCTATTCAATCTACACCCTTTGGGGTAAAAAGAATAAAATTGCGGCATAGTCTGTATCGGTACGTGTGAGATACATCTTCCAAATTTTTGGGGCGCATCTTCCACCGCCGAGGATTGCAGGGTGCTTCAGTTTGCCTCCTGTTCCGAACTCCTCCTACTCCTCATCCTGCCTTTAGGGTACGAAAAATTGTAATCGGGGCCTAGTCTGGGTTTGTACGTGTGAGATACACTTTTTTATATCATATTTTCTATTCCGCTATTCAATCTACACCCTTTTTGGGTAAAAAGAATTAAATTGCGGCATAGTCTGTATCGGTACGTGTGAGATACACCTTCCAAATTTTTGGGGCGCATCTTCCACCGCCAAAGGTTTTACAGGGTGCTTCAGTTTGCCTCCTGTTCCGAACTCCTCCTACTCCTCATCCTGCCTTTAGGGTACAAAAAATTGTAATCTGGGCCTAGTCTGGGTTTGTACGTGTGAGATACACCTTTTTATATCATATTTTCTATTCCGCTATTCAATCTACACCCTTTGGGGTAAAAAGAATTAAATTGCGGCATAGTCTGTATCGGTACGTGTGAGATACACCTTCCTAATTTTTGGGGCGCATCTTCCACCGCCGAGGATTGCAGGGAGCTTCAGTTTGCCTCCTGTTCCGAACTCCTCCTACTCCTCATCCTGCCTTTAGGTTACAAAAAAATTGTAATCGGGGCCTAGTCTGGGTTTGTACGTGTGAGATACACCTTTTTATATCATATTCTCTATTCCGCTATTCAATCTACACCCTTTGGGGTAAAAAGAATAAAATTGCGGCATAGTCTGTATCGGTACGTGTGAGATACATCTTCCAAATTTTTGGGGCGCATCTTCCACCGCCGAGGATTGCAGGGTGCTTCAGTTTGCCTCCTGTTCTGAACTCCTCCTACTCCTCATCTTGCCTTTAGGGTACAAAAAATTGTAATCGGGGCCTAGTCTGGGTTTGTACGTGTGAGATACACTCTTTTATATCATATTTTCTATTCCGCTATTCAATCTACACCCTTTTGGGGTAAAAAGAATGAAATTGCGGCATAGTCTGTATCGGTACGTGTGAGATACACCTTCCAAATTTTTGGGGCGCATCTTCCACCGCCGAGGATTGCAGGGTGCTTCAGTTTGCCTCCTGTTCCGAACTCCTCCTACTCCTCATCCTGCCTTTAGGGTACAAAAAATTGTAATCTGGGCCTAGTCTGGGTTTGTACGTGTGAGATACACCTTTTTATATCATATTTTCTATTCCGCTATTCAATCTACACCCTTTGGGGTAAAAAGAATTAAATTGCGGCATAGTCTGCATCGGTACGTGTGAGATACACCTTCCAAATTTTTGGGGCGCATCTTCCACCGCCGAGGATTGCAGGGTGCTTCAGTTTGCCTCCTGTTCCGAACTCCTCCTTCTCCTCATCCTCATCCTGCCTTTAGGGTACAAAAAATTGTAATCGGGGCCTAGTCTGGGTTTGTACGTGTGAGATACACCGTTTTATAAAATTCTATTCTATTCCGCTATTCAATATACACCCTTTTGGAGTGTAAAAAATTAAATTACAACATAGTCTGTATCGGTACGTGTGAGATACACCTTTTTAAATTTGTTTGGCGCATCTCCTTCCACCGCCGAGGATTGCAGGGCGCTTCAGTTTGCCTCCTGTTCCGAACTCCTCCTACTCCTCTACCTCATCCTCATCCTGCTTTTAGGGTACAAAAAATTATAATTGGGGCCTAGTCTGTGTTTGTACGTGTGAGATATACCGTTTTATAAAATTTTTTCTATTCCGCTTTTCAGTATACACCCTTTTGGGGTGAAAAAAATTAAATTACGGCATAGTCTGTATCGGTACATGTGAGATACACCTTTTAAATCTGTTTGGCGCATCTCCTTCCACCGCCAAGGATTGCAGGGCGCTTCAGTTTGCCTCCTGTTCCGAACTCCTCCTACTCCTCTTCCTCATCCTCCCTTTAGGGTACAAAAAATTGTAATTGTGGCCTAGTCTGTGTTTGTACGTGTGAGATACACTGTTTTATATCTTTTTTTCTATTCCGCTATTCAATATACACCCTTTTGGGGTGAAAAAAATTAAATTGCGGCATACTTTGCATACTTGACTGTGAGATACACCCGTTGTATTTTTATACTGTTTTTCTATTCTGCTATTTAATAAACACCCTTTTGGGTTAAAAAAAATTAAATTGCGGCATAGTTTGCATATTTGACTGTGAGATACACCCGTGCGATACTGTTGTTGTTTTGTTCCGCTATTCAATAAACACCTTTCTAGGGCAAGATCATAAATTACAGAAATATGAGGAGACCGTCAAATAGGGGCCGTGGCCTGGGTCGTGGTGCTGCTGGTAGAGCTCCTGTTGCAAGGAGAGGACGTGGTCGATCTGTGCCAGCTACACGCACAAGTGAAACACCTTCCTCAAGTGTGAGTAGGCGACAGAACCTGCAGCAGTATTTGGTAGGGCATCATGCGCCTCTACAAGTGTTGAGGCCAGAACAAGTAGAGGCGATAGTAGATTGGTTTGCTGCTCACAGTGCCTCCAGTTCCTTCACATTGTCTCCCCCCCAGTCTACTGCAGAAAGGTCAGAGTTGGCACCTGCAGCCGATGTCCAACCGTCTTTCACCTCACCCCCTTGCAAATCAGGCAAGCAGTCTGAGCCCCAAGTCATGCAGCAGTCTCTTCTTCTTTTTGATGACTCTGTCAGCAGGGTTTCCCAGGGCCATCCACCTAGCCCTGCCCCAGAAGTGGAAGAGATTGAGTGCAGCGATGCCCAACCACTTATTTCTCAAGATGAGTACATGGAAGGACCATCGCAGCACGTGTCCGATGATGACGAAACGCAGGTGCCAACTGCTGCGGCACTCAGAATTTTGGAGACCGACAAGGAGGGCAGGGGTGAAGACTGTGTGGAAGATGATGTGGAGGACGATGAGGTCCTCGACCCCACATGGAATGAAGGTCATGCAGGTGACCTGAGTAGTTTGGAGGAAGAGACGGTGGTCGCACAGAGCCACCAGCACAGCAGAAGAGGGAGCAGGGTGCAGAAGCGGAGCGGCCGTGCCCTAGACACTACACCTGCTACTGCCCAACGCAGCAAGGGGCCGAGCGCACCAAAGCCAGCTCAAAGGTGTTCTCTAGCATGGAATTTCTTCAGAAAATGTGCTGATGACAGGACACGAGTGGTTTGCACCCTGTGCAATCAGAGCCTGAAGCGAGGCATAAACCTTCTCAACCTGAGCACAACCTGCATCATCAGGCATCTAAGTGCAAAACACGAGCTGCAGTGGAGTAGACACCTTCAAAACCAAGAAAGGTCTCTGGCTCCTCCTGCTTCCTCTTCTGCTGCAGTCTCGGCCTCTTCATCCACCTCTGTAGTGATACCGGCACCTGCCACCCCGCAAACAGACGATCTGTCAGCAACACCACCACCTGGGTCACCAACCATCTCCACAATGTCCCGTGGAAGCGTTCAGCTTTCCATCTCCCAAACACTTGAGAGGAAGAGGAAGTACCCCCCTACCCACCCGCGATCCCTGGCCCTGAATGCCAGCATTTCAAAATTCTTGGTCTTTGAAATGCTGTCATTCCGTCTGGTGGAGACGCACAGTTTTAAAAGCCTTATGTCGGTGGCTGTCCCACAGTACGTCGTGCCCAGCTGCCTCTACTTTTCCAGGCAAGCCATCCCTTCCCTGCACAACCAAGTGGGGGAAAAAAATCAGGTGTGCATTGCGCAATGCCATCTGTGGCAAGGTCCACCTAACTACCGATACGTGGACCAGTAAGCACGGTCAGGGGCATTATATCTCCTTAACAGCACACTGGGTAAATGCAGTGGTGGATGGGCCTGAGGCGGATAGCAATTTGGCGCATGTCCTTCCACCACGGAGGATTGCAGGGCGCTTAAGTTTGCCTCCTGTTCCTAACTCCTCCTACTCCGCTTCCTCATCCTCTACCGCCTCCTCATCCGGTCAGCGTAACACCTTCACCACCAACTTTAGCACAGCCAGGGGTAAACGACAGCAGGCAGTTTTAAAACTTGCCTGTTTGGAGGAGCATGGAACAGCAGACAAATGAGTGGTTGCTGCCAGCGAGCCTCAAGCCCGGCCTGGTGGTGTGCGATAACGAGCGAAATCTCATAGCAGCTCTGGGTCTAGCTGGTTTGACGAACATCCCTTGCCTGGCGCATGTGCTGAATTTGGTGGTGCAGAGGTTCCTTAAAAATGACCCCGATATGTCAGAGCTGCTGCAGAAAGTGCGGGCCGTCTGTGCGCACTTTCGGCTTTCTCACCCTGCTGCTGCTCGCCTGTCAGTGCTGCAGCGTAACTTCGGCCTTCCCGCTCACCGCCTCATATGTGACGTGCCCACAAGGTGGAACTCCACCTTGCACATGCTGGAAAGATTGTGCGAGCAGCAGCAGGCCATAGTGGAGTCTCAGCTGCAGCACGCAAGCGTGAGTCGCTCTGCGGAACAGCACCACTTCACCACCAATAACTGGGCCTCCATGCGAGACCTGTGTGCCTTGTTGCGCTGTTTTGAGTACTCCACCAACATGGCCAGTGCCGATGACGCCGTTGTCAGCTTAACTATCCCACTTCTATGCCTCCTTCAAAAAACGATTCGGGCGATGATGGAAGAGGATGTGGCACAGGATGAGGAGGAGGAGGAGGATGAAGAGGTAACATTTCCAAGGCTTTCAGGGCAGTCATTCGCAAGTGGCTCCGAGGGTGGGTTCCTGCACACACAAACGCCAGGGACACAATTGTCCAGCAGGGGCACAGTTCTGGAGGATGAGGAGGAGGAGATGGAGGAGGAGATGGAACCATTGTCACAGCAGGGTGGCACCCAGGCCAGCTTATGGCCATCACTGGTGCGTGGCTGGGGGGATACAGAGGACACAGACGATACACCTCCCACAGAGGACAGCCTTTCGTTGCCTCTGGGCAGCCTGGCACACATGAGCGATTACATGCTGCAGTGTCTCCACAACGACCGCCGAGTTGCCCACATTCTAACTTGTGCTGATTACTCACTGGAGCGTGATCGCAAGATGCGCGAGTACAAGCGCACGCCGGTAGGCGCGATGCTGCTGGCATTCCCACTTGAAAAAATAGCTCCAACAGTTAAAAACCACAAAGTGAAGAGGGTAGGCAAGCAGTCTGAATCTATGCAGGGATTTGTGAGATGTGGCTTCGGTATGTCTTTTAGGAACAGTTGGGAAAATTACAATAAAGGAATATTAAAATATAAATAAAGGGGTCTTATACAAACAGAGACTTCATTACCTATGTGTCCAAAAGTGTAATATATTGTCATGTGCCTGGGATTGAACTTGGGTCCTTCTGTCTTTGGGCTGTGGCTCTGTTCACTTTTCCATTGGGAAACCTGAGTCCTGCAGTATACACCTTGCATAGTTCCTCTGTTACTAATACTCTCTAGCCCAGCTGCAATCAATCCACAATTAGATCAGCCTAAAGTGGCGTTCCACCCAAAAGTGGAACTTCTGCTTTATATACTCCTGCCCCTCTGACATGCCACATTTGAAATGGTATTTTTTTGGGAGGGGAGTGGGTACCTAGATTTCACAGGTACCCACTCCCTCTGGGGCCACCTAGGCAGCTCGAGCAGAAGTTATCCTCTCCCCCTCCACCCCTGTAGTCTTCTGGGACATGTTAGAAGTCCCAGAAAATTGCCCGGCCATTCATGACGTGCAGCATGACTCGCACATGCGCAGTGCGCACCCGGCTGTGAAGCCACAAGCTGTTACAGCCGGGTGCCCACATTAGAGATGCCGGCGCCGCAGAGAGAAGACGGAGAGGATCGAGGCTTTGGGCGGCTGCATCCCTGGATCGTTGAACAAGTGAGTGTGTTTATTAAAGTCAGCAGCTACACTTTTTGTAGCTGTTGACTTTTAATAAACACAAAAACATAAGGAACTCCACTTTAAATTGCAGGACTTACTGTGGACTGTGCCTGTTTGTTGGCTTTGTTTCCCTGGGTTTGTGATATACTGATGATCTACTGAACTTCTGAACTTTGACCTGCCTGTTTCCTGTATTATTCTCTTTGCCTGATAATTCCACATTACTCATCTAAGCTTTGGGTCCAATTTGAAAACCACATGAACCCTATTGATCTTTGTGCCCTCTCGTGGACCCCTTCCACCCCTTGCAAAGGCTCATCTCCTCTTCGAGACATTACTCGCCAGACGATCCAATTGTGGGATCACTAAACTACCACCTGTAGTCTATCTAAACCTTTTGGATCCATGACTCCCTTCTTTGGGACCATGGCTTTTCCACCGGCATTGCATGCAATGGGGTATGGGCCTTGGAACAAGGAAGGTCATAGGAGACTTGAAGTCCTTCAAGTCTGAGACTTGCTTAAGTGCTTCAAGCAGATCCATCACTTGCAACAGCTACTCCTTCTACATCATTCACACACCACCTAGAACAGTGGTTTCAGAGACAACAAGCAATATTATTCATCCGTACTACTCCTTCCTTGTCGGATGTTCTTGCCAACCCGACGGGTCTAGAAGACATGTTCCTTCTGGAAGACACTCCTACACATGTAGTCTCCCAACTTTATTCATCATTACTAAACATATTGTCCGCTGACCTTCCTTCCTAATGCAAGTATGGGAATTTAGAGTTCCATCACTCCATTTCTCTCGCAGACTGGCAAAAGTGTTTTGTTTCCACTCATAAACTCTCCCTTGCCAATACAACCCAAGTAAAAGGGTTTAAACTGGTGGTGACCAGATGGTACAGATACCCATCTCTCATCCAACACTTCAACCCTTCCTCACCAGGCACTTGTTAGCGTTGTCATATATCTAGAGGCACTATGCTCCACATCTGGTAGGATTGCACCCCTCTAAAGAGATTTTGGCAACAAATCTTTGACCTATACTGTAAGCTGATGGTGACCTCTATCCACCCTCACCTGAGGTGTCCTCTTGTCTGTGCTTGCTGGATCTTTCAAATCTGTAAGAAAGACATCCTGTGACACTTCCTGGCTGCGGCTAGGGTAGTTATCCCCTGCAATTGGAGACTGGCGACTATGCCTTACCTGGGGGACTGGGCAATTGAGGTAGACCGTATTAGACATCTGGAACGTTGGCTGGAAAGGAAGAACATTTTTCTCTTACCTCCACATGGTCTGTGTTCCACTACTTTCCGAGTTCCTTGCTTGGGCTAAAAGTGGCTTTGCCACCACCCCATAATAGCCTTGCTGGAGGGTAGTCTTTTCTTGCTCCTTTCTGTCCTTATTCTTTTTCATCCAGATTTCTAATTCTCTTTTAGCCATCTATCAATCAGGGGCCTTTTGTACATTCCCTGTGTCAATTATCATTGTTCATCTTTGCCATCTTTGACAGCTTGTATTCCCTTTAGCATACTCCTCTCTTAAAAACAACAGTGTTTTATTTAACTTCTTGATGCGCTTCCCTGTACATTGAAGTCTTTTTTTTTTTTTTTTTTTTGATGTGTCAGTTTTGGTGTCTCTTGCCTGCATTGCACACATTTAAATTAGTATAAGTGCATTTACTTGATGAGTTGAAAAGTGACAGGTGCTTACAGTGTATGGACCAAAAATGAATAAACATTAGACTTAATATAAATTAACAATCTATTATATGCACAAGAAAGTCCTTGTAAAAGTAATCAGTCCATATGTAATTGAAAAAATAAAAAAAGTAAAGTGACAGGTGCTCTTTATCTGTACACATTACAAATTCATGCTTGTGCAGGTGCTCTACTTTGTGCTCCCCTTATGCGACTGCACTCACCAGAGAGCTATCCCCCCAAGGGGGTATCTCGCATTCATAGCTACACTGCTGTTTTGCAGGACACAGATCCTCGCTTGTGTGTATCTTTTCCCCTCCTTTCTCTTCATTAAAGTTAGCCCCTTCGTCTCATCCACATGTGGAGAAAATTAAAATCCCATAGCACAATACAATTTTTTAACATTCAATAGGCAGAGAAATCAGGAAGTCCAGGATGCTATGTGCTCCACGGACCCGACAGGAAGTGATGTAATGATGCTGGAAGCTCCGTCCTATGCCTTTCATCAGCACAACGAAATTAGGTGCAGCCTTTCATTTATTTTTTTCCTTTTTGTCCATTTGCACCCAAAACGAGCAGCTCCCTTGAATTTTTCAAGGATGCCTTAGGGAAATTGATGTTATTCTTTTTACCTAATCCAGGAGTTAGCTTGGTAGCCTTCTTTGGTTTGTCAGGCTTCTCTAGGATCTAAGATATATAGCATGGCTGCGCCGGTTTCGCTCCCCTATTTATCATCTTCCATCGTGGCTGTGGCCTGCTTCACACACGCCTGGTAGTGAGGTCATGCCGCAACACAATCATGCACCAGAATTGACCTTACATGCGGAAGTACCCACAAGTAGAGATTACTGGAGGGGGATATATAGGAGATTTGGTCTCCTTGGGTCTTCCAAACAGACACCTTAGGGGAATCTTGGTTTTGGTACCTAAGCTCCTTTCATTTTTTGGACAATCCATTACATTTGACCTACACTTGGGTATACTTTTCCCAGTTCCTCTCTCTTTTTGGTCAGATACTTGTGGAAAGTGTGAGCTGGGTAGCATTGATTTCCCTAGGGGAACCATTGGAGTGTCCCGAGTGGCCCATTTTTTGGGTAAGATTGGATGACTTATGAGGGTTTTTTACAACTTCCATTTATAATTGGATTGGAATTCTTAATTGTTTTAGGGCAACCACTCTTACCTTTTGGACTAAAAGATCAGGGACACTGATGTAAATCTTACTATCTTCTTGGCATTTCCTCTTACTTTGGGGCCATGTTATCCTTACTTGAGCTAATATTTATATATGTTTTTTTTTTTTTGTTCCTCTTTTTAGCAGGTTTGGGTTTAATTGGTAGGATTTCATCTACAGTATGCCCAAAAAATATTGCTTTATTTAATTTCTTTTTAAATATATTTTTATATAATATTGAATTTTATAATGGAAATACAAGTTCTAAAGAGATATAAAATGTTCGGAAGAAGAAGCATTTTTACCGATGCAAGCCTTCCTGACCATAAGATAAAAAATTTCCGTAATCAGTTTATTTCTAGACGTAAGTCTTTTAGCAGTGGCCAAAAGTTGGAGTTGAAAATGTCGGAGACGTCTGGGGTGAGTTGATGTCCAGATAGGTAATAGAATCAGAAGAAGCCCAAGTAAATGGGAACTTCCGTTGTAAAACACACTTCGTGTCACCGTCAATTCCATCTTCCAGGATCTGGGATTTTGCAGCGTTTACTCTATAGTAAGAGATAGCGTTAAATTACTGCAACACAGTTTGTGCAGCTGAGAGCGAATGGATGGGGTCGGTCATGGTGAGTATTACGTCATCTGCAAATAGCGTTATTTTATGGTGTATTCCCGTTGATGTGATCCCAAGTATGTTAGAATCTGACCTTATTTTAGTCGCTAGTGGTTCCATGAGGATATAAAAAATTAGAGGAGACAACGGACACCCCTGACGCGTTCTATTTGTGATTTTAAAATGGGAGGAGAACATGCCTTTGCAAACTACATGTGCAGAGGGAGAGGAATAAAGGGCCAGAATGGCAGAGCGAATGGGGCCTAGGAAACCAAACCTGTGCAATACTTGTGTCATATATCCCCAGTGTACTCTGTCAAAAGCCTTCTCTGCGTCCAAAGCCAGAAGCAGTGAAGGCCTTTGCTGGGTCTTAGATAAGTGAATTAGGTTAAGCATACATCTGGTAGTGTAGGGGGCTTGGCGGCCCAATACAAAGCCCACCTGATTCGGATGGACCAAGTTGGGTAAGATAGTGTCAAGTCTGGTAGCAATTAATTTAGCGTACAGCTTAACATCGACATTTAACAGTGAAATTGGAAGGAAATTTTAGTTAATTCTGATAAAGTTAACAGCGAGTTTAAGAAGTCTAAATTTTGGGGGCTCGGTGTAGGAAGGGACAGAGTGTTTAGAAATTCGTTAATTTTGTTGGGATCAGGTTGGACTGTGGATGGATTAGATTCAAGGTTATACAAGGAACTATAATATTTGCAAAAGGTCTCAGCTATGTCCCTGGGGTTGTATAACTTCTTACCTGTGGTCGGATCTATTATATGCGTAAGCTTTTGTTTAGCTTGTTTTTCTTTGAGTTGATTTACGAGTAATTTGCCGGCCCTGTTGCCATACCTGAAACAGTGGGCTTTTAGAGACCTAAGGTGACATTCATGATTTTCAATCAATAGGCAGATGTAGATCATGTCTGCCTTTAAATAATTTGTCCTTTATCGGGTCGGAGGGGGAATTTTGGTGTCGTCACTCCAGAGCCTGGATTTCAGCAAGAAGGTCGTTTAATCGCTTCCCTCTCTGTTTTCTCACCCTGCGGCCAAGCTGAATCAAAATGCATCTGATAACCGCCTTGTAAGAATTTCAGAGAACAAAGGGGTCCGACACCAAGGGAGCATTGAACTTAAAATATTCAGAAATGGCTGAGGAGATCTCCTTATGGTAGCGAGGATTTAAAAATATAGAAATATCGTTGCGCCATCTATTAGCTCGCATTTCGGTGCGGATCTCGCCTATATGTATGGAAATGGTGGCGTGGTCAGACCACGTGATTTAGCCACCTTTTGGAGTAAGAACTTGTCAACTAGAAACATGTCAATTCTTGAATAGGTGTGGTGGACCTACAAGTAATGAGTAAAATCCCTCTCTGAGGCATGTTGACATCTCCATACGTCAAGTAAATTTGAATCTATCAGAAACTTCTTGATAGTGAGTTTTCATTTCTTGCTAAGCAGGAAGCAGTACTGTCCAACTCCAAATCATGAATGACATTAAAGTCACCACATAAGATTGTATAGCCTTGACGCATGGAGATGACTTTCTTCCATATTTCCCCCAGGTAAGTAAGTTGGCGGACATTGGGTAAATAAACATAGACCAGGGTATATATGTTGTTGTGGAGTTTGCAGACTAAAACAACACATCTACCCCCAGGGTCACAGTATGTGTCTATCTGCCGAAAGGAGACCAAATCTTTTATGGCTATAACTACTCCTCCTTTTTTTTTTTTTTTTTTGGAGAATTAGAACAATATATATGAGGAAATCTTGATTCGTAAAGGAAGGAGGGTTGTGGAAGCGAAAATGTGTCACATTTCAAACGCTTGGATTCATGCCAAACCATGCTGTGTTTAGCCGGGCTGTTCAAGCCCTTCACATTCATAGAAGAAATTATAAAGGCCATGATCTCAGTATACAAAATACCAGGGTTCCTAGCTATAGATGTCTGACCGTATTAAGTCTCTTGGTAGGGACGAGGGTACCTGACAAAATGGGCAGTCTCTGTCCCGTGGAAAGAACGTGTAGCAGTCCTCAATCTTCCAAAAGATGCAGTTGAAGAGTCCAGGTACACTATAGAGAGGAGAGAAGAAAATAGTAGCAGCAAAAACAGTTAACACTTCGATTTTCATCACTGAGGTAACAGCGTGACATGAAATAAAAAAGACGATTCTACTGAATCTGGGCGGATCTAAGCCGCTTAAGGTTGGTATTGGTAACAAAAGCATGTAGCCAGAGGCTCACCGGAAAGATATAAAACTTTTTAGAGCTGTGAACGCAGGATCAGCCAGAGTCAGACCCAGAAGAACTACCATGTCCCCTGGGAGGCCTGGTAGAGGGAGGACGATTAGGTGGCTTTGGTTCCAGGATTTTCCATTCCTTCAGGTAGTGTAGGCCCTCCTTCAATGAAGAAATTACATATGTGGAATTATCCCTCGTGACCAGAAGCTTGGCTGGGTACAGCCACCGATAGGAGATGTGGTGGTTATAGAGTGGTTTTGTGATTGATGCAAGTTGACGTCTTTGGTTCATTATAAAGGCAGATAAGTCAGCAAAGAAGGATAACTCCGACATACATTCCGGAAGGGAGTCTTTGTTCCTGGCTACTGCCAGTAGTTTTTCTTTGATGTGGAAGAAATGTATCCTGGCAGTAGTATCTCTGGGTGCATTCTCCGGGACATGTTGTGGTTTAGGTAGTCTATGTATACAATCGATCGTCAATTCCTCCAATGGCGCTTCGGGTAAAGCCTCCTTTAATATGTTCACAAAATTTGGCCTAAGATCCTGTTGTTTGATAGATTCAGGAATTCCCCTGATCTTAACATTGTTTCTTCTGGATCTATCTTCGAGATCTGCTAATTTAGATTTGATCCAATGTATCTCATCGTCTCTATTATTGTAGGAGTCCACCATTTCATTGAATGTGGATGCAAATTCCTCCATTTTATCCTCAATATGTGTGACCCTCTGAGACACTTCAGTGACTTCTGATTGAAATTGACGGGCTAGGGAGAGAATGTCAGCGTGGATAGTTGTTCGACAGGACACTAGCATGTCCTTTAAGCACCGGTTAGTTTTGTGTGGGGAATTCCATTATGGAATCTTGCAGTTCTCTAGTCAGTTCAAGAGAGGTTGGGTGCCCTCTCCAGCCCCGGTAGGACAATCATGCTGTAATTTCGGTTTAGATTTGGCTGGGCTTGAGTTCACTGAGGAGGAGCCGGATTTGTTGCCAGCCACGGTGGAATACAGCTGGGGGTCTTGGGGAGAGCCAGCTGGTGGAGAATGCCATGTTCGAGGCGAGCTAAGAGAGGGATTAGGAGAGGCATCTCCAGGTTTTCGATAGTTGAAGAGGAGACCCTTTTCCTGGACAGTCCAGAGGTAAGGCAGCAGAGGTGACCTGAGCCCAGGATCAGAGCCTGGCAGCGTGTATGCAGGCCTAATCATGGGCAAGATGGTGGCCGGCTGCGGGGAAGAAGGAGGTCTGGGCTATGTGCGGGCTCAGTTAGATGGTGTCTCGGGCGCGGAGCAGGTAGGGATGCCCCTATGCAGGTCCAGTGGATGCCTACCTGTCTCCCATCGGCAGATGAAGGAGCCGATGGCGGCGGAGGCTCGTGTAGGCCGCGCGGGTCACTGAGGAATGACCTGGCTTGGTAGGCAAAAACTAGGACCTGATATCGCGGGTGCAAGATGTGCTTTTCCCGTCCGGGTTGTTGTGTAGCTGTATCTCAGCTGCAAATAGGCAGATGGCGAGAGATTAGTCTTGGTGGCACCGGAGCTTTCGCTCTATGCGTCCGGTGCGGCTGACTTCCAGACACGCCCCCCTCACTTTATTTAATTTTTAACAGATTCAATATACCCCCTGAATGACCCTTTTTATCCTTTGTGCTTTATGTGGACTCATTCAATCATATGTATGATTTGTGGCTTCTTTGTTTACTCAACATTGTACTTGTATTGTACGTTAGTGTGTTCTTGGGTGTTTTTGTAAATGATCATTTATTGGGTCCCTACTATATTTATATAAGAGATACTGATATATGTATTTATTGCAGAAATCATGTTTGAGAACCAACAAAAAAAAGGAAGACTTACAAGTTGAAATGCATTGACGTTTTCTCATGCATTGTTACATACCTAAACAATCCACGGGTCTATGTTTGCACTTCTAGCACATAGTACTATTTCTCCATGTTTTTATGAAACTTCTTTCTATGTTTGTAATATCTTTATAGCTTGTTTAATCTTTTAATGCTTAAATGTTAATAAAGAATTGTTTTCTTTTTTTCTAGTTATACATTTTGTTTATTTACTTTATAATTTGGTACCTGAAAGTCCTTATTCCCCTGTTTTCCCTTGGTGGTTATTTTTACTTTAATACTATTAGGATGTGGTATCGTCATGCACTATCTGGGGTGGAGGTACATACTGCAATTAGGGGCAGGATTCTTCTTTATGGAAATAAAAGATGGTGGATTTTGTCCTTGTATTGACTATCAGAGGTTAAACCAAATCACTGTAAAGGACTCTTATCCTCTGCTCCTTATCCTAGAATTGTTTGATGTCCTTAAAGGAGCCATTGTCTTCACTAAATTAGACCTGTGTGGGGCCTATAAGATTATAATAATGCCCATAAGGGAAGATGATGAGTGAAGGACAGCTTTAAACACCAGCAATTGACATTTTGAGTACTTGGTTATGCCCTTTGGGTTCTGCAATGCCCCAGCGGTCTTCCAGTGTTTCATGGATGAGGTGTTCCACGACCATCAAAACAAGTTTGTAATTATCTATCTAGACGATATATTTGTTTTTTTCCAAGACTCACCAGGAACATGTTTTCCATGTGAAACAAGTACTTCAGCCACCAATGTCACACCTCCTACTGCCATGACTGTAGGAAGTGTGGCATTGGTGGGTCTAATTGTAAAGTATGGGGGTCTAATTGTAAAGTACAGTCCACTGAAGCAGTGTCAACTTTCCAGCAATTAAAACAAATGTTCAGCAAGGCTCCAATCCTGCAGCATTCAAACCCAGAACTCTAGTACAATGTGTAAGTGGATGCATCTGAATATGGGGCTCATTAAGTGCTCTCTCAAAGACAACTCAGAACTGGTAAATTTTGCCCAGTAGCCTTTTTTCCCATAAAACCTTTCTCCTGCTATGGTAACAAAAACATTGAAAACTGAGAAATACTGGCGATTAAACTAGCCATATCTGGGTGGAGACCTCTCTTGGAAGGCACGTCAAAGCCTTTCACAATACTGACTGACCACAAAAACCTTCTGTACCTTCAGACAGCCAAACGTCTTAATTCACATCAAGCACAGTGGACTCATTTTTTTTGCCGCTCCAATGTTATTCTTTCTTATGTTGCAGGATGCAGGAACAAAAAAGCTGATGCTCTGTCCTGACAATTTGAAACTTCCGAAACTGATCAGCCACCGAACAGTACATCATAAAAGACTGTGGCATAGCTCTCTACAGCCCTTTTCACAACAGTTATAGGAGGCCCAGAGGTCAGAAAGTACCATTTGGTTATCTGTATCCCTAGTTTCTGGAAGGTTGTAATACATTGGACTCATGATGGGGTGTTGTTTGGCCACTCTAATGTCACAATCACTTTAAAAACTTTAGCGTGCCATGTTTGGTGGCCTGCGATGAAAAAGGACTTTTTGTATTATATAGCCGCATGTCCAACTTGTGCAGCAAACAAGGTTCCTCGCACTCTACCCAACAGCTTGCTACAACCACTCTCTATACCTCGACAGCCTTAAACCCACCTGCCCATTTTATTACGGACCTACCCAAGACTGCCGTTATGTCTACAATTTAGGTCATAGGGGGTCGCTTTTCCCAGATAAGTCACTTTGTACCACTTCCTAGACTACTATAGCTGAAGCAGTGTTTTTTCTCTTCCTTTCAATTGTCGAGCATTACGGGATACCTACCAACATTGTGTCTGATCGGGGCTCCCAGTACATCTCCCGATTCTGGAGAGATGCATGTAAAAATTTGGAGGTAATTGTGTTCCTCTCTACTGAAAAACACCCACAAACTGACAGCCAAACTGAACAGTTCAACCAGACTCTCGAAACCTACCTTCGGCATTATGTCAATTTAGAGACTTTTTCACAGCCTGGCCACATAGAGAGGCTCAACATCCAAGGAGCCCCTCCAGGCGTTCTAGCGAAAAGATCGTCCAGACAGCAGGCAGGAATACTGTCCATAGTCAGTACAAGCAGAGATATTGTCAGCACAGCCAAAGCATTGGCCCAGGTAGCAGGCACATGGTCCATAAAAAGTCCTGGGTCAGTGCAGGCAGAGATATTGTCAGCACAGCCAAAGTATTGGTCAAGGTAGCAGACAGGATCAACAAGCTTAGGACATCGGTCAGGAAAGAAGAGGGACAGGGGTAGAGGCTTCTCCCACTCAAATCACTTTGAAGCCTCCAAACTCCAGACCCTGTTCTAGGAATTAAAAACCCCAGAGAGAACCAAAAACTGTTTTTCTCAACTCAGAACATTATTCTGAAGCCCCTCACATATGTGAGACCCCTGTGTTATTTTGAATCCCACTACTACCGTAGCGGGTGAAAGATCAGTCTAAGTAGCAGGCAAAAAACATGGTAATTAACAGGCCGAGGTCAGTGCAGGTAAAATGCAGAAATAGATGGTAGGCAAAGGCATAGTCCATAAACAGTACAGGGTCAGTTAATGTGAAAGGCAGAAACGTGGCGGATAAACAATGCAGATAGCAGGCAGAGCCATAGTCGATAAACAGGCCAGGGTCACTTCACATGGAAAGTAGTGATATGGTTGGTTGAGTCATCAGGGAAATCAGCACAGAAATTGAAACCGGGGGAAATGGCAGTCTGTTAGAAATATGGCCTAATAGTTTAGGGAGAAAGAAAAAACCCAATTGGACTAACCTAATGGGTCAAATGTGGACTTTTAGGGCACGAAGGATAGACTTCGATGTCAAATGTCATTGTATAAAATGACATTGTATAAAATATCAAAAGTTGTATAAAATATCACATTTATTAAATTCCATTAAAAACATAACAGAATAAAAAACAACACACACTACACATAAGGAAAAAAGCTTCACCCAAAGGGGTTGCGATTAATCCTATGTGTAAGAGCATATAAATTGTTACACATAAATTCAAGATATGCACAAATAGCGTCAATATGAGAAAATACATAGAAGTGTAGAAGGTCGACGCGTTCCGCAGATTGCTTCGTCAGGACCGTTTACAGACAGAAAAATTATTCAAACAAATCAGAAAAACAAGAAAAAATAATACAAAACATTTTGTAGGTGTGTAACAGGCAATATAGTATTAATGCATAACAATCAATAATCATTAGCAAGTTAACAAGGTATCATAACCAACCTCCTCCAAATGGTGCATAAGAGGTAAACTGGCTTTGGGCAGACATAGGGGGCCAAGAAAATCCGTAAAGAGATTTATTAACTGTCATAAAAATGAAAATATATTAATATGATCGGTAGATAATAATTCTATAAAGACTCAAAAGAGTCTAACATATTATTTTAAGGGGCAAAAATACCAATCTATTTGAATAGTAAGAAATTTACCTTAAATATCAAGGGTATACTAATCCCATAGAAGAACCAAAACCCAAGGAAGGGAGGTATTGCGATATACGCCTTAATGTGTTTTTTGGTAGGTAAATGAGGGTATTCTAGTACAAGTATAACATCTAAAGAAGAGATTAAGGAGTGGATCATTAGAGGGTAATATTCAAACCTCAATCTAATGATGGTAAAAACGAAAAAAAAAAACTAGAAAAGTTACTAACTGTACATGTATAAAATGGGGGATAAAGAAAGCATGGGTATCAAGAAATAAATATGCCAAATTAAAAAAATGAAAAAGAAGAAATTAATCCCTGCTCAGATGTGCATATGTATATAATTGCCCCACTTGCCCCACATATTTATCTCTCTCAAGCAGAGGGGGGATTGAAATGCAGATAATTAGGTTAGAAGACTTACCCCAATAGTATATATAGGGTGTATCCCATGTGTTGCTGAAAAATACCAGATCCTCCAATAAGGGTTATAGCTGACCCTTAAGTCAGAGCCAAATTCAAAGGCAAAAAAGGGGTGGAAAAAGGGGAGGAAAGAGGGCTAGGATAGCCCTAATAACCTCCCTATAGAAGAAGTAGGGTCATAGCAAGCCCTTTACCTTAGGAAAGATGAAAATAAATATAAAAAATGATTGGAAACCAAGGAGGATAAATAAGGGTATAAATTTAACAGGAGTATAAGGTTTAGAAAGTAGTGTTTTCAGTATGCATAGGCCAGGTTGGGAGAGACCTGGTTGGCAGGCAACAGGCACATAGTCCATAAAAAGTCCTGGGTCAGTGCAGGCAGCGATTTTGTCAGCACAGCCAAAGTATTGGTCCAGGCAGCAGGCAGGACCATCAAGCTTAGGGCCTGGTCAGGAAAGAACGGGGACAGGGGTAGAGCCTTCTCCCACTCGAATCACTTTGAATCCTCCGGACTCCTGACCCTGTTCTGGGAATTAAAAAACTCAGAGAAAACCAAAAACAGTTTTTATCAACTCAGAACACAATTCTGAATCCCATAGAATTGTGACCCCTGTGTTAATTTGAATCCCACTACTACAGCAGCAGGGCAAAAGATCAGTCCAAGTGGCAGGCAAAAACATGGTTGATTAACCACTTCTAGACCGAGTCCATTTCCGACACATGTTGTTTACAGAAAAAAATCAAAAAAGTGTTGCGCCAGAAACAAATAGTGCATAAATCACCTTAAATAAATCCTCAAACTATGAAAAATATAATGTGCATATAGGGGGTTATGTGACGCTCATAGTGTGGGCTCCGAAGCTTAGTGCTCTGTTAGCTGGGTATTTGGATCAGTAGTATTGGTTTTAGGACGCCTGAGCTTTTTGCTTGTGGTGTCATGCCAAGCAGTGACCCAGCGGGTCATGCTTCCGGTGTCTCCAGCTCAGAGGAGTGGGAGGCGGGCATCGGGAAGAATCCACCAAGCATCTTGAAGTGCCGCAGGCTGGCTTGGCCTTATAATGATGTGCAGTGCGTCCAGTCTCCACCCCTACCGAGGAAGTCATAGCTTAAACGTGCTGACGTAACGCGTATAGGGGCGGAGCCTGCATGCCGGACGTCAAATCCCCTTTCTTATTGTGATCGGAACTCCGCTTTGTTATGCACTATTGAGTGCCTGCTACTGTAAGTTTATCTCTGAATAAAATTGTCTTTCTATGCTAAACGGAGAGCATTAGATTTTGTTCCTTGTCTCTTCAATCTGTGCCCCTGATTGAGTATAACTGGAGTTTGGAATCTTCACCATCCTCCCTCTTGTGACCATCATCTTCCTGTCCCAGAAAGGGGACAGATGCTTTAGACCCTGAGTGACCCTTTCGGGTCAGTGAGTGAGGTGAGAGGCCACTGTTATTGGTGGTGGGTTTGCTAACACGAACACTGAGGTGGAAGATCACTGGGGACTACTTTTTGGATATTGCCCTTTTAGACTTTATTTGATTGACTCATTTCATTCACTCTATATGCACATTATATTATTCATAGTTTGAGGATTTATTTAAGGTGATTTATGCACTATTTGTTTCTGGCGCAACACTTTTTTTTTCAGTACTGCATTGTGAGGTGTGAACACAATTGGTGAATGCTGCCGGATACCTAATCACTTTTAGTATTACACAATATAACTTTTAAATAGTTTGTATAATATATTTTTTCAATAGATTTTCTTGAATTTATGCACTTTGAACCATTGTTGTGCTGATAGCTTTTCACAGACATGTTGTTTACAAGTTAAAATCATTATTTTTTGCCAGAAAAGTATTTAGAACCCCCAAACATTATATATATTTTTTTTAACAAAGACTCTGGAGAATAAAATGGCGGTCGTTGCAATATTTTTGTCACGCGGTACATTTCACTGCATTTAAAAACACTAAACAGTAAAGTTAGCCCGTTTTTTGCATATTGTGAACAGGGCCGGTGCTAGAATATTTTACGCCCTATGCAAGACCAGCTACTTGCGCCCCCCCCCCCCCCAAAAAAAGGGAAGTAGTTAAAAACTCCTCTATGTCATACCCAGTGACCCTGATCCAATGGTTCCTCCATGTTATGCTTTCATACCCAGTGACCCCCCATATTCCTCCATGTCACACTCGGGGACCCTAATGTCCCTCCGTGTCACACCCAGGGACTTTGATGTTTTTCCATGTCACACCCTTGGACCCCAATATTCCTCCATGTCATGCTGTCATACCCACTGACCCTGATGTTCCTCCATGTCACACCCAGGGACCCCCGTGTTCCTCCATGTCATGCTGTCATACTCAGTGACCCCAATGTTCCTCTATTTCAGACCCTGATGTTTTTCCATGTCACAGTTGGGGACCCTGATGTTCCTCCATGTCACACCTGGGGACCCTGATGTTCCTCCGTGTCACACTTGGGGACCCCAATCCCCCATGGCACACCCAGGGACCCCAATTCCTCATGGCACACCTGGTGACCCCGAACTCCTGTTACACCCGGTGACCCCTATCCTCCATGTCACACCTGGTGACTCTGATTTCCCATGGCACACCTGGTGACCCCAATTCCCTTTCATACCAGGGATGCTCCATGTAACACCCAGGGACCCAGATTACCTGTTCTGGGGACACTAACTGGGCCCCCACTCTGCCCTCCTTCACAGTGATCCCGCTGATTCCTTCTCCCAGGACGCTCCTCTCCTGGACCACAGTGCTCACCACAGCTCCAACCCGGCTCCTGGTGGAGGGAAAAGCAGCAGTCAGAGAGCTCCGCTTGTCCTTCATCACCAACCTCCTCAGACCATTCCGGTGCCTCGTCGCTTCTGCCCCAGTAAAGGTTCCTCCCTCCAGTGCCGAGCTCTGGCTCAGGTTCAGCTCTCCTCCGCTCCCTGCTTAATACCAACCCAGGGAAATGAACGACTGCCTACTAGCTCAGTGCAGAGAGTCACTTCCTGCCTGGGGTTAAGGCCGTTCAGCTCCAGCTGAAGAGGATCATCATGCAGGCAGCACTCTGGTGGGCTCCATTCCTGCCTCTTGGGGCCCCTCCAACAGTGGTGGAAAGCCAGGGCCTGATAGTTCCGCCACTGCCCAAGACACCTGGCATCTTTCTCTGTCCCTTCTTCCTCCCCTACCACCACCCCTCCCCTGAGCTCACAATAATCATTCATGATGGAGAGAGAGTGCCGACTACTGGCTGCGCCCCTAGGTGGCAATGCGCCCTAGGCGGCTGCCTAGTTTACCTAGTGGAAGCACCAGCCCTGATTGTGAAAGATGATGTCACGCTGAGTAAATAGATACCAAACATGTTACGGTTTAAAATTGTGCACACCCACAGAATGGCGACAAACTATGGTCAATAAAAATCTCCATAGGCGACGCTTTAAAAAATTGTAACGGTTGCCAGTTTAGAGTTAGGGTAGCTCTTTTTTTAAATTATTGCTTTCGCTCTGGCGATCATGTCGATACCCCACATGTGTGGTTTGAACAGCGCTTTCATTTACGGGCGCAACTTCGTACACCTTTTCTTTCGCACAGGTTTTTAAAAAAAAAAAATAAAATCTGATCCCTTTTATTGCTGTCACAAGAAATGTAAACATCCCCTGTGACAGCAATAAGCAGTGCCAGGTACTCTTTATGGAGGGATCGGGGGTCTAAAAGACCCTAGACCCCTCCACTGCACTTCAATGTATTCAAAATGCAGAAAACTGCATTTTTGAATACTGTTACTTTTTTAAATTCGGCGCCTTTAGCCGCTGAGTAACCCGGACGTGATGTCATGAATGCTGCTTCCGGGTTACATCATCAGAGACCCGATTGAAGCGGAATCCGGCTTCATTTGGGACTCCAACCAGCCAGCTGAGGTGCTGGCTGGTTGCTTGGGTCTCCTCGGTGGAACGGGAGACCCGGGCAGAGGCTCGGAAGGTGGCGGGAGGGGGGGGCGTCCCCTCCCCCTCGCTGGGTGTAACGACCGAGCAGGTCCCCAGCCGCATCAGCTGTTACCACCTGAAAGCCGACCGCCGGCTCTAAAAAATTATACCGGGAAGATGCCTCTAGCTGCAGGCATCACCCCAGTACAACCACTTCTTGCAGCCGACGTAGGGCTACATCGATTTGTGGGAAGTGGTTAGCAGGCCGAGGTCTGTGCAGGTAAATAGACAGTAGGCAGAAGCATAGTCCAAGGTCAGTTCCTGTGAAAGGCAGAAACATGGCAGATAAACACTGTAGATGGCGGGCAGAGGTATAGCCGATAACAGGCCAGGGTCAGTTCACATGGTTGAGGCAGCAGGGATATAATCAGCACAGAAATTGAAAATGGGGAAATGGCAGTCTGCTAGAAATGTGAGCTAATAGTTTAGGGAAGTGTGATAACATCTGAAGCATTCTCCGATGCATAGGCCAGGTTGGGAGGGACATTGGGGACAATGAAAACTGGTGTCTTTTCTAACTTTTTTTTTTTTGCTGCACGCCTGACATTTTTTAGGCATCTTCTCTGGTTTCTGATGGTGGAAAATTGTCAGGAAAATGGTGCTCATGCAGTCTGCTGACCCAATCGGAGCAAATGTTTCTGGGGGGGATCCTTTCTGGTAGATTAGGGCAGTGACAGTATCTTTGATAAATTTGAGGAAGTTGTTGGTTATTTCCATCGATGTTTGATAGGTGATGTATGCATTATAAATGGGAAAATGGGAAAAGTAAATTGCAACTTCTTTATACCAGAAGAGAGACTTTCATGTTGATAGGGCTGCAGAATTTGATTGTTAAAATCCACCCCCCCCCCCTTAAAATTATTGCAGTTGTGGTTACACCTAGGCTTTTGAATAAGTTCCACCGAGGTGTCATCGTGGATGGTGGACATGACGTACACATCTTTCCTATCCCTCCACTTCACGGCCAACACTTCCTCGTTCCTCAGGCTTGCTGATTCCCTTCTTTGTAGCCTTGTGGTGACTAGACGCTGTGGGAAGCCCTTCCTGTTTTTTTTTTTTGCTGTACCGCAGGCCAAAATTTTCTCAAGGTACAGGTGGCTGAAAAAGGGCAAACTCATATAATAATTGTCCATGTAAACGTGATGCCCCTTTTGGAACAGTGGGAATGTTAGGTTCCAGACCATTTTTTTGCTTATTCCCATGTACGTTGGCCACTCGGGGCTGGAGCTAGCAGTCTGCCCTTGTACACACGGAAGGCATACACCTATCCAGTGGTGCTTTCACAGAGCTTCTTGAGCTTCAAACCATACCTTTTCCTCTTACTGGGAATGTACTGCTTGAATCCCAGCCTGTCTCTGAAAAGGACCAGGGATTCGTCCACAGAGATGTTCTAGTCAGGGACATAAAGTTCAGCAAACCTCTTAGAAAAAAAAAATCAATTAGGAGGCGAATTTTATATAATTTAGCTGGAATGATCTCCGGGAGGGCACTTTGAATTATTTCTGAAATGCAGTAAGCACATGATCATATCATAGAGGGACCTGGACATGACAGCTGAAAAAATTGGCATGTGGTGGATGGGGTTAATAGACCAAAAAGCATTCAATCTGATTTTTTTGTAAGCCCTACGTTGATCGTAAGGCCCAAAAACAATCTAAACTCATCGACTGTTAGGCCTCTCCAATCGAAAGGATTGGCATAGCATAAGTTGGGGTTGTTATCTATGTATTGTCGGGCAAAAAGATTACTTTTGTCTACGATGCTTTGAAGTAGCTCTTTAGGGAAAAATAAATGTAAAAACTTCTGTATAAGAAAACTTTTCGTGTTGGCCTGTAAACCTGGCTGTGCTGTGAATGGGGGTATTGTAGCTGACCCTGAGCTAGAAGGCAGCCACAATGGGTTTGCTAAGGCATTTAGAGAATGAGTTTGGGCCCTTATTATCTGGGTCTGGTGTGAAATTCCAGTGCTTGTACTGGGCCTTTCCTCCTTGGGTCTAGAGCAGTTGGCATTTGCCGATTGGCCATTGGGGTGTATGGCACTGCTGGTGGCTGCCTGGGTTTCAGAGCGTCTTCTTTAAGGATGGACTGCTTCCTCCTCTGATTCGGTCGCGGATGTACTTCTTTTGATGGGCTTTTATTCCGAACCGGATTCGGAACTGGAATCGGACAGTGAGAGCTTCCTGCTGCCCTCATCTGTCAGGCTTAGGATTTGATATGCCTTTTCAGTAGTAAAAACATTTTTGGACATGGCGGCTGTATGACAGGGTGACACTGATGGGCTGCACTACAGATAGTGATGGGCTGCACGACAGGTACTGCTGGGCTGCACGTTAGGTACTTATGAGCTGGAGAAAGGTACTCTGATGGGCTGCTGACAGGTACCCGGGTATTCTGATGAGCAGGAGACAGGTACTTGGGTACTCTGATGAGCTAGTGACAGGTACTCTGGTTCTCTGATGAGCTGGAGACAGGTACTCTGATTAGCTTCTGACAGGTACTCGGGTAGTCTGATGAGCTGGTGACAGGTACTCGGATACTCTAATGAGCTGGTGACATGTTTCCAGGTACTCTGATGAGCTAGTGACAGATACTTGGGTACTCTGTTGGGCTGGTAACAGGTACTCAGGTACTCTGATGAGCTGGTGACAGGTCCTCTCAGTGGGGCAATCTGGACACAGTAATTGACAATTTAAATTGGTAACTCACTGTTCCGCGATCTCCTCCTTACATTGGATCGGTGCGCGTAAAAATGGTGCAAATACAATATTTACAAAAAAAGGTATTAAAAAGAAACAAACAGACAATATTGCAACAGAGTAATAGAAAGGAGTTGAGGGTGATAATACATAACAATGTCCTGGTTTAGCAGAATCCAATCAATCAAGCAAGATGGTCCATTGGCTCTCATACAACTGGACAGGTGTTCCTTAGTTTGATGTTAATAAACAAGAGCTGACCTGACCACTGCAAGGGCAACCTCCTTTTCTTGTCAGTAAGGAGGGTGTTGACAGAAATTACTTGACCAATCATCCGGTCAGGTGTGGCTGCTGGGATGTCACTATGTTTATGACCATTTCCCAGATACAGTTTTCTATAGGTAGCAATATCTTTGACTTGCATATTATTGTCCAGCATTAAATTACCTTTGGACTGAATATAGATATGACAGATTTTGAATGACCAGAACATCTAGGAGAGGAATTGGGCCAGTTCTGCTGCCGGTGGTTCTGCTCTCGGTACTCCTAGGGTAGTGGCGTTTGGGCTCAAAACACTACAAATTACCTGAGAGAGGTAAATATGTCCTTATTCTGGCTGTGCTGCTATTATTTCATGAGTTATGAAATACACTGAAGTTTTTGAGTCTTTGCTAATAACCAGCCAATCAGGAATGTGTATTGGACATTCCACTAGCTAAACAATTTACGACAGTTGAACAACTGATGTGTCTGAGACCAGACTAGGTACCTGTTAAAAAGCTAGCTACTCAGGCTTGCAAGTTTTATGAGGTACTGGGACGTGTATTGAAGTTAGATTCTGCTAATCCTATTAATGTACTGACAATAGGGTATCGGACGTGCAGTTAAGAGGTTGTTGATTATATAAACTGAAGAAGGGAGGGGGAAGGTCACTGCAGCTATTTTTCTCCTTAAGACAAAATGGCGTAGGGACTTGGGACCTGAACTAAATGGCTTTTACATACAGCTTTTCATGTGCCCAATGTGCACGACCATTACAGTAGGAGCTGGGTATGCAGGGTTTCGGTAAATGTGGTAAGATCTGTACCTTCTGCCCCCCTAAGTTGTTTGTGCGGTTCCTATTCACTTCATCCTTTGCCCCAGTTTCAAGATGGCGCACTTTATGTTTCAATGTATGGAGATCAGCTGCATGGTCTCGCTGGCAATCCTTTGCAGTGAAGGAATCCAGGTCCCTCCAAATCAGCCCGATGTCAGACTGCACATAATCGATCTTTGCAGTAAGGGCCGCTTGGCAGGTGGAGAACGTCACCATGATCACAGAGATATCCGCAACATCTGGCTGGGAGGAAGGCTGTGGCTCCGTCTGTGTGGCCATATCTGTAGAAATGTTGGCTGCACCTGGGATTTCCGGTGGGTCCATGGCAGTGATGGAAGAGGCTGTACTGCGAGTCAGAGGCACGCTCTTCCCTTTGGTCATCACCACTGGGTGCTACTGAGGAATGGAAAGAAATGCAGCTTGAAGAAGAAGGTGTGGCACAAGGAAGAAGGATAAACACAGTGGCCAGCAGAGCTCCATAATCAAGCGTCCGCTCCAAGCGTCACCTTGGACATACCCTCCTTCATTACTTTTAGTGGCCAACACAAAGAAGGCCTTTGAAAGAAATTTCTGAAACACATTGGGGCTGATTTACTAAAGGCATATAGACTGTCTACTTTGAAAGTGCAGTTGCGCTCATTTAGCCAGGGGGAGATAGGACCGAATTCACCAGCGGCTCTTTAGGGGGTGCACTGTTTGGGTTGCATAGATTTCCTCTCACTTCCTGTATTGGCTATGAGACAGGATCTCCCCAATGGGACACAGACATCTCCCCAATGGGACACAGATGTAAAAAAAAAAAAAATACTGTCAGTGGTTTTAATCCTCCCTTACTCTATCCAAAATGAAAAAAAATTAGCCTATAGATCTACTTTAAGTATTAAAAAGGCTGCTGTTGAATGTTGACACTGACCCTATATCTTTTGTAATATTTCCAATCAAGAGCTGATATAAGATGTACAGATGGTGACTTCAAAATCCTTCTTGTTGGTAGTTAGAGTCCTTTTGTAGGATTTACAGTGAGAGCAGTTTGTTTAGCTGTCTTATTTGCATAGTTTTATTACCTTCTAAGGTTCTGGTCATCCCAGCCAGATGAAAATTAACCCTATATACCTAACACAGTAAAACCCCAGAGTTTCTTCCCAGCTTGAAAATGACAGCCGTTTGTGGTTCTTAAATAACTGTTTGAATAATTAGAGTTACTGAATAAATGTGTTACATAATTGCATAGTCCATAAGGTTTTTTTGTATTATTATCATTGTGCAAAAGTATTAAGGATCGTGTCATAAACATATTGTAATGATCCCTATTATTGCTACTATAGTTCTTGTTTTCTTTTTACTTACTATTATGCCACCTCTTTGACCACTTTCTCGCTGTAGTAGTAAAAGGGTTAGGAGGGCTTAACATTTACACTGAGACCCTGTGATCTTAGTTTCTGAAAAATACTGGTGAGCTACTGAGAACAGAGAGGCTGAAAGTTTATTCTCTGGACTAATGCTACTCTCTCTTTTTCTTGACAACTTCTACCCACAGTACTGGTCCTTAGTAATGTACTGACTATGCTGACACCTCTCCTGATAGCTGTCCTTGATTAGGGGGGTTCATCAAAAGGAAACCTGGCAGGGCTTAAGATGAATTTAGGCATATCAAGCCCTGGGATTTGGTTTCAGAATGTCCTGGGATACTTTACAAATATAATTGTAAGCAAGGATGCTTTAGGCTGTGTTCACACTTATGCGAATTAAACATGGGTTTCCCTGCATCCAATTCGCATGACAGGAGATTGTGACCGGCTCTCAATGGAGCTGGCTCACATCTCTGTGGCTGCTGTGGAGCAGATTGCACAGGGGTCCTGTGCATCTTTAGCTCCGTTTCAGGTCTGAAGTTAGGCAAAATTCAGGCCTGATTCGTCCTTGAAACGAAGAACAGGGACGCACCGGACCCCTGCTGTGAGCCGGATCCATTCTAAGTGTGAACCCAGCCTAAGATGATGCTTTAGTTTCCACAACTATTGGGTGTCCAAGTGAGATCTATCTGGTTAACTAAAAACGTTTTAAACATTCTGAAATTACCAGTAAAAAAAATTATTGGTGATGTCTGGGACTTTATTCAGAGCATGACCTATCAGTCCTGACCTAAATTGGCGTCAAGAATTCTTTTTTTTTTTTTTTTCTTTTTAAAGTTGGCTATACCCTGCATAAATTTCAAGATAAACTGACCAAAATTCATTTAGTATATGGTCCTGTCAATCCCCTCCCACCCGACATCCCTCATTTGAAAAATTGAATGAGGCGGGCAGAAAATTACTGGCAAAAACACTGGCTGCATCCATTCAGATGCAGCTGCAGTTTGGGTTTTCTGACAGCCACTGAATTTGTCCATTAATGCCGTATAGCGTAAATGGAGGCTGGTTGCAATTTTTCTTTATCAGTGTATGATCAGCTTTAGTTACAAGATATCTTTGTGAGATATCATGACCTGACACTTGGGTTTAGTGGTTGAGCACTGTATCTACAATGTAACAGATAAAAAACGATTTCTATTCTAACATTTGATATAAAATATGCTTCACTTGAAATTACAAATTGCTCCTTTGTTTTCCTCAGTAATTCCTGCTGCTGATCTGTCTGAGCAGATCTCCACTGCTGGAACAGAGGCATCTGGAACAGGAAACATGAAGTTCATGCTGAATGGGGCTCTTACAATTGGCACAATGGATGGTGCTAATGTAGAGATGGCTGAAGAAGCAGGAGAAGGAAACCTTTTCATATTTGGTATGAGGGTGCCTGATGTAGAAAATCTTGACCGTGAAGGGTAAGAAAGTATTTATTTTGTGCCAATGCACAATGCCTAACTTCTCCAATGTATTGCTGAGCATAACACAGTAGATGACATGCAAAATTTACACAAGTCAAAACAAAATGTAACCATTTAACAGTGAAAAGTATGTCACTATTGCTGCATTTACACTACTAAATGCTGATCTGCAGTTAGTAGCTAGTTGACCTGAGACTTGCAAAGCAATAACTTAGTGAGCCACTATAACTCATAGGGTGAATTCACACGTTGTGCTGTACAAATGCATGCAGTTTTGTTAATTTATAGTGGACTTTATAGCATCTGGTTTTCTGCATTCTTGTTAATGTTCGTTTGCTGCATTTCACTGCTGCATATTAGGGAACATGTGTTGTATGTTCTTACCAAAATAGCATAAACAAATGTTCTGTCACTTGTTCTCTGTGTGGCTCAGGGCTTGATCTAGCATGTCTGATGTGGGGGTGAAGTAAAGAATGTCAGGGGGGAGAGGATGGGAGATCAGCAGGGCAGTGTACAGGGCATCAGCAGAGAATAGAATCTGCAGTTTGTAGGTTTGTGTACAGAGACTTTTGGTTTTTAAGGCAATGTACAGGGTCAGCAAGGCAGAGGACAGGAGAGAGCAGGGCAGAGTACAGCAAGGCAGAGTACAGGGAGTCAACAGGGCAAAGAATGGAAGGTCATCAAGGGACAAGCTGTGGACACGGGTAAGCAGGGTGTAGGACCGCTGGCAGGGAAGAGCATGGGGTTCACTGCTGGAGAGGGAGAGGATGGAAATCACTGCTGGAGAAGCAGAGGGAAGGGCTCACCATTGGGGTGTCAGCAGGGCAGTGATCACCGCTGAAAAGGCAGAGGACAAGGATCCTGGCTGGGGAGGTAGAGGACAGGGATCACGGCGGGGGAGGCAGAGGATGGGGATCATGGCTGGGGAGGCAGAGGATATGGATCGCGGCTGGGGGGGCAGAGGTCTAGGATCAAGGCTGGAGAGGCAGAGTTCTGGGATCATGGCTAGAGAGGCAAAGGTCTGGGATCATGGCTGGAGAGGCATGAGACCGGGATCACGGCTGGAGAGGCAGAGAACCGGGATCACGGCTAGGGAGGCAGAGGACAGGAATCATGGCTGGGGAGGCAGAAGACAAGAATCATGGCTGGGGAGGCCGAGGACCGGGATCAAGGCTTTTGAGGCAGAGGACCGGGATCACAGCTGAGGAGCCAGAGGTCTGGGTTCACGGCTGCAGAGGGCTGGGTTCACGGCTGGAGGGTCAGAGGTCTAGGATCACGGCTAGGGAGGAAGAGGACAGGGATCACGGCTGGGGAGGAAGAGGACAGGGATCACGGCTGGGGAGGAAGAGGACAGGGATCACAGCTGGGGAGGTAGAGGACAGGATCACAGCTGGGGAGGCAGAGAGCAGGCTGGAGAGCCAGAGGTCTGGGTTCACGGCTGCAGAGGGCTGGGTTCATGGCTGGAGAGAAAGAGGTCTGGGTTCACCACTGGAGGGTAAGAGGTCTAGGATCACGGCTGGGGAGGCAGAGGATAGGGATAATGGCTGGGGAGGCAGAGGATAGGGATTACGGCTGGGGGGGGCAGAAGTCTAGGATCAAGGCTGGAGAGGCAGAGGTCTGGGATCACGGCTGGAGAGGCAAAGGTCTGGGATCAGGGGACCGGGATCACAGCTAGGGAGAAAGAGGACAGGAATCATGGCTGGGGAGGCAGAGAACCGGGATCACGGCTGGGGAGGCAGAGGACCGGGATCACGGCTGGGGAGGCAGAGGACCGGGATCACGGCTGGGGAGGCAGAGGACCGGGATCACGGCTGGGGAGGAAGAGGACCGGGATCATGGCTGGGGAGGAAGAGGACCGGGATCACGGCTGGGGAGGAAGAGGACAGGGATCACGGCTGGGGAGGCAGAGGACTAGGATCACGGATGGGGAGGCAGAGGACAGGGATCACGGCTGGGGAGGCAGAGGTCTGGGATCACTGCTGGGGAAGCAGAGGACAGGGATCACAGCTGGGGAGGCAGACGACAGGGATCACAGCTGGGGAGGCAGAGGACAGGGATCACAGCTGGGGAGGCAGAGAGCAGGAATCACGGCTGGAGAGAAAGAGGTCTGGGTTCACGGCTGCAGAGGGCTGGGTTCACGGCTGGGGAGGCAGAGGACAGGGATCACGGCTGGGGAGGCAGAGGTCTGGGATCAAGGATGGAGAGGCAGAGGTCTGGGATTAGAGTATTTAAACTAGGTCTAGAGTATTTAAACTAGGAAGGGGGGGCAAAAGAGTGAAAATACAAGAGTCCAATTGCCCCCCGAAACCATGCCAGAACAGGTCAGAAGCACAGAGGTTAAGAAATGATAAGCTCAGAGTCCTGTCTACAAATGCTCACAGTTTAGATAAAAAAAACAATGAACTTGGGTCAATAATGGCATCTGAGAATGTAGATTTAGTGGCTGTTACGGAGACATGGTTTAATGAAAGAAATGACTGGGACATAACCATACCAGGGTACTCTTTATACAGAAGAGACAGAGAAGGCAAGACAGGAGGAGGAGTGGCCCTGTATGTGAAAGATAGCATTAAATCTAACCTAATACAAGTTGGTGAGGCCAACATAGAGTCAGTTTGGGTTACGTTGCAGTTTGCTAATCATGCAGTAACTCGTGTAGGTGTGATATATAGACCACCTGGTCAAGTTAAAGAACTAGATGATCTACTAGTTGAAGAAAAAAACGTATGGTTCCCCTTTGGGTGGGACTTTTTAGGCACTATTACATAAAAAATGCACAATTGTATATATTAAAAAACTTTATTGAAAATTGGTGTACAAAAAGATAAAAGCATAAAGGCAAGCAGATTCATACGTCACATTAACAGTTGAACAACAACCACATGACCCCCGGGTGGTCACCCGACGCGTTTCAGAGTAATGATACACTCCTTCTTCAGGGGTGCCCTAGGAGGGTGGTCTGTAAGTAATTGATATATAAACAATTGTTATAGACATTAGGCGTCAATCATAGTTGTCATGTTAGGCAGAAAATAAATCTAAAAACATTTACATGGTTCACTGTAATGGTTAAGGAAAATCGCCTGCCTGAATAGGCTAAAAACAGGAAATCAGGATGCCGATGTAAGCCAATTGGGGTGCCGTCTAGAGATTCTGGGTATTACTTTTAGCAAGTGAATGGTAACTCTTGGAGGTAAATTGGTCGAGTTGCTTGCTAGCCAGTCTCACGCAGGAGGCTGGGTGGGAGTAGCTGAAACCCCAAATGTGGCAATCCTGCTGGGCAAAAGCCAAATGATTAATGATGTATATCATGTCCAGGAATAAAAGGACAAAAATAGTAAAAAATCCACCATGGAGAATCCCTAATAGTGGTTACTGTCGGGTTCTCCCAGAGTGAATGAGAAATCATGATAGCCCAAATACCTTCATTGTCAGCAGAGAGTAGAGAAAAATACATGGAAAGTATCTTTGAATGTAGTATAATGTGAAGCTGAAGCTTCAGTAAGTAACTATAGGTTCAGAGGATCGGTAGCTAATGTAAAAATGAAAATATCAAAAATACAACATAAAAACTTTTCGCTGAGCAGACAGAAGGCTGTGAAGATGATTGAGCTATCAAGAACACAGAGAGAGCTAAATAGTCAAAGTACCTTAGGAGTCCAATTTAACCAGTCAGAAGTTCCAATGGCATAATAGATGTTATCCCATGTTCGGCAAAGGAACATATGTGTCCCATGCCGGACATGTGGAATATATAGGGAGACAGGTAGTTAGCTGAAAGCGGCCTCAGCTGAAAGGCCATTAAGTCCAGCTGGTTGCCTGTGGGGTTTCCTGGGTCACGTAGGCCAAGACCGCCCCCAACCGGAAGTGATCCGGCGGAAGTGACGTTGGCCTATGCGTCCCACCGACACGGTTGTGGACTTCCGTCAGCGTGAGGCGCATGGCGGAGTCCATTGGGCATGTGCCGGGAGGCTCACTATGTGAGCCAGATGGTATGGGCCGATGCCGCAAATGCGGGCGCCACTAGGTGGCGTCCGCTTACCGTGCCGGGCTATTCCCAAAGCAGGAACAGAGATGTGTAAATCTCTGTAAAGCAAACCTGAAGAAACGTAGAATTGCATCGGAGAAAGTCTCCTATTGTATGGCTGAGGAAGAGAGGCTATATAATTTGGGAATATCGTGTGATTTTGAGAGAATAAAAATCTGTATGAGAACAATTGGTCCAAAACGAGTCTCAATGTCTATAACCAGGCCGAAAGAGCGGACATTATCTCCCACAATTTGGCTACAAAGGCAGGCTGATATTCCTGTATGCAAAAACATAACAAAACATGTATTAGCTCAATGATGTAGTCACTAACTGGATGTGATAATGTGGGTAAAAAGTGGAACAGGAAATAGGGGGGGAACGAGAAAAAGGAAGAAGGGGAGAGGAAAAAGGGGAGAAAAAAGAGAGAAAAAGGAAGGAAAGATGAAGGTGAAGGGAAAGAGAGAGGATGAGAAAACATATGAAATATATAAATATTGAAAATATATATTTATATATTTCATATGTTTTCTCATCCTCTCTCTTTCCCTTCACCTTCATCTTTCCTTCCTTCCTTTTCTTCCTCAGCCATACAATAGGAGACTTTCTCCCATGCAATTCTACGTTTCTTCGGGTTTGCTTTACAGAGATTTACACATCTCTGTTCGTGCTTTGGGAATAGCCCGGCACGGTAAGCGGACGCCATCTAGTGGCGCCCGCATTTGCGGCATCGGCCCATACCATCTGGCTCACATAGTGAGCCTCCCGGCGCATGCCCAATGGACTCCGCCATGCGCCTCACGCTGACGGAAGTCCACAACCGTGTCGGTGGGATGCATAGGCACTTCCGCCGGATCACTTCCGGTTGGGGGCGGTCTTGGCCTACGTGACCCAGGAAACCCCACAGGCAACCAGCTGGACTTAATGGCCTTTCAGCTGAGGCCGCTTTCAGCTAACTACCTGTCTCCCTATATATTCCACATGTCTGGCATCGGACACATATGCTCCTTTGCCGAACATGGGATAACATCTATTATGCCATTGGAACTTCTGACTGGTTAAATTGGACTCCTAAGGTACTTTGACTATTTAGCTCTCTATGTGTTCTTGATAGCTCAATCATCTTCACAGCCTTCTGTCTGCTCAGCGAAAAGTTTTTATGTTGTATTTTTGATATTTTTATTTTTACATTAGCTACCGATCCTCTGAACCTATAGTTATTTACTGAAGCTTCAGCTTCACATTATACTACATTCAAAGATACGTTCCATGTATTTTTCTCTACTCTCTGCTGACAATGAAGGTATTTGGGCTATCATGATTTCTCATTCACTCTGGGAGAACCCGACAGTAACCACTATTAGGGATTCTCCATGGTGGATGTTTTACTATTTTTGTCCTTTTATTCCTGGACATGATATACATCATTAATCATTTGGCTTTTGCCCAGCAGGATTGCCACATTTGGGGTTTCAGCTACTCCCACCCAGCCTCCTGTGTGAGACTGGCTAGCAAGCAATCTCGACCAATTTACCTCCAAGAGTTACCGTTTACTTGCTAAAAGTAATACCCAGAATCTCTAGACGGCACCCCAATTGGCTTACATCGGCATCCTGATTTCCTGTTTTTAGCCTATTCAGGCAGGCGATTTTCCTTAACCATTACAGTGAACCATGTAAGTGTTTTTAGATTTATTTTCTGCCTAACATGACAACTATGATTGACGCCTAATGTCTATAACAATTGTTTATATATCAATTACATACAGACCATCCTCCTAGGGCACCCCTGAAGAAGCAGTGTATCATTACTCCGAAACGCGTCGGGTGACTACCCGGGGGTCATGTGGTTGTTGTTCAACTGTTAATGTGACGTATGAATCTGCTTGCCTTTATGCTTTTATCTTTTTGTACACCAATTTTCAATAAAGTTTTTTAATATATACAATTGTGCATTTTTGATGTAATAGTGCCTAAAAAGTCCCACCCAAAGGGGAACCATACAGGTTTTTTGAAGTACTAGTTTGGGATGTGGCACTTAAGGGATCACTCCACATGAACTACCAATGTTTTACTAGTTGAAGAAATAGCTAAAATGACAATGAAAGGAGAAGTTATCATTATGGGAGATTTCAATCTTTCAGATATAAACTGGAAAACCAAAATAGCAAGTTCTACCAGGAGTACAGATATTCTAAATTCCCTACTGGGGTTGTCTCTGCAACAAGTGGTTGAGGAGCCAACCCGGAGGGAGGCCATTTTGGATTTGGTATTCACAAATGGGGATTCGGTATATGATGTCATTGTAGGCGAAACCTTGGGATCTAGGGATCACCAGTCAGTGTGGTTTAATATAAGAACTGTGAAAGAGTCACACCACACAAAAACAAAAGTTTTAGATTTTAGAAAAACAGACTTTTCAAAAATGAAATTAGTCATAAATGAGTCCTTATCAGACTGGAACGGATTACATGGAGTCCAGGAGAAATGGGACTACTTAAAAGGTGCATTATTGAAGGCAACAGAAAATTGCATTAGACCCAGTAAAAGCAAAAAAAGGAAGAGACCACTGTGGTACTCAGCAGAAGTGGCCCAAATCATTAAAAATAAAAAGCTAGCATTTTGTAATTATAAAAAAAACCCAGAGCAATGAAGATAAGGAAATCTACAAGATTAGGAAGAAAGAGGCCAAGCAAGTTATAAGAACTTCTAAAGCGCAGGCAGAAGAAAAACCAGCTCAGTCTATGAAAAAGGGGGATAAGACATTCTTCAGATATATAAATGAAAAAAGGAAATTAAAACAAGGAATAACTAAATTAAAAACAAAGGACGGAAGGTATGTAGAAGAGAATAAAGGGCTAGCCGACTGCCTTAATGAATACTTCTGTTCAGTTTTTACAGAAGAAAAAGAAGGAGAAGGACCTCCACTTGAAAGGATGACTAATGAATCGTTTATTGCATGTGTCTTTACAGAGGAAGACGTTCTAAGATTACTGTCTAAAGTGAAGACAAATAAGTCACAGGGTCCTGATGAGATACACCCAAAATTATTAAAAGAGCTTAGTGGTGAGCTGGCAGAACCATTAACAGATTTATTTAACCAATCATTAGTAACAGGAGTCGTCCCGGAAGATTGGAAATTTGCAAATGTCGTGCCCATTCACAAGAAAGGTAGTAGGGAGGAATCGAGCAACTATAGACCAGTGAGTCTGACATCAATAGTAGGCAAATTAATGGAAACCCTATTAAAGGATAGGATTGTGGAACATCTTAAATCCCATGGATTGCAAGATGAAAAACAACATGGGTTTACTTCAGGGAGATCATGTCAAACAAATCTTATAGATTTTTTTGACTGGGTGACTAAAATAATAGACGGTGGAGGTGCAGTAGACATTGCATATCTACATTTTAGTAAGGCTTTTGACACTGTCCCACATAGAAGACTTATCAATAAACTGCAGTCATTGAGCATGGACTCCCATATTGTTGAGTGGATTAGGCAGTGGCTGAGTGACAGACAACAGAGGGTTGTAGTCAATGGAGAACATTCAGAACAAGGTCATGTTACCAGTGGGGTACCTCAGGGATCTGTACTGGGACCAATTTTGTTTAATATCTTCATAAGTGATATTGCAAAAGGCCTCGATGGTAAGGTTTGTCTTTTTGCTGATGACACAAAGATATGTAACAGGGTTGATGTTCCTAGAGGGAAACGCCAAATGGAAAAGGAAAACTAGAAGAATGGTCAGAACTCTGGCAACTGAAATTTAATGTGGATAAGTGCAAGATAATGCACCTGGGGCGTAAAAACCCAAGGGCAGAATATAGAATATTTGACACAGTCCTGACCTGAGTATCTGAGGAAAGAGATTTAGGAGTAATTATTTCAGAAGACTTAAAGGTGGGAAGACAATGTAATAGAGCAGCACGAAATGCCAGCAGAATGCTTGGATGTATAGGGAGAGGTATAAGCAGTAGAAAGAGAGAAGTGCTTATGCCGCTGTACAGAACACTGGTGAGACCTCACTTGGAGTATTGTGCGCAGTACTGGAGGCCATATCTCCAGAAGGATATAGATACTCTAGAGAGAGTTCAGAGAAGAGCTACTAAACTAGTACATGGATTGCAGGAAAAAACTTACCAGGAAAGGTTAAAGGACCTTAACATGTATAGCTTGGAAGAAAGAAGAGACAGAGGGGATATGATAGAAACTTTTAAATACATAAAGGGAATCAACTCGGTAAAGGAGGAGAGCATATTTAAAAGAAGAAAAACTACCACAAGAGGACACAGTTTTAAATTAGAGGGGCAAAGGTTTAAAAGTAATATGAGGAAGTATTACTTTACTGAGAGAGTAGTGGATGCATGGAATAACCTTCCTGCAGAAGTGGTAGCTGCAAATACAGTGAGGGAGTTTAAGCATGCATGGGATAGGCATAAGGCTATCCTTCATATAAGATAGGGCCAGGGACTATTCATAGGATTCAGATATATTGGGCAGACTAGATGGGCCAAATGGTTCTTATCTGCCGACACATTCTATGTTTCTATGTTTCTATCACGGCTGGAGAGGCAGAGGTCTGGGATCACTGCTGGAGAGGCAGAGGTCTGAGATCACGGCTGGAGAGGCAGAGGTCTGGGATAATGGCTGGAGAGGCAGAGGTCTGGGATCACGGCTGGAGAGGCAGAGGTCTGGGATCACGGCTGGGGATGCAGAGGTCTGGGATCACGGCTAGAAAGGCAGAGGTCTGGGATCACGGCTAGAGAGCCAGAGGTCTGGGTTCACTGCTGGAGAGCCAGAGGTCTGGTTTCACGGCTGGAGAGGCAGAAGTCAACATGGCAAAAAATGGAAGGTCAGCAGGGGACAAGCTGTGGACAGAGGTAAGCAGGGTGTAGGACATGGGTCAGTATTAGCAGGGCAGAGGACAGGGGTAATCGCTGGCAGGGAAGAGGATGGGGATCACGGCTAGAGAGGGAGAGGACGGAAATCACTGCTGGAGAAGCAGAGGGAAGGGCTTACCATTGGGGGGTCAGCAGGGCAGTGATCACCGCTGGAAGTATTACTTTACTGAGAGAGTAGTGGATGCATGGAATAACCTTCCTGCAGAAGTGGTAGCTGCAAATACAGTGAGGGAGTTTAAGCATGCATGGGATAGGCATAAGGCTATCCTTCATATAAGATAGGGCCAGGGACTATTCATAGGATTCAGATATATTGGGCAGACTAGATGGGCCAAATGGTTCTTATCTGCCGACACATTCTATGTTTCTATGTTTCTATCACGGCTGGAGAGGCAGAGGTCTGGGATCACTGCTGGAGAGGCAGAGGTCTGGGATCACGGCTGGAGAGGCAGAGGTCTGCAATAATGGCTGGAGAGGCAGAGGTCTGGGATCACGGCTAGAGAGGCAGAGGTCTGGGATCACGGCTGGGGATGCAGAGGTCTGGGATCACGGCTAGAGAGGCAGAGGTCTGGGATCACGGCTAGAGAGCCAGAGGTCTGGGTTCACTGCTGGAGAGCCAGAGGTCTGGTTTCACGGCTGGAGAGGCAGAAGTCAACATGGCAAAAAATGGAAGGTCAGCAGGGGACAAGCTGTGGACAGAGGTAAGCAGGGTGTAGGACAGGGGTCAGTATTAGCAGGGCAGAGGACAGGGGTAATCGCTGGCAGGGAAGAGGATGGGGATCACGGCTAGAGAGGGAGAGGACGGAAATCACTGCTGGAGAAGCAGAGGGAAGGGCTCACCATTGGGGGGTCAGCAGGGCAGTGATCACCGCTGGAAAGGAGGAGGACAGGGATCATGACTAGAGAGGCAGAGGACAGGGATCATGGCTGGGGAGGCAGAGGATATGGATCATGGCTGGGGAGGCAGAGGATAGGCATCACGGCTGGGGGGGGCAGAGGTCTGGGATTACGGCTGGAGAGGCAAAGGTCTTGGATCACGGCAGGAGAGGCAGGGGACTGGGATCACGGCTGGAGAGACAGAGGACCAGGATCACGGATGGGGAGGCAGAGGACAGGAATCACGGATGGGGAGGCAGAGGACAGAAATCCCAGCTGGAGAGGCAGAGATCTGGGATCACGGGTGGAGAGGCAGAGGACCGAGATCACAGCTAGAGAGGCAGAGGACCGGATCACGGCTGGGGAGGCAGAGGACCGGGATCACGGCTGGGGAGGCAGAGGACCGGGATCACGGCTGGGGAGGAAGAGGACTTTGATCATGGTTGGAGAGGCAGAGGTCTGGGATCACGGCTTGAGAGGCAGAGGACCGAGATCACGGCTGGGGAGGCAGAGGACAGGGATCACGGCTGGGGAGGCAGCGGACAGGAATCACGGCTGGGGAGGAAGAGGACTTGGATCATGGCTGGAGAGACAGAGGACTGAGATCACGGCTGGGGAGGCAGAGGACAGGGATCACGGCTGGGGAGGAAGAGGACAGGGATCACAGCTGGAGAGGCAGAGATCTGGGATCATGGCTGGGGAGGCAGAGGTCTGGGATCATGGCTGGGGAGCCAGAGGTCTGGGTTCACTGCTGGAGAGCCAGAGGTCTGGGTTCACAGCTGGAGAGGCAGAAGTCAACATGGCAAAGAATGGAAGGTCAGCAGGGGACAAGCTGTGGACAGAGGTAAGCAGGGTGTAGGACAGAGGTCAGTATTAGCAGGGCAGAGGACAGGGGTAACCGCTGGTAGGGAAGAGGATGGGGATCACTGCTGGAGAGGGAGAGGATGGAAATTACTACTGGAGAAGCAGAGGGAAGAGGGCTCACCATTGGGGGGTCAGCAGGACAGTGATCACCGCTGGAAAGGAAGAGGTCTGGAATCACGGCTGGGGAGGCAGAGGACAGGAATCACGGCTGGGGAGGAAGAGGACTTGGATCATGGCTGGAGAGGCAGAGGTCTGGGATCACGGCTGGGGAGGCAGAGGTCTGGGATCACGGCTGGGGAGGCAGAGGTCTGGGATCACAGCTGGAGAGGCAGAGGTCTGGGATCACGGCTGGGGAGGCAAAGGTTTGGGATCATGGCTGGGGAGCCAGAGGTCTGGGTTCACTGCTGGAGAGCCAGAGGTCTGGGTTCATAGCTGGAGAGGCAGAAGTCAACATGGCAAAGAATGGAAGGTCAGCAGGGGACAAGCTGTGGACAGAGGTAAGCAGGGTGTAGGACAGCGGTCAGTATTAGCAGGGCAGAGGACAGGGGTAACTGCTGGTAGGGAAGAGGATTGGGATCACTGCTAAGGGGGAAAGGATGGAAATCACTCCTGGAGAAGGGCTCACCATTGGGGATCAGCAGGACAGTGATCACCGCTGGAAAGGAAGAGGTCTTGGATCACGGCAGGAGAGGCAGGGGACTGGGATCACGGCTGGAGAGACAGAGGACCAGGATCACGGATGGGGAGGCAGAGGACAGGAATCACGGATGGGGAGGCAGAGGACAGAAATCCCAGCTGGAGAGGCAGAGATCTGGGATCACGGGTGGAGAGGCAGAGGACCGAGATCACAGCTAGAGAGGCAGAGGACCGGATCACGGCTGGGGAGGCAGAGGACCGGGATCACGGCTGGGGAGGCAGAGGACCGGGATCACGGCTGGGGAGGAAGAGGACTTTGATCATGGTTGGAGAGGCAGAGGTCTGGGATCACGGCTTGAGAGGCAGAGGACCGAGATCACGGCTGGGGAGGCAGAGGACAGGGATCACGGCTGGGGAGGCAGAGGACAGGAATCACGGCTGGGGAGGAAGAGGACTTGGATCATGGCTGGAGAGACAGAGGACTGAGATCACGGCTGGGGAGGCAGAGGACAGGGATCACGGCTGGGGAGGAAGAGGACAGGGATCACAGCTGGAGAGGCAGAGATCTGGGATCATGGCTGGGGAGGCAGAGGTCTGGGATCATGGCTGGGGAGCCAGAGGTCTGGGTTCACTGCTGGAGAGCCAGAGGTCTGGGTTCACAGCTGGAGAGGCAGAAGTCAACATGGCAAAGAATGGAAGGTCAGCAGGGGACAAGCTGTGGACAGAGGTAAGCAGGGTGTAGGACAGAGGTCAGTATTAGCAGGGCAGAGGACAGGGGTAACCGCTGGTAGGGAAGAGGATGGGGATCACTGCTGGAGAGGGAGAGGATGGAAATTACTACTGGAGAAGCAGAGGGAAGAGGGCTCACCATTGGGGGGTCAGCAGGACAGTGATCACCGCTGGAAAGGAAGAGGTCTGGAATCACGGCTGGGGAGGCAGAGGACAGGAATCACGGCTGGGGAGGAAGAGGACTTGGATCATGGCTGGAGAGGCAGAGGTCTGGGATCACGGCTGGGGAGGCAGAGGTCTGGGATCACGGCTGGGGAGGCAGAGGTCTGGGATCACAGCTGGAGAGGCAGAGGTCTGGGATCACGGCTGGGGAGGCAAAGGTTTGGGATCATGGCTGGGGAGCCAGAGGTCTGGGTTCACTGCTGGAGAGCCAGAGGTCTGGGTTCATAGCTGGAGAGGCAGAAGTCAACATGGCAAAGAATGGAAGGTCAGCAGGGGACAAGCTGTGGACAGAGGTAAGCAGGGTGTAGGACAGCGGTCAGTATTAGCAGGGCAGAGGACAGGGGTAACTGCTGGTAGGGAAGAGGATTGGGATCACTGCTAAGGGGGAAAGGATGGAAATCACTCCTGGAGAAGGGCTCACCATTGGGGATCAGCAGGACAGTGATCACCGCTGGAAAGGAAGAGGTCTGGGATCATGGCTGGGGTTGCAGAGGACAAGGGATCATGGCTGGAGAGGCAGAGGACAGGGATCACGGCTGGAGAGGCAGAGGACAGGAATCACGGCTGGGGAGGCAGAGGACTTGGATCATGGCTGGAGAGGCAGAGGTCTGGGATCACGGCTGGGGAGGAAGAGAACTTGGATCACGGCTGGAGAGGCAGAGGTCTGGAATCACGGCTGGGGAGGCTGAGGACCGGGATCACGGCTGGGGAGGCAGAGGACCGGGATCACGGCTGGGGAGGCAGAGGACAGGGATCACGGCTGGGGAGGCAGAGGTCTGGGATCACGGCTGGGGAGGTAGAGGACAGGGATCATATAGTTACATAGTTAGTCAGGTTAAAAAAAAAAGGCACAAGTCTATCCGGTTCAACCAAAAAAAAAAAAAGTATTGAAAACCCAACCATACAATCCAGTATACACAATCCTATACCCACGCATTTGGATATTCGCTGGATCAACTTTACCTAAAAAAATTTTTAGTACCCATTTATATTATGTACACCTAGGAAAGAATCCATGCCTTTTTTAAAGTAATCTAGTGAGCTAGCCAGAACCACCTCTGGAGGGAGTCTATTCCACATTTTCACAGCTCTTACGGTGAAGAAACCTTTCCATATTTGGAGACAAAATCTGTTTTCCTCTAGACATAAAGAGTGCCCCCTTGTCCTCTGTGTTGACCTTAAAGTGAACAACTCAACACCAAGTTCACTATATGGACCCCTTATGTATTTATCATATCCCCCCTTAATGTCCTCTTCTCAAGAGAGAATAAATTCAGTTCCTCTAATCTTTTCTCATAGCTGAGGTCATCCATGCCTCTTATCAGTTTGGTTGCCCTTCTCTACACTTTCTCCAGTTCCCCAAAATCCTTTTTAAGAACTGGTGCCCAAAACTGAACTGTATATTCCAGATGAGGTCTTACTAATGATCTCTACAAGGGCAAACTTATATCTCTCTCTCTGGAGTCCATGCCTCTGTTAATAAAAGAAAGGACTTTGCTTGCTTTGGAACCAGCAGCTTGGCATTGCATTCTATTATTAAGCTTATGATCTACCAGAACACCCAGATCCTTCTCCGGTATGGATTCCCCCAGTTCTACTCCACCTAGTATGCATGATGCATGCATATTCTTAGCCCCCAAGTGCATAACTTTACATTTATCAACATTAAAACTGTTTTGCTGCATAGTTGCCCAATAAAACAGTGCATTGAGGTCAGCTTGTAAGTTGGAGACATCCTGTGAAGAAGTTATTCCACTGCAAAGCTTGGAGTCATCTGCAAAGACTGAAATGCTACTTTTAATCCCAGACCCTATATCATTTATAAAGATATTAAAAAGTAAGGGTCCCAACACTGAACCTTGGGATACACCACTGATAACTTTAGACCATTCAGAGTAAGAATCGTTAACCACTACTCTCTGAATTCTATCTTTTAGTCAATTTTCTATCCAATTACAAACCAATCTTTCCAAGCCAGTAGACTTTACCTTACACATTAGCCATGTGTGGGGAACTGTGTCAAACACTTTTGCAAAATCCAAGTATACTACGTCCAAAACCACCCCTCTGTCCAAGGTTTTACTTACCTCCTCAAAAAGAAATCAGGTTTGTTTGACAACTTCTGTATTTCATGAATCCATGCTGTCTGTTAGTGATGGACGAACATCAGCTGGGGCGGTTCGCGAACGTCAGCCATGGATTTTCTCAAAAGTCTGCAAACCGCGAGTTTGCAACGGGCCCCATTGACTTTAATGAGAGGCGATCTTTAAAAACCTTTGGGTCATATTTGCAGCCACAAAAGACTTACTAGCTGTGCACAAATAGTCCAAGCACATGGACAATGTCATAACAGAAGTATTGCGATTGGACAAGTTGCCCTAAAAATTATTATTATTTTTTTTTTTACAGCAAAAAAATGTTTTTTTTTCATAAATCAGCCAGAACTGACAGCAGCCGGTAAATACATGTCAAATGCATATAGGGTCTATTCACATCCATTCCACAATTTGGCGGAACCTTTACAGACACATTGATTTTCAATTCCAGTCTGAAAAATGAGGCATTCACAGGATAAAGAAGTAAGTGTCGGCCATTTCAGGTCCCAAAAATTAGCCCACATGTGTTTACCTGACAGCTAAGAACGTAGTATTCTGTGGCTGAAGGTACATTAGGCATTCACAGGATACTGAAGTAAGTGTCGACCAGTATAGGCCCCAAAAATTAGCCCACACGGGTTTACCTGACAGCTAGGAATGTTGTATTCTGTGGCTGAAGGTACATTAGGCATTCACAGGATACATAAGTAAGTGTTGGCCAGTATAGGCCCCAAAAATTAGCCCACATGGGTTTACTTGACAGCTAAGAACGTAGTATTTGGTGGCTGGAGGTACATTAGGCATTCACAGGATACAGAAGTATGTGTCGGCCAGTTTAGGCCCCAAAAATTAGACCACATGGGTTTACCTGACAGCAAAGAACGTAGTATTTGGTGGCTGGAGGTACATTAGGCATTCACAGGATACAGAAGTATGTGTCGGCCAGTATAGGCCCCAAAAATTAGACCACATGGGTTTACCTGACAGCTAAGAACGTTGTATTCTGTGGCTGAAGGTACATTCACAGGATACAGAAGTAAGTGTCGCTGCAGGACACAAATACACTTATAAAAGTATTAAAGATAACACCACACTTCAATCTGTGGTATTGGGGGGCCACAGGTTTATCACACCAGTTCTACAAATAATTGGCCAGTAATTATTGTCACGGTGTGTATCACAGTTAACACGGCAAAAGGGGCCAAATGTTTGCAGGACTAGAATACACTCTTAGAAAAGTATAATTTTATATAACACCCCACTTCAATGTGTGATATTGGGGGAACTGGTTTATCACACCAGTTGTTCAAAAAATTGGCGAGTGAGTTTGGCACTGTGTGTATCAGACTTAACGCAGCAAAAGAGGCAATATTGTTGCAGGACACAAATACACAAAGTATACTCAGATAACACCCCACTTTAATATGTGGTATTGGGGGGCCACTTGTCTATCACACCAGTTGCAATATTGTTGCAGGACACAAATAGAGATGGCCCTGCGGTTCGCCCGGTGGTCGGTTCGCGGCAAATTTTGCTTGTTCGCTAACCGCCAAATTTGCGAACACATGGCGTTGTTGGCGGCAGCCATATTAGTTTACATTGGGGAGAACTTTGACCCATGACACAGCCGTCAGGTGGAACGGGACAGCCAATTAAAACATTTCAGCACATGGACATGCCCCTACCCTTTAAATAGACCTGAGCTGTCGGCCAGCATAGGGAGAGGTTGCCTGTGCTCATGAGGGAGAGATTGCCAGACACAAATAGCTCTGTGAAGATCCACAAAAGTCCTTTTCAGGGCTGGTATTTCGGTATAGGTCTACTAGTATCTTTTCAGGTTACATAGTAAGTGAGGTTGAAAAAAGACATCAGTCCATCCAGTTCAACCTATGATGTGTGTGTGTGTTTGCTGTTAACCGTACATTGTATACCCCTGTATGTTGTGGTCTTTAAGGTACTTATCTAATTGTTTTTTGAAACTATCGATGCTCCCTGCTTATACGACTGTTTGTGGAAGAGAATTCCACATCCTTACTGCTCTGACAGTAAAGAACCCCCTACGTACTTTAAGGTTAAACCGCCTTTCCTCTAGTTTTAGTGAGTGGCCACGTTTCTTATTGTATTTTCTTTCTCTGAATAGTTTGTTCCTTATGCTAGGGTCGCCAGTACAGTATTTTTACATTGATATCATATCCCCCCTCAAGTGTCTCTTCTCCAGAGAGAATAAGTTCAGTGCTTGTAGTCTTTCCTCATAGCTGGTGTCCTCCATTCCCCTAATTATTTTTGTTGCCCTTCTCTGGACTCTTTCCAGTTCCAGCACATCCTTCCTGAGGACCGATGCCCAGAACTGGACAGCATACTCCAGATGTGGCCGGACCAGAGTCTTGTAGAGAGGGAGAATAATCTCTTTATTTCTGGAGTGAATCCCCTTTTTTATATACATCCCAGTATTCTCTTGGCTTTGCTTGCAGCAGCTTGGCATTGCATGGTCCCCTACCACCAGCACCTGTCTTTCCTTTCCATTTCTTCCGGCCTCACTGGAGGAGTTCTTCCCCTGGCAGCTAGGGGCGTCGCTCTGCTCCAGCAATGCTGGTCCCTGACTGGTTTCCCCAACATCACACAATGGAGTGTATATATTGGGGTGCTCCAGCCTTGCCTTGTCTCCTTCTACCCCTCCTAACTGTTGCCCCTCTACTCTGCTATGATGCCTGCACCTCCATTACTCCGCCCACCTCTGTGCAATGCTCTGCCTGCGCCTGACGGGTACGATCCCAGCTCTCCCTCGGTGTGGACATTTGGCTCAGTGTTGCCAGCTGCTTCCCTAGATTCAGGACCTGAGCTTCCAGGGAAGCAATGTGCTTACATTTTGCGCATTTGTTTTTGTCCTCGATCGCATGATCGAGGAACGCATACACATCACAAGATGTACACTGAGTCGCATCTCCACACCCCCTGGGCATTGTACCTACTAATCTAATCTAATGGGGATTCAGTAATTTAAGTCTATCCTGTGTGGCTGTTTCCTGGCTTCCTAACTCTACCTTCTCACCCTCTGGCACTCCGCTACACTCACTTGACAGTCAGTCGCACAACACTCAGTTGCACAACACTCACAGTCGCACAGCCCGGTCAGTCGCACACCACTCACAGTCGCACACCACTCACAGTCGCACACCACTCACAGTCGCACAACACACACAGTCGCACAGCCCAGTCAGTCACACAGCCCGGTCAGTCGCACAGCCCGGTCAGTCGCACGACACTCACAGTCGCACAGCCCGGTCAGTCGCACAACACTCACAGTCGCACAGCCCGGTCAGTCACACAGCCTGGTCAGCCGCTGTCGTAGAGCACAGTCGCACAACACTCACAGTCGCACAGCCCGGTTCATTCGCAGAGCAGTCAGTTGCAGAGCAGTCCGTCACAGAGCACAGTCAGTCGCAGAGCACAGTCAGTCACAGTCACAGAGCACAGTCAGTCGCAGTCGCAGAGCACAGTCCCTAGCTGGTCCCTCTGGTTCCCCCCCACCAGCTGTCAAACAGCTGATCGGTCACCTACTCACGTGCTGCTGTTCCGGGTCACCAGCTCATTCCCAGTCCTTCAGCCCCCCTGACCGTCCTCCGCTGCTGCCGCCGTTCGGTGGTCCCAGGTGTCACAGGCTTCCCCCCAGGAGGTCTCCTGCACGTCTCCCCCTGCAGCTCCTTCACACATACACACACTCACAGCGCTGCACTCGCTGCCCATACAAACAGCTTCCAGCTTCCGGTCTCTCCTCTCAGCGCCTCCCCCGCATGTCCGGCTCACAGCTCACAGCAGCTGACAGCTCACAGCGCACCTCAGGGCAGGTATCCAGTCAGTGATTTAGGGGCAGTTAGAGATGGGCAGCAGTCACACAAATCGCTCTGTTAATGTCCACAAAAGACCTTTTCAGGGCTGGTATTTCGGTATAGGTCCAATCTCTTTTCAGTATAGGGACAGGTATCCAGTCTGTGCTTTAGGGCAGTTAGAAATCGGTATCTGCAGTGACACAAATCGCTCTGTTAATGTCCATAAAAGTCATTTAAAGGGCTGCAAATTCAGTATAGGTCTATTACAGTCTCTTCAGTATAGGGACAGGTATCCAGTCTGTGCTTTAGGGGCAGTTAGAGAGATCGGCTGCAGTCACACAAATTGATCTGTTAATGTCCACAAAAGTCATTTAAAGGGCTGCAAATTTTTTGGTATTGCTGTTGTGCAGTGCACTAAAAAGGGGGGGGGGGTAGGGGGTAATCCCTAGTATAATATACTTTGTAGAAAGCATATTATAGTGGATTAGTAGTATTATTGTGCACTGTGCAGCATTGTGACAGGTCTGGTAACTGAGCGTTGCTGCAGCAATACTACAAACAGTGCCAAACTCCCTGGCCAATTTTTTGAACAACTGGTGTGATAGACCAGTTGCCCCCCAATACCACATATTGAAGTGGGGTGTTATCTGAGTATATTTTTACAAGTGTATTTGTGTCCTGCAACAATATTGCCTCTTTTGCCGAGTTAAGTCTGGTACACACAATGCCAAACTCACTGGCCAATTTTTTCAACAACTGGTGTGATAGACCAGTGGCCCCCCAATACCACATATTGAAGTGGGGTGTTATTTAACAGTATAATTTTCTAATAGTGTATTTTAGTCCTGCAAAAATGTGGCCTCTCTTGCTGAGTTGACTGTGCTACACACAGTGACAACAGTTACTGGCCAATTATTTGTAGAACTGGTGTGATAAACCTGTGGCCCCCCCAATACCACAGATTGAAGCGGGGTGTTATCTATCTTTTTCCAGATATACTGCGATTTTCTAGAGACTTTTGAGTAATTAAAAAACATGACAGGCAGAGGAAGAGGCAGACACGTATGCAGGGGTGGTAGGGGTAGGGCAGGAGCAGTAGGCCGGAGCCAAATTGTGAAGTTTCAATAGTCGTATGCAATTACGTCAAAGGACGCACCAGACTTGGTTGAGTGGCTCACTCAGCCTTCCTCTTTGCACCCTCCTCATCCTCTCTATCTGCACCCTCTTCACTCTCTGCTGTGTGCACCCCGCACCACCACCACATACCCTCCGCTTGAGTCACTGGAATTATTTTACGATCCATCAAAAGACGTTTGCGATGCACAGCCATTGTTGGAATCGGATAAGGAAGAGGAGGTAGCAACAGCCGCCACTCAGCAGTCTGACGACAGTACCCAGATCAGCCCAAGGAGGTTGGTCCCCGCTGTTGCTGCCTACTCTGAGATCTCGAATGTTAGTGGTGGGGAAGGTGACGTGGATGATAAGTCTATGGACGTCACATGGGTGGCCACAAGAGAGGAAGAGGAAGGGAGTTCAGAGGGAGAGACGGACCGGCAGATAGGGAGGAGAGGCAGGCAGAACTTGCATTGCACAAGAGGTACAAAGCAGACTGCAAATGTATCAGGAGCGAGCCATCAACCATGTACAGTCACATCTGGCACTCCCAGGACACCGGCACATGGCTCCGCAGTGTGGGCTTTTTTTAATGTGTCCGTTGCTGTCAACAGTTTTGCCATCTGCAGCCTTTGCAGTCAACACAAGTCGCGGTAAGCCCAACACAACCGCCTTAAGAAGGCACCTGAACTCCCATCACCGAGCCCAGTGGGATAAACACCGTCAGAACCCACAAAGCCACACTCCAAGCTCTCACCGTCCAGCCCGTCTTCTCCTTCTCCTCTCTCCTCACATTTGTCCTCCACTCCACCTGCCATGATGCCGTCGTCACATAGTTCTGGAAAAAGGCAGGCCTCTGTGGTCCAAATATTGGAGCGGAAAAAAATGATGACGCCGGATAACCCTCTTGCCCAACGTTTGACTGCTGGCTTGTCGGAACTGATAGCCCGCCAACTACTGCCATATCAACTGGTGGACTCGGAGGCCTTTCGGAAATTTGTTGCCATTAGAACAACACAATGGAAGGTCCCAGGCAGGAAATATTTCTCGCAGAAGGGCATTCCAGAGCTGTATGGCCATGTTCAGCGGCAAGTGAATATATCTCTGACACACAGTGTTGGTGCCAAGATACATCTAACCACAGACACATGGTCTAGCAAACACGGGCAGGGAAGGTATATCACTTTTACTGCCCACTGGGTGAACCTTTTGACGGCCGTCAAGCATGTAACCTATGGCACCTGTGTAGATTTAGTTGTACCGCCACGGATTGCAAGCAGGCCTGCCTCTTCTTCTCCTCCTCATCCTCCTCCTCCATCCTCCCTCTCCTCCTCGGCTGACTCCTCCTCTTCCACTGCTACCGTCTCTTCCACTGTGCCGCCCACGATCCCCAGAACCTATTACACATGCCAGGTGAGACGTTGCCATGCTGTGCTGCGTCTGTTGTGCCTGGAAGCCAAGAGCCACACTGGTCCTTCACTCTTTCAGCTTTGCGTTCACAGGCAGATCAGTGGCTGACACCGCTGAATTTGACAGTTGGTAACGTGGTGTGCGACAACGGTGCCAATCTGCTGAGCGCGCTGAAACAGGGCAAAATAACACACGTGCCATGCATGCCACACGTCCTGAACTTGGTGGTGCAGTGATTCATTGGCAAATACCCTGGGGTCCAGGACGTCTTGCGCAGGCCAGGAAAATCTCGGGCCATTTACGAGGATCTTACACAGCCATGGCTCGCCTTGCTGAGATTCAGCGGCGACACAACCAGCCCATCAGGCGTCTTATTTGTGACTGCCCGATGCGATGGAACTCAACGTTGCATATGCTTGATAGGCTGCTCGAGCAGAAATGGGCAGTTAACGACTACCTGTTCGAACTTTGCGGCAGGACAGGTTCTGTGGAGCTTGGGTTTTTTTCACCTCGCCAGTGGCTGTTCATGTGGGACACATACAGACTTCTGCGGCCATTCCATGAGATCACCAAACTGGTCAGTCACGACCAGGGCGCCATAAGTGACATCATACCTTATGCATCTTTCTGGAGCGTGGAGCGTGCATTGTGTCGTGTCATTGATCAAGCCGTCGAGGAGCAGGAAGATGAGGAAGTCGCAATGTTGGATGAATTCCCAGTGGGTGCTACTCCATCTGAGACAAATCAACAGCAGGAGTCTGAGGAGTCAGAGGAGGATGGTGCTGGGGGGGGGGGGATGAGGAGGAGCAAGAATTGCATGCTTTAAACCTTTCTGGGATCCCTGGTGTTATCCGTGGAGGGGGGAGGAGAACGAGGATGACATTATCCTGGATGATTAGCTGGAAGCAGGCCACTACACCCCTTCCAGTTTAGTGCGAATGGGGGCCTTCATGCTCCAGTGTTAAACGCGTATAAAATGCATAAAGGCCAAGGAGCAGTACTGGGTGGCAACGTACTTAGACCCCTTGTACAAATAGAAAATGGCGGAAATGTTACCACAATCACAGAGGGCGGTCAGAATGCAGGGCTTCCAGGCCTTGCTGTGGGAAATGCTGCATTCTGCTTTTCCGTGCGCTGGCAGAGGAATTTCCAGTCACAGAGAGACAGTTGCGGGTAGCAATCCAACAGCGCCTGCAAAAAGAGGGCAGTTTGAAGATGTCTTGGTCACTTCAGATATGAGATCCTTCTTTCAGCCGAACCATCGACAGCTGTACTCCGGATCCAGCATGAGGGAACCCCTAGACCGACAGGTGTCCGACTACATCGGGTTAACGGCTGATGTGGATGCTCTGAGGAGTGATGAACCCCTGGACTACTGGGTGGACAGGATTGACCTCTGGCTAGAGCTTGCACAATTTGTAGTTGAAATGTTGGCTTGCCCCCTGTCCAGTGTCCTGTCAGAAAGGACGTTCAGCACAGCAGGGGGGACCGTGACTGATAAGCGCACTTGCCTAGCTCATGACAGTGTAGACTACCTCACATTTATAAAAATGAATGAGGCATGGATCGCTGAGGAATTCAACACATGTGACCAGTAAACCATGTTTCATTGAAATTCCTCATGCCAGGCCACAAATATCCGCCAGACCGCCATCCACCCACAGCAATTCCTGGTCCTTGGCTTCGCTACATACAGCGGCATAAAAGGCATTTCATGTCCATTGAATGGCAAATTTTTGGGACCTTTCAGGGCCGACAATTATTTTTTCTGTGAATGCCTAATGTACCTCCAGCCACCAAATACTACGTTCTTACCTGTCAGGTAAACCCATGTGGGCTAATTTTTGGGGCCTATGCAGGCCGACACTTACTTCTGTATACTGTGAATGCCTAATGTACCTCCAGCCATCAAATACACTATGTTCTTTCCTGTCAGTTAAACCCATGTGAGCTAATTTTTGGGGCCTATACAGGCCGACACTTACTTCTGTATACTGTGAATGCCTAATGTACCTGCAGCCATCAAATACACTACGTTCTTTGCTGTCAGTAAAACCCATGTGGGCTAATTTTTGGGGCCTATACAGGCCGACACTTACTTCTGTATCCTGTGAATGCCTAATGTACCTCCAGCCATCAAATACACTACGTTCTTTGCTGTCAGTTAAACCCATGTGAGCTAATTTTTGGGGCCTATACTGGCCGACACTTAGTTCTTTATCCTATGTATGCCTAATATACCTTCAGCCACAGTATACTACGTTTCTTAGCTGTCAGGTAAACCCATGTGGGCTAATTTTTGGGGCCAATACTGGCCGATACTTACTTCTGTATCCTATGAATGCCTAATGTACCTTCAGCCACAGAATACTACGTTCTTAGCTGTCAGGTAGGAAATATGTTGTCCATCACCTAGTACCTAGTGTCCGTGGCCATCATCCTGGTAAGTAGATACAAGAGGAAACCCCCAATTGTTTGGGACTATAAATGCCACTGGACACAAAGAAAGAATCACCCTAGATATGGAAGACTCCAAGGTACACGTGGTGAAGAGAACCAGAGAGACTTTACGCTTTTCGGGTAAATACCCTTCTTCAGGGTTCAACCAGAGTTCAAAACACAAAATGTGCCTTATATGAGTAAAAATAGTACTGTAACTATTTAATTACAGTACTATTTTTACTCATATAGGCACATTTGTGTTTTGAACTCTTGTCGATCCCTGAAGAAGGGTCTCTCCGGTTCTCTTCACCACGTGTACCTTGGAGTCTTCCATATCTAGGGTGATCTGTCATTGCATGCAATTTTAGCTTGTATTGTTATGCTTGTGTTATTTGTTGTTATTTATATATTTTTTCTTTATGTATAATACAATTTTTGATGCTTTTTACTACTTAGTCTTTCTTTGTGTCCAGTGGCATTTATAGTCCCAAACAATTGGGGGTTTTCTCTTGTATTAGCTGTCAGGTCCTGTGAATGCCTAATTTTTCAGACTGGAAATGAAAAACAATGGGTCTGTAAAGGTTCTGCCAAATTGTGGAATGGATGCGGACCCATTTTACAGATGTGTGAATGGACCCTATATGTATTAGACATGTATTTACCGTATGTTGTCAGTTCTGGCTGATTTATGAAAAAAAAATTTTTGCTGTTAAAAAAAAAAAAAAAATTAGGCCAAATTTTCCAATTGCAATACTTCTGTTATGACATTGTCCATGTGCTGGGACTATTTGTGCACAGCTAGTACGACTTTTGTGGCTGCGAATATGACCTAAACGGTTTTTAAAGTTCGCCTCCCATTAAAGTCAAGGGGCCCGCCCCGAACTTGCGGTTCCCAGACTTTTGAGAACCGCCCCGGCCGATGTTCGTCCATCTCTACTAGGAATCACAACAGTTTGTATATTTGCCTCCCACTTTTTAAGGGACCAAAAGTAATGGGACAATTGGCTACTCAGCTGCTCCATGGCCAGTTGTGTGTTATTGCCTCATTATCCCATTTACAAGGAGCAGATAAAAGGTCCAGAGTTAATTTCAAGTGTGCTATTTGCATTTGGAATCTGTTGCTGTCAACTCTCAATATGAGATCAAAAGAGCTGTCACTATCAGTGAAGCAAGCCATCATTAGGCTGAAAAAAACAAAATAAACCCATCAGAGAGATAGCAAAAACTGTTTGGAACATCCTTAAAAAGAAAGAACACACCGGTGAACTCAGCAACACCAAAAGACCTGGAAGACCACAGAAAACAACTGTGGTGGATGGCCGAAGAATTATTTCCCTGGTTAAGAAAACACCCTTCACAACAGTTGGCCAGATCAAGAACACTCTCCAGGAGGTAGGTGTATGTGTGTCAAAGTCAACAATCAAGAGAAGACTTCACCAGAGTGAATACAGTGGGTTCACCACAGGATGTAAACCATTAGTGAGCCTCAAAAACAGGAAGGCCACATTAGAGTTTGCCAAACAACATCTAAAAAAGCCTTCATAGTTCTGGAACAACATATCATGGACAGATGAGACCAAGATCAACTTGTACCAGAGTGATGGGAAGAGAAGAGTATGGAGAAGGAAAGGAACTGCTCATGATCCAAAGCATACCACCTCATCAGTGAAGCATGGTGGTGGTAGTGTCAAGGCGTGGGCATGTTTGGCTGCTAATGGAACTGGTTCTCTTGTATTTATTGATGATGTGATTGCTGACAAAAGCAGCAGGATGAATTCTGAAGTGTTTCGGGCAATATTATCTGCTCATATTCAGCCAAATGCTTCAGAACTCATTGGACAGCGCTTCACAGTGCAGATGGACAATGACCCGAAGCATATTGCAAAAGCAACCAAAGAGTTTTTTAAGGGAAAGAAGTGGAATGTTATGCAATGGCCAAGTCAATCACCTGACCTGAATCCGATTGAGCATGCATTTCACTTGCTGAAGACAAAACTGAAGGGAAAATGCCCCAAGAAAAAGCAGGAACTAAAGACAGTTGCAGTAGAGGCCTGGCAGAGGATCACCAGGGATGAAACTCAGCGTCTGGTGATGTCTATGCGTTCAAGACTTCAGGCTGTAATTGACTGCAAAGGATTTGCAACTAAGTATTAAAAAGTGAAAGTTTGATTTATGATTGTTATTCTGTCCCATTGCTTTTGGTCCCTTTAAAAGTGGGAGGCACATATACAAACTGTATGTATAGGTATACTCTAATCACTAATCCCACAGGGCAATGAATCAAGTATAAGTAGCGCAGACAGTACAAAATTGTGCATCATCAAGAAAACAAAGTCCATGGAATATTCACACAATTGGATAATCAATGCTTTCAATCAAACGTCCATCCCTGGATCCATAAACAGGGTTCAGTAGGGTATCAGTATCCAGCAATAGTCCACCACACCAAGGAGCGGTCACCACTGTGAGTCGGGATCACCCTTTAACTATACCTCCACCGTTGTGAACATACAGGGGAAATGGCAACTCACCAAAAAGATTGGCCCTCCTACTCTCATAGGACAGGCAAACAAACTTGTGTGTAAAACCTCTCCTGCGATCGGCTTCTGCTACGGATTTTAATGCCTCCTTTAGTGGTGTGCGTCTCTTGTTCTCACAATGCACCAGCCGTCCAGCAAGCATATGGTGAAACAAAAAAGTAGCCGCACTAGCGTAATATTGCTAAACACCAGTAATCCTTTATTCCCACGAACCCAAAATACAATGCACTCACAATATATAAATGCGTTTTCATCAATGCATAAGCACCCAGGGTAACGTAGTGGGCAATGGTGGTCCAGCTCACCCTCTCCACGCTGGTGTCCCGGACCTCCGGAGCCTCTGCTCGTGTCCCCTGTGTACTTCCGGTCGCCGCAAGGTTCACGCCCTGACGCGTTTCGTCATTTCCGACTTCTTCGAAGGGCGTGAACCTCGCGGCGCCCGGATAAATAGAGAGACAAATGCTGACAGTGCTGACGTCTATCGGATGTTACACCCCTTTATGCTAATCTAGCCATTATACGGCCAAGAGGACTTCCGCCAGTACTATACTCCTGAAAGGTCTTGCAACCTTCCGACCCTGCCCACACTAAGATCCTTTTTACATAGTGATACTTGCAAACAGCCGCAATGATTACAAAGGGACTGTATTTAATCAAATGGGCATTGGTAACCTCGTGAATTCCAAAGTACTAAGCACACTGTCAGCAACTCTCTACTGATGTCCATCAATAACAAATTCATAATACACTGAGTAAATATGATTTAGACTCATAATGTATACTTTGACATATCGTGCTTGCTAAAAATGCACAATACATCATAAAATCATGACACCCAATACACTTGGTAATAAACCTCATGCATTGAAAATTAAAATTTAAAAATATGTTCAAAACAAAGGTACTCTAAATACCCCAATGTAAACATATGTTTACATTGGGGTATTTAGAGTACCTTTGTTTTTAACATATTTTTAAATTTTAATTTTCAATGCATGAGGTTTATTACCAAGTGTATTGGGTGTCATGATTTTATGATGTATTGTGCATTTTTAGCAAGCACGATATGTCAAAGTATACATTATGAGTCTAAATCATATTTACTCAGTGTATTATGAATTTGTTATTGATGGACATCAGTAGAGAGTTGCTGACAGTGTGCTTAGTACTTTGGAATTCACGAGGTTACCAATGCCCATTTGATTAAATACAGTCCCTTTGTAATCATTGCGGCTGTTTGCAAGTATCACTATGTAAAAAGGATCTTAGTGTGGGCAGGGTCGGAAGGTTGCAAGACCTTTCAGGAGTATAGTACTGGCGGAAGTCCTCTTGGCCGTATAATGGCTAGATTAGCATAAAGGGGTGTAACATCCGATATACGTCAGCACTGTCAGCATTTGTGTCTCTATTTATCCGGGCGCCGCGAGGTTCACGCCCTTCGAAGAAGTCGGAAATGACGAAAGGCGTCAGGGCGTGAACCTTGCAGCGACCGGAAGTACACAGGGGACACGAGCGGAGGCTCCGGAGGTCCGGGACACCAGCGTGGAGAGGGTGAGCTGGACCACCATTGCCCACTACGTTACCCTGGGTGCTTATGCATTGATGAAAACGCATTTATATATTGTGAGTGCATTGTATTTTGGGTTCGTGGGAATAAAGGATTACTGGTGTTTAGCAATATTACGCTAGTGCGGCTACTTTTTTGTTTCACCATATGCTTGCTGGACGGCTGGTGCATTGTGAGAACAAGAGACGCACACCACTAAAGGAGGCATTAAAATCCGTAGCAGAAGCCGATCGCAGGAGAGGTTTTACACACAAGTTTGTTTGCCTGTCCTATGAGAGTAGGAGGGCCAATCTTTTTGGTGAGTTGCCATTTCCCCTGTATGTTCACAACGGTGGAGGTATAGTTAAAGGGTGATCCCGACTCACAGTGGTGACCGCTCCTTGGTGTGGTGGACGATTGCTGGATACTGATACCCTACTGAACCCTGTTTATGGATCCAGGGATGGACGTTTGATTGAAAGCATTGATTATCCAATTGTGTGAATATTCCATGGACTTTGTTTTCTTGATGATGCACAATTTTGTACTGTCTGCGCTACTTATACTTGATTCATTGCCCTGTGGGATTAGTGATAAGAGTATACCTATACATATTGCTTTTCATTAGGTAGCTGCCACAGTGTCTGTCTTGAAGACGCATCTGTTCATGTGCCTTGTGCGCAGGGGATATATCTTATCATTTTCAGAGGGCGCATATAGTGATATTTTATATACAATTACACATATACAAACTGTTGCAATTCCTACACCGTTCACTTGATTTGGAAGTAAATACCCTCAAATTAAAGCTGAAAGTCTGCAGTTAAAGCACATCTTTTGTTTCATTTCAAATCCATTGTGGTGGTGTATAGAGCCAAAAAGATTAGAATTGTGTTGATGTTCCAATATTTATGGACCGGACTGTATATGAAGAATTTATCAGAAGTTTTAGCTTTTTTCTCCCCTTCTCTCCATATGGTATAGATGGTATAATAGATGATATAATAGATGGTTTATTAGATGTATATAGATGATAGGAGGTATGATATGAGGTATGAATATCAGATTATATAGAATACATGTTATATCAAACAATTCCAAACGGCTATATAAACAACCAGTGGATGGCATCTGGTAGATAATATCAGCAGCAGATAGCAGCAGACAATAATTTGCAGTTAATAGACAACCATAGTCAATAGTAGTCAATAGCAGTCAGTAGTATAAACCGCAAAGTGAGCAACGATGTAAACAGTATATACAGCAGCCAACACAGGTGCAGAGGTATATTTTTTTCCACAAACCTCGCTCCTCACTCCATTAGTCTCCACCAAACATGTACACAGGGCATATGATGCAGGTATAACACAAGTAAAGATCAGGAGGCACTCAGCAGGGCATAGTGAAACATCATCAGGCAGTACCTGTGATACATAAAGCACAGTCAGCCATTTAACAAGGCATAGGCAAAGGCAGAGGCACTAGCAGACATACGTATGCTTCAACAGGCTTCACCAGTGAGTAGCCATACAGCACCTTCGGCAGAGTCACAGGGTTGAGCCATCAGTTGTTGGCCACAAGATCATCAAGTTTCATTCCCAGTCATTTCAGACTCGGTTGGAAGCCCATCAGGTTTTCTTTAGGCTTTCATCAGGCTTTACATCACAGCACCATGCAGAGCCGTGGGGCCATGGAGCGTCCTCACATCGCGTGCACGCTCCTGTTCAGCCTGCCTGCACTTCTGCCTCCGCCTACCTCCTTCCTCAGCCACTCCCATATATGTAATTAATGATTGCAGCACTGTAGGAGGTGATTTCACCACCGCAGTTAAAAAAACAGCATATATGGTGAAGCATAGGGGATGGGGTGGACAGAGAGGGCTGATCTCCCCTATGGTTCGCCATATATTTTTTAACATTTGGCAGAGATTTCTTCACTCACACCGATCGATGCGAATGGAGGAATCTGCTATGTTGTTTTTTTTTCATGGGCTGAAGGGAAAAAAAAGAACATTGCATGTATGCCCATCATTAGAAGTGGGTGGATGCTGGGAGGTCTAATGGTGGGCATACCACACACTTTCTGGTATCATTGTTTACAGCCAGTGGTCAGCTTTCATGTAAAAGCAATTCTACCAGATAATTAGCCACTAGACTACTTTTACACCTTCCACGGTTTTCTCGGGCTCTCCTTTCCCACCGGGTAACCTGAGACTGTAGGCGGTGGTTCCGTCAGCTGATCATAGAGCTGATTGAAGAGCAGAATGGCTCCAATCATCTCTATGGCCTAAGATACCAGAAGCTACAAGCATTTCATGATTTTGGTTTCGCCAGATATAAACAGCATCATTGGGAAATTGGAAAGCATCTTCTCACACCAATCTTGGTGTGGTCAGATGCTTCAAGGGCAGAGGAGAGATCTAGAGTCCAATAGACCCCAATTTATTGGGAAAAAAAAAAGAGTACCTGTCACTACTTATTGCTATCATAGGAGATATTTAAATTCCCTGTGATAACAATAAAAAAAAAAAAATGAAAGGGAAGGTGTCAAAATAAAATATAAAAAAGCAAAATAAAAAATAAAAAAAGGCAAAGGCTAGCGCAAGCTTTGGTCTGGTGTCATATGTGAACAGCAATTGCAGCATGCATATGAGAGATCACCATGAACGTCAGATCGAGGGCAGTAATTCTTACAGTAGACCTCCTCTGTAAATCTAAAGTGGTAACCTGTAAAGACTTTTAAAGGCTTTTCAAAATGTACATAGTTTGTTGCCACTGCAAGGGGCGTGCACAATTTTAAAGCATATCATGTTTGGTATCTATATACTCGGCATAAGATCATCTTTTATATTTTACCAAACAATTAGGCATTATATAGTGTATTTGTGCATTACATTTAAAAAGTGTTTTTTTTTTCCCAAGAAATTGCGTTTGGAAAATCTTTGCGCAAATATCTTGTGTCAAAAGAAATTGCAATACCCACCATTTTTTTCTGTAGGGCCTCTGCTTTAAAAAATATATAATGTTTGGGGGTTCAAAGTAATTTTCTAGTAAAAAGAAATCATTTTTTCATGTAAACAAAAAGTGTCAAAAAAGGCTTGGTCTTCAAGTGGTTAGAAGAGTGGGTGATGTGTAGCATAAGCTTCTAATATTGGGCATAAAATGCCAGGACCGTTCAAACCTCCCAAATGACCCCTTTTTCAAAAGTAGACACCCCAAGCTTTTTTCTGAGAGGAATGTTGAGTCCATGGGATATTTGATATTTTGCCGCAAGTTTCGGGAAAATTACAATTCTTTATTTTTTTATTTTTACATAAAGTTGTCACTAAATTATATATTGCTCACACATAACAGGGGTATATGTGGAATGACACCCAAAAATACATTCTGCTGCTTCTCCTGAGTATATATAAAAATCAAGAAAAGATAGGCTCATATTTGGAGAAATAAATCCAGCTTTGCCTTCACCAGATGTTTGTCATCCTAGCCTAATGCATATAAACAGAAAGTACAGGCACAGGCACAGGAGAAAGAAGCTATATGGTTGACAAAAATAATTGGCAAAAGGATACTCCGATAAAAAATGTATGAAATTTAATGAATCAATAGAATACAAATTGTCTAGATGCCCTGCTGCAACAAAAAACATATGCTAGCATATGTGAGATGACAAATTTGTGCACATAAAACAAGACACTGAGCAAACAAGTAAAACAACACGTCCGGACACCAGGTGGATGGATGATCGCTTGGACACAAGGGGGGGGGGGGGGATGGGAGGAGGAAGAGGACATGAAAGGGATGGAACCCGGAACCCCATGAGTCTGGGAATTGGCCACCCGATACTTGGATGGCCCCATACTGGCCAATGTCAAATTTTGGGTCACGCTCTATGTTGTATAATAAATAGACCAAGTCCAAAGAGGTGTATGAAACTGTAGGCCTCCACAGGATGATGCTGGGGAGAAAATGAGTTCATGCAAAGTTTAGACTGTATATACAGTAATAAGACATGGATCCCCTATAAGGATAGATTAGTCATTTTCCAGTGCTGTGTGGGGGTAAATAATATAACTCTCAGACTCTTCCACAGTGTTTGCCATCTCACCTGTTCCCAAAATTGTAAACTGGGACAGTATCATGGCAACCAAAATGCAGACAATGTGGAATCCTCTATGTGTCATAATGTTTGCTGCATATGGAAGTATGTATAGAGACAAACTAATTAGTTCATTTCCTGAATATGCCATGCTATGAGTAGCCACACCGTCTGCCCTGATACTTGTCCACTGCAGCCAAATTCCTGTGTGAATCACAAAAAAATCCTCCTCAAAGGGTGCAACTCCCGTACATGCTGGTCACATCATGCGGATCCGTAAACCCCTGCCACTCGCTCCACAGCTCGCCACCCATCCCGGGATCATCAGAGTGACGTCTCGTCTGTTAGTGACGTCAACACGTTTCGCAATGCTGATGCGTAGCTTTGTCTGGACGTCAGATAGTTCTCTGCCTGTTCCTTTTCAATGTGTCGCCTTGGCAGTGAAACCATCTCATGTATATATTAAAGGAACAGTTTCCATTTGAACTGTGCTAATTTGCTGACATTTGGGAATAACCACTGTGGGATCCAGGTACATATAAGGACATTTTGTACATATCTTTGTATATCAACATAGATGTGCGCAGCCTATTGCATTAGGGTGTGCACCCCAAAGCTCAAACATGTGTGTGTGTGTGTTTGTGTGTGTGTGTATATATTGTGAGGGATTAGCTCGGTGGTAGGCGTATGGGTGACCCCTTTGGGGGTGCGTTTTCACAGAGAGATAGCCGATTAGAGGTTGAAAACAAGACTGATTTATTCATGCAATTTACTTAACACAATTGCAAGCATCAAAACAGCCAAAATAAAATAAAAGACAAAATAAATCCTTGCCTCTGTGGGCGGCTACCTTCTCACAGCTGGAACCTACCTAAGAAGTCTTTCCAACCTACTGTTGGACCGACACTGCTGATCCTACAGCAGACACTCAAATGTCCATTTGTTTGCTTTTCACACAGCACAAACATTGTCCATTGAACATGTCCCTTTACTCTTCACACTCTTCACATGGAACACTTCTCTTCACACTCTTCACATGGAACACTTTGTCTTCTCACCTTTGAGACGTCTTCACTCGTGGTTACCCTCCTTAGCTTCACATCGCTTTAGGGGGTCTTCTCCCATGCTCACCAGCTTGTCGGGAGGCACACATCCGACTGTCCCCCTCTCCCAGCCCACACGGCGACAGGCGGCAGCAGTCCTTCTCCCATGCCCACACGGCGTCGGGAGGTACACGTATGTCTGTCCTCCTCTCCCAGCTCACACAGCGACAGGAGGCAGCAGTCCTTCTCCCATGCCCACACGGCGTCGGGAGGTACACGTATGTCTGTCCTCCTCTCCCAGCTCACACAGCGACAGGAGGCAGCACTCAATAGATTTTCTCTGGACAAATTATAGAGTCCTTGATCTCCTCATTCTGAACAGCTGAATGGTTTTCAACTTCCTGCTGGCTCTCTCTGCAGCCAACACCCTATAGTATCAGTGAACTTTCAAAGCAGGTGGGAATGTGTCTCCTCTCAGTGACTACATTCCCAGATTTACCTGACTTCCTGTCACATACCCCCCCCTCTTGTTTCAACCCTAGGGTTGGGACACATATTTCCAGGCACGCATGTGTCAGGCACTGCTGACTCACTGATAAGCCTCCTATTATCCTCAAGCTTCCGGATGAAACTGTTTTGTCATCTTCATTGACAGATTTCTCATAAATGCCACACAGTTTGTCTCTCATCTCATATACACATTCTTCAACTGCATTTTTGGCATCATTTTGCTCCTTCTCGTTTCTGTCATCTTCATTGACAGCTTTCTCATAAATGTCAGACAGCTTGTCCCTCATAACCGTCTGTCCAATCCACCATGGAGGACCGTGATCCATAGGCAACTCAATTGGGCTAGTCTTAATGTCTTCAACATTCTTAAGACGCCTCTCTCTGCAATCCATAAATGTTTTCCACAAAACTTTGAGAACCTTTGCTTCACTAAGGTTTGTTCCAAGTAGGGACTCTTGACATCCCTCTGTGACTTGAGTTGCCTCTCCATACAGCTGTACACAATCATTGACTTTTTGTTGTAAAAGGGAATGATCTTCCTTCTTGAGCTTTGCTTGCTCTAAGATGCTGTGCAGAGGATTTTCCAATTGAGACAACAGGCTGTCACACATTTCTTCAAAGTGACCCCTGTTCCTTTTCCCAGAGACATCAATATCATTCACCAAACATTTCATATTCATAGGCAGATCTGAAGCATTTGCACTCATCAACTTCTTAAACTTTTCGCCCTCCTGAGCGAGTCGCAGTAAAGGCCTACTATTTGATTTGATATTCAGTTTATATTTCTTGCCAAACTCTTCACAGAAGTAGTCAACCAGAACATCATCAACTTTCCTTACACCAACATAGGGGTTAAAGGCAACAACACAGTTGAACCCAGCGATCTGGGTGGTATCCATTATAGACCTCCTCTCTGCATCAGTGAAGAAGCATGGAACTGCAACACATTCTTTTACAGGTTTCTTCAATGCACTTTCTGCTGAACTATTTGACCGCTCAAGGTCACCTAGTTCTTTTTCTCTATCTGAATTCCACATGGAATGCATCTCAAGATCACGATCAAACTTCTGCCACCCGTCTTTCACCAGTTCCATTTTGGAAACACTCCCTGAAAGGCACTTATTCATTTGCTTCACGTTTTCACCAACAGCCTTAGTTTTCCCCACTAGGTTTTCAGCCTGAACTGAGAAATCATCACATTTCTTACTCAGCTCCTTTGTTTGCTGAAGTTCTAATGATACATTTTCCAATGCTTGAAGTTTTTGAAGGAACGGTTTATTCCAAAGGGGTGATTCAAGCCACGTGTCATCACATTTCTGAGGCTCACTCAGGACAGACCCCAAAACACTGATCCTTTTAAAAACTGCATCAGGCACACTATCCCCTCTTTGGGACAGATCCTCTGTTGCCTGGAATTCCTCTTCCAGTTCCTGCAACGGAATCTTCATCTCTTCTACTTGCTGTTCTAAGACTCGCTTAGACTTTTCTAGCTCCTGAACGCTTTTCACAACATCATCCTTGGAGCGGACCAAATCTTCCATTTCTGTACACAGCTGTTGGTTAACTCTTTCTAGTTCAACTTTACACTCTAGAGCTTCCTCCAAGGAGCGAGCCAAGAACAGGGCTTTGCTCTCGTTATCACGCACCTCCGTTTCTGCACGGGCGCGTTCTTCTGCATATTTTGCAGACACAGTCTTCTCTTCACCAAGCATCTGATCAAACTTCTTTTTCACATCTTCAACACACTGTAATGAACCAACGCTTTCTTCCATGCGTTTTTTCATATCCGCTATCTGAGCTTGCAATGTTGCGACTTGCTCTGATAGGTTTTTCTTTGCTTCCGCCTCCTCTTTTAATTGTTCCAGGAAGCCATTTTTCTCATCTTCCATTTGTTTGAGCTTTGTGCTAAAACTCAGCCTTTGACACCTCTCTTCCTGTAAGAGTTCCTGCGTGTCTTGCAGCTGCGATTCCAAGATAGAAAAATCTTCCGCAATTTCTCTAGATTTGCTGTCTGCTTGAGAAAGCTGATTTGTAACATTGTCCAACTCAACCTGCAGTCGGTTTGCCTTCTCTGACAGCTTAGCACACAATCGGTCACCTTCTGACACCTTGACTTGCGATTCCAGAAGCTGTGCCTCTACTTTTTCCCTCTTATGTTCACAATCTTCTTTTCCCTGCATAAGAGCCTTCACCTCATTGGCTAGCATCTGGGAATAAGAATGTAATTCTGCCACACAGGCTTCTTTCTCCTTTAACTGCTGCTGGACACGTTGGGCTTCCCCTTTCCAACTTTCACAGTCCGCACGCCATTCATCTACCACATTGCTCAAAGTAGTGAGCTCATACACAGTACTCAGTAATTTAGCCTCTCTTTCACTTTTCTCTTTGTCGCTGAGAGACAATGTCGCTTTCAGAGCAACATTCTGTTCCTGCGACTCCTGCAGGTCTATTTTTGTAACTTCCAAACACTGAAGACTTTTTTTCAGCTGATTACGCAACTCCAACATATCAGCCATACTTTGCTTCTGCAAAGTCTGAATTTCACTTTCCTTTTCTATGAGGATGGTATCTTTCTCCATTATAGTCTCTCTGCGTTTTTGCAACTCGACCAAAAGAAGAGCAGTGGATTCTTCCCACTGTAACACATGAGACTTGAGTAGTTCATTCATTTCCTGCAAGTTTCTATGCTCCATTTTAAGCAATTCCAAGGCTTGTTCCTTTTCTTCCATTTTCCGTTGCAAGGCATCCAACTCAGCCCTGCACACATACTCGGTTTCCTCCAAACCGATGGCCTCCATTGGCTGCTGGCGTCTCTGTTTCCAGCCTGCCATGCTCTCTTGATGAGCCTTTTGTTGAGCTGCAAAGCTCTGCTGAAAATCCGCATTTGCCTGCTGTTGAGCTGCATTTGCTTGCTGTTGAGCTGCATTTGATATAATCAGATGTTTCAACATCTCCTCCATTTTGAGTTTACTTTTCATCTGAGCACACGTTTCATCAGTGTTGCTAGGGACAACAACCTTCCTCTTTAGTAGACTCTCTTTAGGCATGGATGGGGCTGGTTCAGACGGCAACATCCCCTCCATCCATAGAATCCGGTCTCTCATTTCATCTATCTTTGCATTTTTCAGGCGTTTGGATCGCCCCATCTTCAATAACTCCACAAACAAATTTTTCACAGTCCAGCAAACAATTTTCAGACCACTGTCTCTTCAACACATGTAGTTTTTCTCTCTCTTGCAAGATCTCTTTTCCTGCGCACACAGTTTGTGCAGTCACTTGCACCAGACACAACAAAGTTCATCAAAAAATTTTGAGACCGCTGTCTCTTTAAAACACTTTTTTTTTTTCTGTCAGGATCTTCTCTCCTGCACACATAGATTGTGCAATCTCATGCACCAGATAAAGTTCATCAAACATTTGCACTTCCTTGCAGGGATCTCTGCTTATGCCCACTGCATACCTCCACCATATGTGAGGGATTAGCTCGGTGGTAGGCGTATGGGTGACCCCTTTGGGGGTGCGTTTTCACAGAGAGATAGCCGATTAGAGGTTGAAAACAAGACTGATTTATTCATGCAATTTACTTAACACAATTGCAAGCATCAAAACAGCCAAAATAAAATAAAAGACAAAATAAATCCTTGCCTCTGTGGGCGGCTACCTTCTCACAGCTGGAACCTACCTAAGAAGTCTTTCCAACCTACTGTTGGACCGACACTGCTGATCCTACAGCAGACACTCAAATGTCCATTTGTTTGCTTTTCACACAGCACAAACATTGTCCATTGAACATGTCCCTTTACTCTTCACACTCTTCACATGGAACACTTCTCTTCACACTCTTCACATGGAACACTTTGTCTTCTCACCTTTGAGACGTCTTCACTCGTGGTTACCCTCCTTAGCTTCACATCGCTTTAGGGGGTCTTCTCCCATGCTCACCAGCTTGTCGGGAGGCACACATCCGACTGTCCCCCTCTCCCAGCCCACACGGCGACAGGCGGCAGCAGTCCTTCTCCCATGCCCACACGGCGTCGGGAGGTACACGTATGTCTGTCCTCCTCTCCCAGCTCACACAGCGACAGGAGGCAGCAGTCCTTCTCCCATGCCCACACGGCGTCGGGAGGTACACGTATGTCTGTCCTCCTCTCCCAGCTCACACAGCGACAGGAGGCAGCACTCAATAGATTTTCTCTGGACAAATTATAGAGTCCTTGATCTCCTCATTCTGAACAGCTGAATGGTTTTCAACTTCCTGCTGGCTCTCTCTGCAGCCAACACCCTATAGTATCAGTGAACTTTCAAAGCAGGTGGGAATGTGTCTCCTCTCAGTGACTACATTCCCAGATTTACCTGACTTCCTGTCACAATATATATATATATATATATATATACATACACAAACCGACACACACACTGTTATAAATAAATGGGAACAAACATTTAATATTTTATAAAAACATGGATGGTGTCAGTAGGGCAGTGGGCCCTGGACAATAGGGGGAATCTGCACTGCACTGGGTGATTAGGGTGTACCCAGGCACACCTGGCACACCCCCTGCGCATGCCTATGTACATCAATATAAGAAACATTAAATCATTGGTGCGAAGTGTCTCTCATATATCTAAGTTGGTGCATCTTTATATTTAAAATAAACATACAATTGCAGAGTGATCACAACTGAAGGGAAAAAGGGAGGAAAAGAAAGGAAGACATAGCCAAGGAACAAGAAGGGAGGGAGAAACAAAAATTTAGAAAACCTAAAGGCGGTGATTGAATTTCTGGGTCCCATACACAGCTAGGCTCCCAAAATGTCTCACACAATCCCCAAACAACCCCATTATGTAAAGTAGACACTCCAAGCTGTTTGCTGGGAGGTATGTTGACTTCATGGAATATTTTATATTTTGCCACAAGTATCGGGAAAATTACAAAAATTTTTTTTTTTTTCTTTTTACACAAAGTTGTCACTTAAAAGATAAATTGCTCAAAAATGCCACATGGCTATATGTGAAATTACACCCCAAAATGCATTCTGCTGCTTCTCCGGAGTACGGGGATACCACACGTGTGAGACTTTTTGGCAGTCTAGCCGCATACAGGACCCCGAAATCCAATCACTGCCTTCAGGCTTTCTAAGGCGTAAATTGTTGATTTCACTCCTCACTACCTATCACAATTTCAGAGGCCATGAATTGCCAAGATAGCACAAAACCCCCCCAAATGACCCCTTTTCAGAAAGTAGACACCCCAAGGTATTTGTTAAGAGGCATAGTAAGTATTTTGCAGCTCTCATTTGTTTTCAAAAATGAAGAAAGGTAAGGAAAATATATTGTTTTTAAATTTATATATTTCAAATATAATTATATATTAAATTTTTTTTCAATTTTCAAAACTTTGTGACAAAATGCGAGATCTGCAAAATACTCAAAATGCCTCTCAGCAAATAGCTTAGGCTGTCTACTTTCTACTTTCCAAAAGGGGTCATTTGTGGGGGTTTTGTGGGGTCTTGGCATTTCATGGCCTCCAAAACTGTGATAGGTAGTGAGGAGTTAAATCAACAATTTACGCGTTAAAAAGCCTGAAGGCAGTGATTGGCTTTTGGGGTCCTGTACACGGCTAGACTGCCAAAAAGTCTCACATGTGTGGTATCTTAGTACTCAGGAAAAGCAGCGGAATGTATTTTGGGGTGTCATTTCACATATAGCCATGGCATGTTTGAGCAAAATATATTTTAAGTGACAACTTTGTGTAAAAAAAAAAAAAAAAATGTTTTAATTTTCCCAAAATTTATAGCAAAATATAAAATATTCCATGGACTCAACATGCCTCTCAGAAAATAATTTAGGGTGTCTACGTTCTAAAAAGGGGTCATGGGGGGGGGGGGTTGTGCTATCTTGGTATTTCATGGCCTCCTAAACTGTGATAGGTAGTTAGGAGTGACATTAACAATTTATGTCTTTAGAAAGCCAAAAGGCAGTGATTGGTTTTTGGGGTCTTGTACGTGGCTAGACTGCCAAAAAGTCTCACACATGGGGTATCCCCATACTCAGAAAAAGCAGCAGAATGTATTTTGGGGTGTAATTCCACAACTACCCATGGCATGTGTGAGCAATATATAATTTCACGGACAACTTTGTGTAAAACATTTTTGTTTTCTTTTTGTCATTTTTCAAACACCTGTGAAATTTATTTTTAATATTTAATGGGTTCAACAGGCCTCTCAGGAAATTCCTTGGGGTATCTACTTTCCAAAAAGGGGTAATTTGGGGGGGGGGGGGTTTGTACTGCCCTGTAATTTTAGCACTTAAAGAAATTAGTCAGAAAGTAAATGCTGCGTAAATTCCAGTATATACACTATCAATTGTAGACGCTATAACTTTTGCGCAAAACAATAAATATACACTGATTATGGTCCGGGGGCCATAGGAGCAGGATGCATTTGGAGAGGGCTCCGCCGCCACACAAACAATCCAAGTAAATCCTTCAAAACTACGCAATCAGCGGACATTGGACCACTGTAGGGGGACTCATCTAACCCCCAGGAACAATTAGAACCCGATATTTCCTGTTTTTGAGCAAATTTAAAATCAGGGCCTAGCACCAGGGAAAAGCCGTGGACTTTCCTGCCGCGATACGCGGCCGTGCTGATGGGAGATCGGTAAGGCAAACGGGCCCCTAACACCAGTCCTCCTCCCCGGACACCCCCTTACTCACTTGCCCCACACTCCCCTAGGGGGCATTCTATTTATTTACATTCCCTTTTTCGGAGCCTGGCCTGGGCACTGATGTGGATGGAGTTCTAATACATCCACACTTATCCCCCCACAGCTCTCCCAGCTTCTATTAAGGGTGACAGTACTTTAATAATGGGGAAATCAGACCGAAATTCCTCCCCATCACAATCCAGATCATTGAGAGACTCTACACTTCCAAATACTGGCACTATACCGGAAATGTTCCAGTCCAGATCACAAGAAGGAGCCTCTCTCCCACAAACTATGAGCTATGCCATGGCGGTGAGTAGCAGCCCAGCCCAACCACCTGAAGACCATTCAAAACAACCGCAACATTCCCAAAGCCCCAGACCTGTCTGTATGGACGACCTCAAAATAATTGCGGCAGATATATCAAAGACACATTATCTGCAGCCATTTCCGACTTAAAATCAGAAATGCAGTCACTTACTTCAAGAATTGATAGAATGGAAGACATTTCAGAGAAACAAGAGGCAACCATACAAGATAACTCGCAGACCATAGACGCACACACCATACAACTAAGAGAGATACATAGAGCACTGGAAGACCTTGACAATCGGGGTCGCCAACATAATATTAGAATCAGGGGTCTCCCTGAATCAGTTGATAACGCTACCCTTACGCAAGCGACCTTATCTATATTTAATGACCTCTTGGGAAGGCCATTGGATACTCCAATTGATATAGAACGTCTACACCGCGCCCTCCGCCCAAAAGGCAGAGAAAATGACCCTCCACGTGATGTCATCGGATGCCTGGTCAATTTCAACCTTAAAGAAGAAATCTTACGACAAGCCAGGCTGAAGAGACGCATGTTATTTCAAGGCACGGAAATTAAACTGTTCCAGGATCTCTCCCAGATAACCTTACAAAAACGAAGAGACCTTAAACTCCTTCTTGATGTATTAAAAGATTGTGATATACCCTATAGATGGAAATTTCCATTTTGCCTATCTGCTGGCTCTGCAGGCCACACTGCAACCCTGAGATTTCCGGAAGATTCTTCATCCTTCTGTGCTACTCTGAATATCCCTTTTGTAGAAATTCCAGATTGGCACACAAACCACAACTCAGCACACCACCGTTTAGTCGAACCAATGGGCGCCCAACACTCAGATGATTCAACACAACGTAGTCATAGAGCAATGCACTCCTCATCCACCCCACCTGAAAATCGACGCTCCGCAGGAGGAGACAGCTTTCCTGTATCCCCTGCTCATAGGAAGGGGAGAAGAGAATAACTCCTACAATCCACTGCGAACTCTCCGCCCACGAAACCCATACTTCAAACAGATTTCGCTCAGGAAGACCCTTCTCTTAACAAACCCAATCTGTGCGTACACAGTCTTCACATCAAGTCAACACATTTTTGACTTTCTACTGCTCAAGATAAATAATATCTGAGCTTTACGAAAACATCAGAGGCTGAACCGTTCTTCAATCTCACCTACCAATGCCTCACTTTTCAGCAATAACTGTGATGTCTCCTGGATCCGCCATCCCTTAAGCATCGCTCTGTTTGGGTCATGACGTGATCACGTAATACTTTTGCTGACCTCTACCTGATTTTTCCACACTTATCTTTCCTAGCTGTTCTCTTCTTCTCACCCTCACTCTTTCCATGCTTCTTATATAAAAATACACATTCTTGACTCTCGATATGTCTCTAATAGACGAGACGTCGATTTTGGTAACTATAATTTCACTAAGAGTATATACAAAGACTTGTAATGTTGTTAAACTCTTTATGTTATTTGATGTTAAGGTCTCCCCTCTATCTCCAACGCAACCCTTCTGCTAACCACATCAGTCAGAGCTTATAAAAATGTATTTTGCGGTCTTCGCAAATTCATCCGCTCACTACTTATATTTTACGAGCACTCTACCAATACCCCGATCTCATGACGATTACATCATTAGATTGATACAAACAGGGGTTTTGTGCTGGAGGGGACTCATTATATGTCCAGTTATATTTGGTTAAATACATTCATTTCCTTTCTCTAATTAATGTTCAATATTCAATATTATTGTTTACCAAGCTTTGATATTGTGTGATACACAAATTCCACTTATCAGACACCTATGCATATTTAGCATAAACTTCAGGCCTATGACGTTTAACTTGCCACGGTGAAACTTCCATCCATATTGACATCAAACTCTTACTCTCCGTGTCGACACAAAAAATATCCTCACAATACACCTCTTACATTGTATCCCCATATTGTCACAAAAATATTCAGCACTCCCCTTAAAACTGCCCTATAAACTTCGATCCCTATTGGAGAGCGGTTGGAGGATCAGATATTTATTTTTTTCCACCCCCTTCTACACACAGTAGTCCTACCAGGCCCTGACACAGCACAGTTTAAACTCCCGTGCTGACCACTTCCAACACAATCCTTGTTATTGCCAGATAGCTGATCTACCTTGGCAGTTGGAGTTTACCCCCTCCCTACTCCCTTAACCAGCTAACTTTGACTTCTTTATCATCCCTTCTCACTTTATTTTCCTACTTCAATATACCTTTCATCACTGACCACTTGTAGTATTAATAGTTTTACTAATCACTAATGGCACAATCTCAACACTCATCCAAACTGAATTTTCTCAAATGCGTATCTTTAACCACTTTACCACCGGAGGATTTTGCTGTCTTACGTCTGGGCCACTTTTTGCGATTCGGCACTGTGCGAATTTAACTGACAATTGCACGGTCATGCAATGCCATACCCAAACAAAATGTACGTCCTTTTTTTCCCACAAACAGAGCTTTCTTTTGGTGGTATTTGATCACCTGTGCGATTTTTACTTTTTGCGCTATAAACAAAAAATAGCGACAATTTTGAAAAAATAACAATATTTTTCACATATTTTATATGAAATCCCCCCCCCAAAAATATGTAAAAATCTAAATTTTTTAACATTTTTGGCCAATTTGTTTTTTGCTACATATTTTTGGTAAAAAAAATTGCAATAAGCGTATTTTGATTAGTTTGTGCAAAAGTTATTGCATTTACTAACTAAGGGAAAGATTTCTGTCATTTTTGGTGTTTTTTTTTTTTAATGAGTAATGGCGGCGATCTGCGATTTTTTTTGCGGGAATGCGACATTGCGGCAGACAGATCAGACCCTTGACTGACATTTTTGACACTTTTGGGGGTACCAGTGACATTACTGCAGTAATCAGTGCTATAAATATGCACTGTTACTGTAAAAATGACACTGGCAGGGAAGGGGTTAATTTTATTGGAGAGGGAGGGGTTAATGTATGCCTGGTGCTTACTGACATGTGTGGGGGGAGGTGACTGAGTGACACAGGGACAGATCGCAGGTTCAACTATGCTGAACCCTGCAATCTGACCCTGCCTGTCACTTAGGAGATCCGCCCGCTTTGTTTACACAAGCGGGCGGATCTCCACACTCGATTCCCCGACGATCGGGGAAGAGCGGCGGTGATCACCGCCGCTCCTCCCCTGGCTGACTCCCGCTGTGACTGAATACAGCGGGAGCGAGCCTCCGGCGGTGCACGCGCGCCGCTGAGAAAGGGGGGTGTCTGGCGACGTAGGTCTACGTCGCCAGACGATAACGAACCGCTTTGCCGCAGTAGAGCTCTAGTGAGCAGCGGTAAAGTGGTTTTTAAACACCAAAGGTTTACAGTAAGTATTCCAGAGAAGAGATCTCAACTTCTTCTGTATATCCAAAAAACTTAAAGCCGATATTGTCCTTTTACAGGAAACGCATTTCAAGTCAGATAACATCCCTAATTTAACGAATAAACACTATCCAACAGTCTATCATGCAACAAACCCACAAGCAAAAGGTGTTACTGTCCTCATCTCTAAATGCTTACCCATCACTATCTCCGATACCCTGATAGATAAAGATGGCAGGTACTTATTTATCAAAGGCACCGTATGGAACAAACCAATCACTATAGCTAATATATACTCTCCCAACTCAGCACAAGTGACATTCTCCTGAGAAATTGCTACTGCACTATCAGCCTTTCAGTCGGGCATACTACTTCTAGGAGGCGATTTCAACGTACCGCTCAACCCGATTTTGGACACTTCCACCGGCACATCCTCTCTTTCGTTTAAAGCCCTCTGCCAAATTAAAATTCAATTACATGACCTACTCTTACATGACACCTGGAGAACTCTACATCCAAACACAAAGGATTATACTTTTTCTCTCCACCACACAGTCGCTACTCCAGGATTGATTATATATTTCTTTACCAAAAAGACCTATCCTATCTCGACCAGGCAACCATCGAACCCATGTTTCTCTCTGACCACCACCCAATTACTGTTACCATAATTTTCCCCGAACAAACTCACTTTTCTACATCCTGGCGTCTAGACGCATCGCTACTCACTGATCCATCTCATTTAGCCTCCCTCACACAATCCATTTCTGATTATTTCACTCAAAACGACACGCCAGACACAGACCCAATCATACAATGGGAAGCACACAAATGTGTCATAAGAGGAATTTTGTTGCAATTTTCGGCCCAACGTAAATGAGCCAAACAACTACATATCAACTCCCTTCTCACTAAAATAAAAAATCTAGAGAGAATACACAAATTGACTATGGCAAAAACCCATCAATTAGAATTGGAACACACACGAGACCTACTAAGGGAAGAATTGCGGAAAAAGATTAGGAAAAATTACACCCTGTCTCAAAAACACGTTTACCAACATAGTATCAAGAGTGGACGATTATTGGCCAGAGCCCAGCAGACCAAAAAAGCAAATACTATACGCACAATATGCAAACCCTTGTCCATTTCATTAGCTAAATCACTTGACGGCCCACTTAGCGCAGTTGAATTCAAAACAGCCATCTCCCAAATAAAACTCAGGAAAATGTCCTGGCCCCAACGGATTCTCAATTGCCTATTACAAAACCTTTGTTAACCCCTTAGTCGAACCATTCTTAAAAGCCTTCAATAAACTTTCAAACCCAACCACCGAGCCAATCAATCTCTTAGAAGCTTATGTTTCGGTAATACCAAAACCGGATAAAGATCACGAACTAGCCTCCAATCACAGGCCCATCTCGCTTCTCAATAACGATATAAAAATATTCGCAAAAATACTCGCTAACAGAATATTACCCCTTCTTAACAACCTGATATCAACAGATCAGGTAGGATTCCTTCCTGGCAGGGAGTCCAGGGATAATACTATAAAAGCCCTAAATGTCCACTATTGGCTCACTAAAAACAAAATCCCTGGTTTCTTTTTATCACTTGACGCTGAAAAGGTGTTTGATAGGTTGGCTTTCTACAGTCTCCAACAATTCATAATGTCCCTCTATAGTCACCCCACAGCACGAATACGTGTGAATGGCTTCCTATCAAACACCTTTTCCCTCTATCGCCCATTCTATTCGTCCTTACCCTTGAACCCCTACTCAACTGCATAAGGGCCAATGCTAACTTTAAAGGGGTTCCTACAGCCAACAAACAATACAAAATTGCTGCCTTCGCAGATGACATTCTCCTATTCCTAACGGACCCACACATCACACTTCCCATCCCAACCTTCTACAAGATTTTAAACTTTTTCAATATATTTCCAATTTCAAAATCAATTTTGATAAATTGCATGCCCTAAACATCTCATTATCCCCTGAACAGGTCAATTCCTGTTCAAAAAATTTTCCATTTTCCTGGCAACCACGTTCGATAACGTATCTGGGAATCCAACTACCCTCAAAACTTGAGAATCTATATAACGATAATTTCAAACCACTTATTAATAGCATAAAAACCAACCTTGATAACTGGAACAAATCTGATTTTTCTTAGTTTGGCAGAATAGCAATTCTCAAGATGAATGTCTTACCCCGCATACTGTATGTTCTTTCCCAGAGCAACCCCTATGTTCGTATACAACTTTTTGTTTTTAATATTTATTGAGTTTTCACAATAATAACAAGGTAACTGGAACATAAAATACATTTCTGTAGAAAAGAATACAGGAGTTGTTGTTAAAACCGTATATAACTTGGATAACAGTCGGATGGAAATCAAAACGAAAAGAATACAGGAGTTGTTGTTAAAACCGTATATAACTTGGATAACAGTCGGATGGAAATCAAAACATAAGGCAAACAGGAAAATTGGTCATACAGTAACATATCATCAGGAATTGCAAACAACACATCAGTGATATACAGGGGATAGAGGGGTGGGTAGGAGTGAAGAGTAATGACTGTGGGAAATCTTAAGGTGGTACTAAAGAGGGGGTGAAGCAGAATCTGCTCTGCATCCAAGGTTGCCATTTGGTGTAGAAGGTGGAGCTCTTATAAATAGAGTAGGCGTAGGCTTTTTCAAGAGCAAATTGAAGGTTGACTTGTTGTATCACTTCCAAGTGTGAGGGTGGGGACGGTTGTTTCCAACGTCTAGCGATAAGCGTTTTAGCAGCCAGTAGTATGTGAGTCGTCACCACTCTCAGACTAGGAGGGACACTGTCCATACCCAAGAATAACAACGCTAGAGCTGGGTTAGGGGCAGTGATCACGCCAGTAGATTCCGAAATGATCTTACATATCCTCTTCCAATAACTTGTCAGGGTCTTGCAAGACCAGAAAACGTGTATGAGGTTACCTGGTTGGCTGCAGTCACGCCAGCAAAGTGGACTGCTATGAGAATAAAACTTTGACTTTAAAACTCTGTCGAAGAGGAGATAGGTACCATCTGGTAAGGAGCTTTTGAGTTTGTTCCCAGTGAGCCGTACATTGGGAAGCCTTATATGTACTACGTATAGCTATTGACCACTGGTTATCAGAAAAGGATGTCCGGAGATCTTTTTCCCATTTAAGCATGTGATCAGTTTTAGAGAAGGTCAGTTTAGATTGCATAAGGTTATAGAAGATGGAAATGCCCTTCTGAGTCGGTTTTGGAGAGGAGAGGAATTGCCATATTCTGGTAGGCAAGGTCAAGGGAGGGGGGGGGGGGTTATTTAAGCAGAAAACTAGATACACTATTATATGTGTACATGGCTGAGTTTTGAAGTGAGAATTCAGACTGGAGCGACTTAAAACTTTTTAGAGAGTTCTGTGTATATAGTTGGTCAACTGTAAGGATACCGGCTGAGGTCAATTTAGTCAGGTTAGTGTAGGGTAGCAAGATTTCCAGAGTTTCCAGGGGCAGGGACACTGAAGTCCAAGGTGTGGAGGTGACTGAGGAGGCCATAAATATCCGCCAGGCTTTTATAGTAGCCTGTGTAGGGAGAGAAAACGAAAGATAGATGCAAGGGGCGCCACATGTCCGCTAACAGTAGGAGGTATAGACTCTCCGTTTTGGCTAAAGATGACTCCACCATCGTCCAAGGGAGGCAGTGAGATCTCGAGAACCAAGATGGTAGAGACGAAAGTTGCGACGCCAGGTAATAATCCTGGATATCAGGAAGACCCAGACCTCCCACTGTTCTATGTCGAATGGAGTGGGCATAGTTGCATCTGGATGTAATAGAAGAGTCCCACAGTGAGTGGTCGAGCCACATAGTATTGGTCACAAAACCTGATGGCACTATCAGGTTTTGTAACGATTTTAGGAAACTCAACAGTCTATCCAAGTTCGATGCATACCCAATGCCTCGGGTCGACGAACTCGTGGACAGGTTGGGACAGGCCCGCTACATAACAACCCTAGATCTAACGAAAGGCTATTGGCAAATACCCCTAACTGAATCAGCCAAAGAGAAGACTGCCTTTTCCACTCCTGAGGGCTCGTTTCAATACAAGCAGATGCCTTTCGGTCTGCATGGGGCCCCTGCATCCTTCCAGAGAATGATGAACAAAACTTTGAGACCACATCGCTCATACGCAGCTGCTTATTTGGACGATGTGGTCATCTGTAGCCTAGATTGGGACTCGCATCTGCCCCGAGTACAAGCAGTGGTAGATTCCCTTAGGGAAGCAGGTCTCACGGCCAACCCAAAAAAGTGTGCCATAGGCCTGGAGGAGGCCAAATACCTTGGGTATGTTATTGGTCGGGGACTGGTCAAGCCTCAGACCAATAAGATTGAGGCAATTCAAAAGTGGCCCCAACCGGTAAACAAAAAACAAGTTCGGGCCTTCCTAGGCATTACGGGGTATTACTGGCGGTTTATACCTAACTTTGCCACCATTGCCGCCCCTCTGACTGACCTAACGAAGGGTAGAGGGTCGGTCATGGTCAAATGGAATCCTGAAGCGGAGGAGGCGTTTCAGAGGTTAAAGCAGGCCCTTTGTGTACTGCCGGTGCTGGTTACTCCGGACTTCACAAAGGAGTTTGTGGTACAGACTGACGCCTCCGAGGTGGGCCTAGGTGCTGTACTATCCCAGAACAGAGGTGGTGAGGAGCACCCGGTTGTATACCTGAGCCGAAAGCTAAACAAGCATAAAAAAAACTATGCTATTGTTGAGAAGGAATGTCTTGCTATTAAGTGGGCTTTGGACTCCCTGAAGTATGACAAGATGGTTCCTGGCTCTACAGCCGTTCAAATTTACAGTAGAGCATAGGCCGGGCAAGCTCCAAAACAATGCGGATGCCCTCTCCCGCATGCACTGTATGATTGGGTCTATTGCTCAATCGCCGGCGCTTGAGCAGAGGGGGAGGATATGTGACGGTATACGAGGTGAGATAGTAGATAATCGCTATATTTCACCTCGCATACGTTCTGTGGTGAGAGACTGAACCGGAATCCGGCCCGGGTTTTTCCAGCCTCTGTGACAGGTTAGGTTCCGGTCCAGAGATTGTGAGTTACCTGAGTCCATGCTCAGGTGGACTTTAAATTAACAGGAAAAGAGCACAGAAATGCTCTGGCCTGGGACTCAGAAGGGAATCTGAGAGAGGAGCTCTGTTTGGACTTTCAAAAGAACAGGTTTGCTTTACTATGTGTTTTTGTGGGTGATGGGGACCAGCCCCACACTGTATAGTGAGGAAAACCGTTGTTTAGTTTAGCGCCGGACGGCAAGGATTTATTTTATTGTTTTGTTGTTTTTGTATATTTGCAAACCTCTGCTGAAATAAAGCTGGCAATCCACCAGACTTTAAAGAAACTACCTGCATGCTGGCCTTACTTTCCTGTGAAAGGTGATCCCTGTGAGCTAATCTCCCACACTATATATATATATATATATATATATATATATATATATATATATAGACAATTGAGTATATATTAGGCCATTGAGTATCTATCGGTCAGTTCAGTATAGAGCATACATTTATATCTATATATGTATGTGTGTATATATATATATATATATATATATATATAGCACAATTGAGTATATATTAGGCCATTGAAATATATATATATATATATATATATATATATATATACACATATACATAGTATAGTGAGGTCTTTGTCTAGAATTGACACCTGATTAGATGATATTTGGGGGAAGTGAACTTCAGAAAGATACATGGCTATCTCATCCTCACTGTACGTCAGGGTGATATCATACATATTGGTATAAAAGGCATGAAAACGCCCCAGAATGTCAGGACTCAAACTTTTAGTGATCACAGAACTAATAGTTTGCTGTTTGGCCATATGTGCCAACAGCTGGCTAGATTGGTTGCCATATTCAAAGTATTTTTGTTGGGCATAAAAGGCTTTATGTTTGGCCTGCAATGACATATAAGATGAGTATTTACGGGAGAGTTGTTCCCAGGGTACCCGGTTAGCAACTGAGGGTGATCTCAGGAAACTTTCTTCTGCCTCTTAAAATATTTTAACTAGTTCCTCTTCCTCTTGCCGGGAGGATTTCTTGATGTAGGAGATGGTTGAACTAAGGGCTCCCCTCAAAAAAGCTTTAAGGGTGTCCCAGAAGATCAAGTCTCTTCTAGTACCATGTGGCTTTAGGAAGACCCGCAATTGATCTGGAATCCTATCATTGGACCATATCAAGGACAACCAAAAAGGCTACGCCCTCCACGTTCCACGCAGCCCAGTGGATCCTGTACTTATGTTGACCAGTAGTGGCGAGTGAACTGAAACTCCTCTAGGGAGGTATCGAATATCATCTAGCTTAGTTAAGATTTTGTCATTACCCAGAGCCAAATCTATTCGAGATAAGGTTCCTCTGCTAGGGATTGACCATGAGAAAGCCCTGGTGTCAGGATTAGTGTTCCTCCAGAGATACCTCCAGCCAAATTCAGCGATAAGCAACTGGAATGCTGTAGGAGTCGGCGGGTGGGACACCAATGGATCACCCTGTCGATCCAAAACTGGATCCAAAAGAAGATTGAAGTCTCTAAGACACAACATATATGCTTCCAGGTATAATGCATCAAATACCATGGCCTCTTTAATCACTTGTAGATTACTTGTAGATTATATATACCCAAAATGACAAAAGGCAGGGCATGGAACTGAGCTCTAATAAACACATATCTCCCCTGAGTATCAGTTTTAACCTGAATGCATTCCCATTGCACCAATCTATAAACCATTACTGTGACCCCATGGGTCCACCATTGTATCCATGGCTTATTGAGGTATTCCAGGTTTTCGGACATTAAGTGTGTCTCCTGTAAGCACATAAGGTGAGCATTGGTTCTTAATATGCTAGTGAATACCTGGGATCTCTTATAAGGAGTACCTAGACCCCACACTTTCCATGAAATTGTGTTACTAACCTCAGCCATTACCTCAGCCATTATCTAGAGAAACTAGAATGTGTAGTGGCTCCAAGGAGCCCCTCATTGGCAAAAGCATCCATGTGGTTGTTAAACATTTTACCCTGCATATGTACCTTGTAACCAAGTAAATGATGGTCCCATAAAACCGGACCATCTCCAAACTATTTACAGTATTAGTTCCTATGATATATAACCTTATGTGCAAAATAACATATTTCAACGGGGCATTGCCCACCCATTGCAGGCACATATGCGTGGGTAATATGTTAGCCAACCACCTGCCAAGCTCCCTTGAGCAGGGGGGTAGAATAGGAAAAGATTAAGCATAATGATTGCATAGATTCAGTCCTGTGCTTTCCGGTAAATGGTTCAGCATGAGAGGATCATAATGAAATTGAGGTGGGGAGAGCGAGAGGGACCTGCAACAGTCTCCCTAACAGTATAAAATCAGCAATTAAGACATTAAGTCATGCGAAAACACATGAAACCAAAACCTGCAGCTGAGAAAGCATAGAGTCACAAAAAGTCCAGTAGATGGCAGTGTCCATCCACAGTATTCATTCAGTTGTGTTATATCTGCAGAGATAAAATAGATGAGGCAAACAGAAGAGGTAGGAGAAGTCCATAGTTACATAGTTACATAGTTAGTGAGCGCGAAAAAAGACATCAGTCCATCCAGTTCAACCTATGATGTGTGTGTGTGTTTGCTTTTAACCGTACATTGTATACCTCTGTATGTTGTGGTCTCTAAGGTGCCCATCTAATAGTTTTTTGAAACTATCAATGCTCCCTGCTGATACGACTGCTTGTGGAAGAGAATTCCACATCCTTACCGCTCTTACAGTGAAGAAACCCTTACGCACTTTAAGGTTAAACGGCCTTTCCTCTAGTTTTAGTGAGTGGCCACGTGTCTTATTGTATCTCCTTTCTCTGAATAGTTTGTTCCTTATGCTAGGGTCGCCAGTACAGTATTTGTACATTGATATCATATCCCCCCTCAATCGTCTCTTCTCCAGAGAGAATAGGTTCAGTAATTGTAGGCTTTCCTCATAGCTGATGTCCTCCATTCCCCTAATTATTTTTGTTGCCCTTCTCTGGACTCTTTCCAGTTCCAGCACATCCTTCCTGAGAACCGGTGCCCAGAACTGGACAGCATACTCCATATGTGGCCGGACCAGAGTCTTGTAGAGCGGGAGAATAATCTCTTTATTTCTGGAGTGAATCCCCTTTTTTATACATCCCAGTATTCTGTTGGCTTTGCTTGCAGCGGCCTGGCATTGCATGTCACTGCCAAGCCTGTTGTCTACCAGTACCCCCAAGTCCTTTTCCATCCTAGACTCACCCAGAGGTTCCCCCCCCCCCCTAGTGAGTAGCTTGCTTTCTGGTTTCTGGCCCCCAAGTGCATTACTTTACATTTTTCAACATTAAACCTCATCTGCAATGTGGTTGCCCACCCCGTTATTTTGTTCAGGTCCGCTTGTAAGGTTTCCACATCCTGCATAGAAGATATTGGCAAGCCTAGTTTAGTATCATCTGCAAATACTGAGATTGTACTAGATATCCCCTCCTCTAGATCATTTATGAATAAATTAATCAGGATTGGTCCCAGGACAGAACCCTGGGGGACCCCACTTTCCACACCCGCCCAATCCGAGTACTCCCCATTAATCATCACCCTCTGGACTCTCCCCTGGAGCCAGTTTTCTATCCAGGTAATCACCTTATGGTCCATACCTACCTTCCTTCGTTTGTACACTAAGCGTTTGTGGGGAACGGTGTCAAAGGCCTTCGCAAAGTCCAGATACACCACATCCACAGGCTTTCCTTTATCTAGGTGGCAGCTCACTTCATCATAGAAGGTTAATAGATTGGTTTGTCAAGAAAGATTTTTCATGAATCCATGCTGATTACTACTAATATTACAGTTTTCATTACTAAAGTCTTGTATGTGGTCCCTTAACATCCCCTCCAAAATCTTGCAGACTACTGATGTTAGGCTGACCGGCCTATAGTTACCCGGGATATATCTCGGCCCCTTTTTAAATATTGGTACCACGTTGGCTTTTTTCCAATCAGCTGGCACCATACCCGTCTGTAAACTATCCTTAAAGATCAAGAATACTGGTCTGGCAATCACCTGGCTGAGCTCTTTAAGAACCCTCGGGTGCAAGCCACCCGGTCCCGGTGATTTATTTATGTTAAGTTTCTCTAGTTTAGTTTTAAGTCTATCTTCTGTTAGCCATGGCGGCACTTTCTGAGGTGTGTTGTTTAGTTCTGCCTTACAAGCTAGGTTTGTGTAGCCCCCCGATTCTTTTGTGAAGACTGAAGAGAAGAAATTATTTAACACTTCCGCCTTTTCTCTGTCCTCAGTGGCCATATTTCCTTTTTCATCTTTTATGGGGCCAATATGTTCTGGCCTCGCTTTCTTACTGTTTATATACTTAAAGAATTTCTTGGGGTTCTTTTTACTCTCCTCCGCTATATGTCTCTCGTGTTCTATTTTAGCCGCCCTGATTTTGTCTTTACATTTCTTATTACACTCTTTGTAATGCCTAAATGCTGCCAATGACCCCTCAGTCTTGTATTTTTTGAAGGCTTTTTCTTTAGCACTAATATGCATTTTTATGTTGGAGTTTAGCCACCCAGGGTTTAGTTTTGCTCTTTTAAATTTATTTCCCTTTGGAATTCACTGGCCAATCCCCTTGTTAAGTATGCTCTTGAAGCACTCCCATTTTTCCTCCGTGTTCTTTGTTCCCAGGGTTCTATCCCATTTGATATTTTCTAGCAGCAAGTGCAGTTTTGGGAAATTGGCTCTTTTGAAATTCAGTGTCCTTATATTACCCTTGTGCTTCCTATTACTGTAATTAATACTGAAACTTATTGACCTATGGTCACTGTTTCCTAAGTTGCCCCGTATTTCTATATCCGTGAGCAGGTCTGTATTGTTGGTAATCAGTAGGTCAAGTACCGCATTGTTTCTTGTCGGTGCATTCACCATCTGACCTATGAAATTGTCCTGCAAAACATTTAGGAACTGCCTAGCCTTGGCTGAGTGTGCGGTTCCTTATGCCCAGTCTATATCAGGATAATTAAAGTCCCCCATTATAATGACATTTCCCATCCTTGCTGCCAATCCTATCTGTAAAATGAGGTCCGCCTCCCCCTCCTCCCTCTGGTTGGGGGGCCTATAGCATACGCCCAATATTACCTTCCCCACCGTGCCTTCCCTTTGAAGCTCTACCCATAGGGATTCTGCCTCGTCCATAGCTCCATTATTAATATCATCCCTCATATTTTCCTGTATACTGTTCTTAATATACAGACATACCCCTCCCCCTTTTTTACCTTCTCTTTCTCTGCGATAAAGGGAATACCCCTGAATGGTCGCCATCCAGTCATGAGAGCTGTCAAACCAAGTCTCTGTTATCCCCACAAAATCTAAGTCCTCCTCAAACATCAGTAGCTCCAGCTCTCCCATCTTGTTGGCCAGGCTTATGGCATTGGTATACAAACCTCTTAATTTTGACCGGTTACATATATCCTCATTTGATGTTTTTAGGCTGCTCTCTTGATTTTTCCCCATACCCACCCTGGGTTTAGGAGCTCCTAACACCCTACCGCTAATGTCACCATTTCTGCCCTCTGAATCTTGCTTTCCACTGGCTAGTTCTACATCTGTACCCTCCCCCTCGTCACCTAGTTTAAAAGCCCCTCTAACTTATCGGCCATCCTCTCACCCAGTACGGCTGCACCCTCCCCATTTAGGTGCAATCCGTCCCTACCAAAGAGCCGGTGGCCGACTGAGAAGTCGGCCCAGTTCTCCAGGAACCCGAAACCCTCCTTACTACACCAGCTCCTCAGCCACTTGTTAACTTCCCTAGTCTCCCGCTGCCTCTCTGGTGTGGCTCGAGGTACAGGTAGTATTTCAGAAAATACTACCTTGGAGGTCCTACTCCTCAACTTAGCTCCTAAGTCCCTGAAATCGTTTAGGACTCTCCATCTTCCTCTGCCTATGTCATTGGTACCCACGTGTACCATGACAGCTGGGTCTTCCCCAGCCCCACCCAATAATCTGTCCACCCGATCTGCGATGTGCCGAACCTGAGCGCCCGGCAAACAACAGACTGTTCGGCGCACACGGTCTTTGGGACAGATTACACTGTCTGTCCTTCTAATAATTGAGTCCCCTACCACCAGCACCTGCCTTTCCTTTCCCTTTCTCCCGGCCTCACTGGAGGAGTTCTTCCCCTGGCAGCTAGGGGCGTCGCTCTGCTCCAGCAATGCTGGTCCCTGACTGGTTTCCTCAACATCACACAACGGGGCGTATCTATTGGGGTGCTCCAGCCCAGGGATCAGCCTCCTTGCCTTGTCCCCTTCTACCCCTCCTAACTGTCACCCCTCTACTCTGCTCTGAATCCTGCACCTCCAATACTCCGCCCACCTCTGTGCAGGCCCCTGCCTGCACCTGACGGGTATGATCCTGGCTCTCCTCCGGTATGGACATTCGTCTCAGTGTTGCCAGCTGCTTCCCTAGATTCAGGACCTAAGCTTCCAGGGAAGCAACTTGCTTACATTTTGCGCATTTGTATACGCCCTCGATCGCATGACCGAGGAACGCATACATATCACAAGATGTACACCGAGTCGCATCTCCACACCCGCCGGGCATTGTACCTACTAATCTAATCTAATGGGGATTCAGTGATTTAAGTCTATCCTATGTGGCTATTTCCTGGCTTCCTAACTCTACCTTCTCACCCTCTGGTACTCCGCTACCCTCACTTGACACTCAGTTGCACAACACTCACAATCTCACAGCCCGGTGAGTCGCACAACACTCCCAGTCGCACCACCCGGTCAGTCGCACAACACTCACAGTCGCACAACACTCACAGACACACAGCCCGGTCAGTCGCACAACTCACAGACACACAGCCCGGTCAGTCGCACAGGTAGTAATAGGTACTCACAGGCCCTCAGGTAGTAATAGGTACTCCCAGACACTCAGGTAGTAACAGGTACTCCCAGACACTCAGGTAGTAATAGTTCCAACTTCCAAATATTTATCCTGTTCCTCTTTGCACAAAGGAGCAGATACCAGTCCTGCTAATGGGTTAAGGACCTTCCATGGCCCTGTCCAGCTCTCCTAGAGTACCTACCTGTCTCCTTGAATCTCCTCCATGCTATTGACTGTGCTGGGGGGGACACAGCAATACCTTCTGGCAATGGTCAATCGTATTGATGTGCCATCATGAAGGAGTTGGACTGCCTGTGCAACCTCTATAGGGTCCAGGTATTGCCTCATGCTACCAGTAGTTAAAATGACCCTAGCCAAATGCAAAACTAGTAAAAAGTTACATAGTTAGTGAGGCTGGAAAAAAAACACCAGTTCGACCATCCAGTTCAACCTATGATGAGTGAAAGTCCGTAAAAGATAAGTAGGGAAGTAAATGCCAGTGGACTCTACCTGTAAAACCATTCCTGTTTTGTGGGTTACTCATTGTTGCCAATCTAGTGCACCTGTTGTTAATTTCATCAACACCAAAGAAGATGAAACTGATTAACAACCCCCTCTGCTACTTACCGGCCAGATCAACATCCCAGGTGTTTAATTGACTTGATACTTTACTCTGATTAAAAAGTGTTTCTTTATTTTTTTGAGCAGTGTATATATGACAGCAGCCCCTTTAAGTGTGAGACACACTACAATATATCCATAAAAAAAGTTAGGCGCTATTCCTATGTATTAATACTTGTACACCAAGTCTTGTGATCAAGGCGTTACACAACCCTTTTGAAACATAATCAATATTGCTACAGACATATAAACAGAAAACAAAAAATCAAATAATATCAAATGATAAGTGAATATCAGTTAATACTGCATTCATGCAAACAAGTGCTACAACAAATGTAGAAAACTATAAAAATGATTTCAAATAAAAGTGCTTAAATGTGTCCAAAAACAGTTCTGTTCAAACTAAAAGTCCACTGTGAAATCAGTTAATCTTTAAAGACCATCCACCATGTAGTGTAGCAAGTATTTCTGTAAAAGATAAAAAAAAGTGCTCTTCTTCAAAAAACAAATGAGTGCTCAACCATGTGGATAACATATATGACCTTACCAGAGCCCCAAGGTCACTGGGACCAAACAAGCTTTTTATTAAACCATTAAGATTGGATTTGTTCATCTGAGTTCTTTCACCACAGGTTACACGCTTCTCCAGTAATGGTGTTCTCCCATCAGGCAGATAGCCCCAAGCATTAGAGAATGAACGAAAAGCAAAATAATCGTGCAATACCATTTAATAATACATTACTACATACAATAATACATATAATTACATTATATTACATAAAATCTGCTTACAATAAAATGTGCCCAGACTGACATCAGCTCAATCAGCCTGTACAATGCTTCTGGTGATCCAAATATCCCCTCGAGATACTGTTCACCCCGAGTTTATCCATGATGTCAGGCAGCAACCAGATCTCTATGCATTAGGCCTAATGGGCATCATCAGGAAAAACGGATTTCACCATAGTGACAGACTAGTGTCACTATGGTAACACTGTACTGAGGTGGCTAGTGCTCAAAGACGCTGGCTGGCTGCGCTGGTGGGTGTATTACTCTGATAATGCTACTGTGATTCTCTGTTAGTACTCTGGAGAGGAGCGGTGAGCGGGGAAGGTGCAGGCTGAGTTCTCTGCCTCTTCTGTACACTGTACAGTGCTATCTGACTACTGTAGCACAGGAGCCAACAGGAGATGGAGGATCACTCAGATCAGGCTGTGGCTCCCCTGAGGACTCCTCATGGCACCCTGGTTGAGAAACACTGCTCTAGAGGATGCATGCAAGCAGAGCGAAAGGAAGTAAATGGACTTCTGCCCTCAGAAGCAAGACATCTGTCTGTTTATGTACATTGGCTGGATGCCAATCGGTTAAAGCCACCAAACAGTTTCTACTTAGATTTCAATCACCAAATATATAGATGGGAGGTGCTGGTCCAGTCACTATGTTAAGTTTGTCTTAAGTGAAAGTCTATGGAAAGAAAAATACAACATATCTTGCTCCAATTTTTGCTTTTTTACTGCCAAGTGGTTATTTTTGCATTTCAGAACCATGCCACAAATGCATTGTAAGCCTTGGATCATGTCTTGGAGATGCTTAAGGTGCATGGTTCTGCAAAACAATCATAATCAAGTATGGTATTTTCATCCACTGCTTTTCTATGCCTATCAAACTCAACATGTTGTGTTAAAAAATTGCTACGCAAAGATGCAGAGTATAGCAGTCCGAGGCAATATGTACTCACATGAGTGGCACCATGTCAACTTGTAGGTAGGGATCAGGTATTTTTTTTTTACCTTTTTACATAGTTGCATAGTTTGTGAGGTTGAAAAAAGACATCAGTCCATCCAGTTCAACCTATGATGTGTGTGTGTTTTCTGTTAACCATACATTGTATACCCCTTTATGTTGTGGTCTTTAAGGTGCCCATCTAATAGTTTTTGAAACTATCGATGCTCTCTGCTGATACCACTGCTTGTGGAAGAGAATGCCACATCCTTACTGCTCTGACAGTAAAGAACCCCTTACGTGTTTTAAGGCTAAACCGTTTTTTCCTCTAATTTTAGTGAGTGGCCACGCATCTTATTGTATTCCCTTTCTCTGAAAAGTTTGTTCCTTATGCTAGGGTCATCACCAGTACAGTATTTGTACATTTATATCATATCCCCTCTCAAGCGTCTCTTCTCCAGAGAGAATAAGTTCAATGCTTTTAGTCTTTCCTCATAGCTGATGTCCTCCATTCCCCTAATTATTTTTGTTGCCCTTCTCTGGACTCTCTCCAGTTCCAGCACATCCTTTCTGAGGACCGGTGCCCAGAACTGGACGGAATACTCCAGATGTGGCCGGACCAGAGTCTTCTAGAGTGGAAGAATAATCTCTTTATTTCTGTAGTGCATCCCCTTTTTTATACATGCCAGTATTTTGTTATTTTGGCTTTGCTTGCAGCGGCTTGGCATTGCATGCCACTGCCAAGCCTGTTGTCCACCAGTACCCCCAGGTCCTTTTCCACCTTAGATTCACCCAGAGGTCCCCCCCCCCCTAGTGAGTAGCTTGCTTTCGTATTTCTGACATCCAAGTGCATTACTTTACATTTTTCAAAATGAAACCTCATCTGCCATGTAGTTGCCTACCCCATTATTTTGTTCACGTCTGCTTGTAAGGTTTCCACATCCTGCACAGAAGATATTGGCATGCTTAGTTTAGTATCATCCGCAAATACAGAGATTGTGCTAGATATCCCCTCCTCTAGATCGTTTAGGAATAAATTAAACAGGATTGGCCCCAGGACAGAACCTTGGGGGACCCCACTTTCCACACCCACCCCAAACCGAATACTCCTCATTTATCACCACCCTCTGGACTCTCCCCTGGAGCCAGTTCTCTATCCAGGTACTCACCCTATGGTCCATACCTACGTACCTTAGTTTGTACAGTAAGCCAGCCCTCAAATTTTCCACTCGCCTGCTCGCATTTTGCGAGTGGAAAATTATGTAGGGCGAGCTCCGGGAGCGAGAGGAGATGAAAGCCGTCCACCTGACGGACTGAATAATGTCAGAGCGCGGATCATCCAACTGTAACAGCTTTAATTGTAATTGCCGGGCGCTCGCTGACACACACAGTCCCGCCTCCTAGCCCGGCTTCTTTGATGGACAGAACACCTGGCCAACCAGGACGTGTGACGTCTATAAAAGAAGGCGGGCTAGGAGGCGGGACTGTGTGTGTCACCGAGCGCCCGGCAATTACAAGCTGTTACAGTTGGATGATCCGCGCTCTGACACTATCCGGCCAGAAGTGGCATACCAATGGGGTTTATCTTCATGCTACACCGGTACTCGCGCCGATCATCTCTTCCCGTTAAGGCAGCTTGCTCCCTCCGTCTGTGCTGCGCTGTTCCCGGGGGCTGGAAGAAGGTGAGTGCCCAAGGATTGAGCAGCCTCCCTGTGGGGCGGCTGCATATAGAGGAATTGATTGCTGGGCTGGATGCCTGATTCTCCTCTCTGCAGGCATTCAGCGCTTGCAGGAGGAATATGCAAAGATCAACTCCTCTATATGCAGCCGCCCCATCCCCCTCCTATCCAACTTCTTTTTTTTTTTTAATGGCCCCCCTAGTGCTGTACAGCCCCCCCCCTCTCCAGCCCCTTAGTGCTCTTTAGCCCCCCCAGTGCTCTTCAGCCCGCCCAGTGCTCTTCAGCTCCCCCCCTCCAGCCCCCCCAGTGCTCTTCAGCCCCCCCAGTGCTCTTCAGCTCCCCCCCCCAGTGCTCTTCAGCCCCCCATCCAGCCCTCCCCAGTGCTCTTCAGCCCCCCCTCCAGCCCCTCCCCAGTGCTCTTCAGCCCCCCCTCCAGCCCCTCCCCAGTGCTCTTCAGCCCCCGCCCTCAAGACCCTTGATGGGCACTGATGAGGCTGCACTGATGGGCACTGAAAACGTTGTTGTTAATATTTATTTTTGTAACTTCTGCATTAATGCAAAAACATTTAACAGTGTAATTTTATGAGATAATTTATGAGGGCGTGTTTAGGGGCAGAATTGGGGGCGGGGCAGGGTAGGAGTTGGGTGGGGCAACCAGTGGCGAGTAAACCTTAAGGCCTGGCTAGTAGCTCAGGACTTTAAATTTTGAGCCCTGCGGTAAGCGTTTGTGGGAGACTGTGTCAAATGCCTTTGCAAAGTCCAGATACACTGACCACCCACGTGAAAGGAGTCTAAAGGATTTGTATGGATAATGGCCAACCTATTTTGAATAATAAGGCTGAGTTTACACTGCTGTGATCAGATTGTGAGCTGACTTTTAGTGTACTTATGTGATGCAACTCGGATGCTACTTGTATGCTACTTGGTTGTTGTTTGCATATTCTGTGGGGATGGAATAGCACCATAGTAGCACAGGACACTTTTCCAAAATGCACTGCATTGATATGAACAGGCACTGTGGTGAGATTCTGTGTGACTTAGGGTCGCATCTGAAAGACCACTAGTGTGAACCAGGACTAACTGATGCATGTATATGTGTTTAAACACAAAAAATTCCATTCGATAATAGCCTTTTTATAATTTCTGTGCAGTTACAATGCCCGGATGTATTATGAGAGGATTCCTGAGCTCAGACAGGTGATTGATCAGCTTAATTCAGGATACTTCTCCCCCAAACAGCCTGACCTCTTCAAGGACATCGTCAACATGCTGATGAATCATGACAGGTAACAATTCTCCTTGCTTCCCGCCTTTCCTTTCCTAATTTTAATTTCTTCCTGTATTTTTCCAGCTCACCATATTTTTTTATCTCTGTTATTTCTCCATTCTTTGTCACTGCCTAACAATTACTATTTAATTTTTTTCAGGTTCAAAGTATTTGCAGATTATGAAGATTATATCAGATGTCAGGATTCTGTCAGTGCTCTTTACAAGGTGAATTGTCATAGCACAGGCTGACACAATGATATGCATAGCATAGGATATAGCAGTTTGTTTCTTCTTGACAAGGATTATAATCCCCCTGCAGAAAAATTATGATTTCTATGAGACTTTTGACTTTGCATGTAGACGCAATAGAAAACACAATATGACACTGACTTTTTTTTATATTTTTGGTTCAAGTGTTACTAAACCCACAAAAGTAAAGTCAGTCTGTATATGGAGTAAAGTATGCTTGTTACACTCACTGTGTAACCTAAGGGGTTAATCCTCTGCATTGTGTATAAAGGGTGTTTAATCCTGTCTTCGCTAATCCTCCCCTTATTTAACTGTCCCCAATTAATCTGCTGATCGTACAGAGCCTTGAGGGCACTCTGCACATGCTCAGTTTGGTGTGAATTGTTAGAGAGTTTTTTTTTTCTTGGGAGGGTGCATGATCACAGCACAGGGCCAATCAACACTTTCCAGACAGAAGGTCAGGAGCCCTGCAGCCTCATAGGACCGTCAAAGTAGAAAAACTCCTCTTACAAGCTTTAACCAGACACTCTTGGAAGTCATAAGACTCCTATATATTGCTGATGAAATAGGGTATTTAGCAGTTTAAATTAACTAAAATAATTGCATTTCCATGTTCTGTTTACTGTGGGAGACCAGATATAGTGAATGCAGGGTCCTGTGTTTAGTAACACTTTAAATCCAATTAATTGTTTTATTCAGTTTGGTAACCACTTTCTAACCTTAACCTTTTTTTCATAATCTTTCTTCTCTTATATAGAATCCAAAAGAGTGGACTCGCAAGGTAATCCATAATATAGCAGGAGCTGGGAAGTTTTCCAGTGATCGGACCATTGCTCAGTATGCTCGTGAAATATGGGGGATGGAACCCAGCACCTTGAAAATCCCTCCACCCGATGTTCCACGAGAATGACTTCTTCCATGCTTGGTTAAGAATGTTCTGCAGAGCCATGCACCTCCAGCATCTACAGGATGTGATCTAAGGCTCACAATGTGTGAAGATTCCAGACCTCATTCTTATACTATCCCAAATGTCCATGCATTGCACTTCTTCCCCCACAATGCATTAGTCCCCATTCCTCCACTATGAAGAAAGCACAAGAACAAATAATATTCCCTGTTTAATGGAAGGTTACAATCTTAATCTTCAACCCTCTTCCATTTAAAAAAGTGTTATCATAATTATTCTGTATTAATAACTATTAATGCCTGACGGTTGCAAACACTAAAAAAATCATTCTTCATTTTTTCCACATTTGGTTGTCATGCATGTGTACAGTATTACCTTAGCCCCTGAGTCCTCAGGGACCATTAGTAGTAGGTCATGCCTTCCAAGTCTACGTGAAGAAGCACAGGTGGAGCAGAAGTGATTTGTTTCATTCACTGAAATTGTATCTGACTGTAACAGACGTGATGTGCCTGCCATCAGCATGTAAACTTCCATCACATCTGTATAAAGGTCTACTACTAGTGGATTTTAAAGGAATACTTACCATAGAGATAAAAATTCTAAAAACTACCCTCTTCACCTGTTAATTTCAGAAGATAAATGGAAAACATGCACTATTTAGGGTCCTTGCATACCTTGTTTTAGGAGCAGTGACATGCATTATCCTTGATACTAGGTTGTGATGAGTAATAAGAGACATGCTCTCATGGCAGGCCTAAATGCTCTAAAAAAACTAAATATAGCTTTCCCTCAGCTGTTTAAAAAAAAAAAATGCAAACTGGCTTCTTTTCCATTTTCATCGCACTTACTTCTCTGCTTATTTTTTCTCACGAGTCACCAAAATCAAATGGAAAGTTGCAACATAAACTGAAAAAAGGAAATGTTTACAACTTGTGGAAATGCAGAGACACAATAGTGACACACACACACAATAAAAGTTTTCCTACCTCTGGGAAAGCTTCTTTCCTAGCTGCTTTCTGCTGAAAAGATTGGTTATATGTGGGCTGGGGTGGCATTACATTCAAAAAGTTGCACAATGTCATAAGATTATTTTTTCTGCCACATTTTGGATAAATTTAAATATAGTGAAGGGGTATTTAACAGTGCTCATAACTACTTTATAAATAAAACATTATAGGAAATGGCAGAATAGCAATTTAAATCTTTATAAAACGATACCTTAGATTCAATGTAGTCCTAAGCTTCAGTAAAATCTTTTACATGATTGTTTCTATATATATTTTCAGCAAACATGTAGTTAACAAAGATTTTGCATGTAGCCCTAATTTAAACAAAAATTGGAATCATAATAAAATATATTGCATCCAGGAGAAGTGTTTGTGTTATTTAATTAATAAATATTAAAATCTTTATTGACAGTTGTGTGTCTGGTCTCTTGTAAAATAATCAAGAAAATAGAAATCAATATAATAATTACCTTCCTACTGGCTGTATGCAGTACATCTATAGTACCTTCCCAAAAAGGTAAAAATAGATCAAGACGTAGAAGATTCAGGTCGGTTTCTGAAACGAAAGTGAAACAGACAATGAAGGCATTACGAAATCAGTACGTTTTTTAGATCAAGACAGGGACAGTTTGTTTTCTCCATCAAAAGAGCCCCAAGAAAAACCATGATCTTAAACAATGGGGAGAAGAACAGAAAATCTAGATTGCAAAAACAGAACCAGGAATTTAAAGAAAAAGACCTAGGTTGCAATATTTTACCCCTACAGAGGGATAATAAAGTAGTCAATCTGTTATCTTTTTTGTTAAAGGATAGACATACATGGCTGCTTAATAGGGGACTGTATTTCTCTCCAAGGGACAATATGGAGGAGTTCACCCTATACAAAAATGTTTGTTTATTATTGCGGAAAGTGCTTTTCCGTTTTCTACATGAACAAAAAAATGATAGTCAATCAATATCAGGGGCCCTTCACGGAGAGGACCAAAGGGCTTTAAATGATCTGCTGGCCCTTTTGGATGAAGGTGCTCCTGATGTTCCACAATATGTAGATGAGAAAATCATTACTTTAAGATGGGTGGACTTTATTTCTGTGAGGACCTAAAAAGGATCGATTGGGAGGTGAATTGAGTGGATTATTTATCGAAAGAAGAAAGGAGAGCTTTAGAGGAGTCAAAAAATGCAAGAGGTATTATCAATTAAAAAGTGTGATACGGGAGGGAATGTAGAAATTATAAGAGAAGATACAGTAACTATATAAAGAGGTTAAAAGACAGCTGAGTATTGGGGAAATCTATAGAAAACTTTCAGTCTTTCTTTTTCTGCTGTTGGTTAAAAGGCTTCTTCGGAGGCAGGGCTTTCCTAGTAAAAAAAAAGAAGCCAACTATTTGAAAGTCTCCAATTGTAATATTCCTGTATTGTACATCATCGGGAAAATTCATAAGGTCCTCCTGAATCCCCCTGGGAGACTTGTATCCACAGTCCATGGTCCGTTAGAGAAAACCGGTCAAATTATTGACCAACTGCTTAAAACAATGATTTCTGCCCTTGGCTCGTTTGTAAGAGATACTAAGGATGTTCTGTGGAGATTGAGTGGCTTTAAGCCAAAGGAGGAGTGGATTCTTGTGGGTATTGAAGTGGAATCCCTCTAAATGTCGATATCCCACTCCTAGAGTGGCTCCTGAATATTTTTTGGAGAAGCACTACTTAGAAATGGCACACCAAAATAAATTTAACCTGAATCATCTGAATTTGGCTTTGAATAACAACTTCTTTCAATGTAATGGTATTAATTACCAACAAATCTCTGGGACCTCTAAGGGTGCCCCTTGGGGACCGTCCTACGCATGCCTAAATCTTGGCATGTGGGAGGAGACGGTAGTCTATACTTTGGCATCCTTTAAGAGATCAGTAGCCCTGTAATTTCACTATATAGAGGAAGTCCTGGCAGTCTGGAGGGCCAGGAATCGTAACTGCATCAGTTCATGAGTGATCTTAATGTAAATGATCGAAATATCAAATTATTTTTATTTTTTTTAGGAATCAGGGTTGCTTTATTGAAGAATAAAATAATAGGACATACAGAAAGAAAAACTAAAAACAACAACTTGTAATGTGACATGGTAGTACATAATAACAGGTTTTACATCAGTTGCAATTGATCATAAAATAAAGTAAAATAGGGGAAAACTAATAGAGACGTTCAGCAGCTTTAGGAAGCAGAGACCCTCTGTCATACAATCCCACAGTACCTGCCTTGATATGTACATCTGTAGGGAGGGATAAATTTCCTTTGGGGGGGGTCGTGGAAAGGGAAGAGAGGGGGAGGCACATAGTGGAGAAAATGAAGGGTGAAGGGAAGGAGGGAGGAGATGTCCAATTCTAGGAGGCAGTAAAACAGTATGGGTATAAAACCCCCACATTATTGGGAAGTAATCGGCTGCCACAACTTTTCAAATTTCCAGGGGCAGCCACGACTGATGTACATTAATTTGTAAGGAGGCAGCACAGCAACAATCGTAGCCTCCCAGTATGACAGAGTAGGCAGGGCAGCGGAGGACCATTTGCAAATAATTACCTTTTTAGCGTAAAAAAGTAAGTAGGAGATCAGCGGTTTGCTATAATGTGATCTCCGAGAATCATTAGGAATCCCCAATAAAGCCAACTCAGGAGACATAGAAACCGACAAGTCGAGATTAATGTTAACCAGTTCAAAGATCGCAGACCAAAAGGTCTGTATCTTAGGGCACTCACAAAGCATATAAAAAAAAAGGTACCCAACTGGGTTTGGCAACAGGGGCAATGGGGGTCTCTATCTGGGTATATTTTATGGAGTCTTACCGGGGTAAAATAAACATGGTGTAATAGATTTGTTTGTATCAACTTGTCTCTTGAGGAGACCACCAGTTTGGGGCATTGTTCAGGACAGTCCTCCCTGTCCAGGGAGAGGATGACTGTCTTCCAGAGATCCTGCAATTTCTCGATTTTGGGGGCGTGAGTCTTAAGCAAGATCCCATATAGTGTGGAGAGCAGTTTCTGCAGGCCCCCTTGCGAGGGAACGGTTTCTACAGGCGGGGCCGTCTTTAACGCAGGTCAAAAGGGGCATCTGCCCAGGGCCCTGTTATTGTTGGGGGCCCAGAGCAGCTGCTCCTGGAGCCTGTGCTGCCCTCAAATAGCTCTTCTGGTTTAGCAGTCACAAATGTAGCTGTCCCATCCTCCCCTGTTTTCTCTTCCAGGCAGGTTAAGCGGACACACTGACAGGGGAGAAGCACAGCTGTGAGCTGTATGTATGTGTAGAGCCGGGCTTGTCCTGACAGAGAGTGAGTCAGAGCTGCTCTCCATGCTCCCCCGCCCCCACCCCGCCTCTCAGACCTCTATAGCATAGCACAGAACAGAATGAAGTGTTCTGGCTGTATGCTACGGATCTGATAGGTTGAGACTGCAGAGTGTGTGTTGGAAAAAGAGCGCGCACACACATAACAGAATGGTGCAGCATCGCTGTGAGGATGAGAAGGGGTGAATTTGTTTAAAAGAGGCGAGAACTACAAAAGGGGAATACAGAGGTGGCTGTGGTACAGAGGTGGCTGTGGACAGGGTGGGGGTACATAGGGGGCTGTGGACAGGGGTGGGGGGTAGAGAGGTGGCTGTGGACAGGGGTGGGGGGTACAGAGGTGGCTGTGGAACAGAGGTGGCTGTGGACAGGGTGGGGGATACAGAAGTGGCTGTGGACAGAGGTGGGGGTACAGAGGTGGCTGTGGACAGAGGTGGGGGTACAGAGGTGTCTTTGGTACCGAGGTGCTATGGACAGGGTGGGTGGTACATAGGTGGCTATGGACAGGGTGGGGGGTACAGAGGTGGCTGTGGACAGGGTGGGGGTACAGAAGTGGCTGTGGACAGGGTGGGGGATATAGAGGTGGCTGTGGTACAGAGGTAGCTGTGAACAGGGTGGGGGGTACAGAGGTGGCTATGGACAGGGTGGGGGGTCCAGAAGTGGCTGTGGACAGGGGGGTTCAGAGTTGGTTGTGGACAGGAGGGGGGTCCAGGAGGGGGGTCCAGAGGTGGCTGTGATAAAGGTGGCTGTGGACAGGGGGCATACAGAGGTGGCTGTGGATGGGGGGGGGGATTTGTACAGAGGTGGCTGTGGATGGGGGGTACAGAGTGTATGTTTGTTTTTCGGGGTGGGGAGCAAAATTGCATGTGGGTGGGTGGGGGGGGGGGCAAGAAAATGCTTGCCCAGGGCCCAAACAATATTAAAGACGGCCCTGTCTACAGGGTTCAGTTAGAGTAAAGGTTGAGATGGGAACTGAGCTCTGGCATCATGACAGAGTTGGGCATATCTAAAATACTCTTAACTCACTTAGGTATCCAGGTTGGATGTAAGTCAGCAACATGCCATCAGGCATAATGTCCCGCAAGGATTTACTACCAAATAGTGCCCAAAATTGGGGGTCGGGGACTGAAGTGGGCAAGGTTGGGATTCCTCCAGAGAGGTTGAACAGGAGACCAGCACCTTTCTTGAAAAAACTGTTGCCTAGCAGTTGACCAAACCCGGAGCTTGGTCCTAGTCGGGGTTGGCAAGGTTGCATATGCTCCTGCTCTCCTATATCCTAGATTCTGCAATTCTGATAAGTAGGGATGATCGAACTTTTGAAACCCGCATATAAGTGCAAATGTGCAAATGGGTTGTGCAAATCAATTTTCCAATATCTACAAGTCCATGTAAGTGCAAATGTGCAAATAGCTTGTGCAAATCAATTTTCCAATATCTACAAGTCCATGCGTAGATTAATTAATAAAGGGTTTTCCTTGTGTAACAAAATATATATAAAAAAATTTCAGAAAAATATAAATTATAAACAAAACATCCGTGCAAATTCCTTTTCTTGGGTGAATGTGCAAGTGCTCTTTCAAAATACAATATAGTGACTGGTAAGTGCAGGTGCTTGAAGCCTTCTTCCCGTGCAGTAATTTATACGATGGGTAACTTACCAAATGTAGTGGGTCTCATATATCTTATAATATTGAGACCAATCACGCTTACTGGTAAGTTCCCTTTAAGATCCTCCTATGCCGTTGGCTCTCTCCTCAGCGTTCCATAAGGCAGCTCAGGTAGTAGCAAATGGGAAGAAGAAAAAAACTCCAGATATTGTATTATTGAAGGTTTAAGGTTCAAGGTTTATTCCCAAAAAAATTCCAAGGTTTTAAAAACGATTACAGCAGGTTCCAGCAAGGACCCAGTGTGCTGATGCCCGTGACATTCAGTACAACCATGCAGAGTGGCGAGCGGAGGTAAATCCGGCTTGCGTTCCAATGGTAGGTCACGTGAGTTACGTTGTGCGGTCCACGTCCTGATGCGTTTCGTCACATCCGGTGACGTTCTCAAAGGCTTTCCACTAGTGTAGTGTAGGGTGAACTGATTCTGACTGCTATGGCAGGGTGACCAAACTCTTCCATGTCAGGGTGACCACCATAGAAAAAAGATCGTTTGTATTAGAATTGCAGTAGAGCAGGGTAGTGGCCCCGCTACTTTTACACCTGACCGTTTTTGTTGCAGGCGTTTATTGGGCTTTTTTGTGGACGTCTTTGGAGGCAGGCATGACATCTGAACTTCTGTGTTGGGGTATATACACACACACACACATGTATGTATATATACACATACACACATATAGGTGTGAAAGTAGCAGAACCCTATGCCTGCGCTAATGAAATTATTTGCAGGCATAGGGCTCCGCTCCTATCATACCTATATGTGTGTATGTGTATAAATACATATATGTGTGTGTGTATATATACCCCTATACAGAAGTTCAGATGTTATGCCTGCCTCCAAAGATGCCCAGAAAATGCCCAAAAAAAACGCCTGCAACAAAAACACCCAGGTGTGTTGTTGCAGGCGTTTTTTTTTTGGGCATTTCAGGGACAGGTTCGGGAAAAGGCGCCAAATATTGATGCCGGTACCCTTACCTGGCATAAACCTGGTTCGATTGACATGGATCAGGTCAGAGATTACAGTGGATAGACACGAGGCAAGAATCTTAGCAAGAACCTTGGCGCCCACATTCAACAAGGATATAGGCCTATATGAATTGCATTCCAGAGGGTCCTTGCCAGGCTTGGCCACCAACACAATAATAGCCTCCGCCATGGATTCGGGGAGGGTTTCCAGCTTTGCAAACTGAGAAAAAAGGACCTTCAATCTAGGAGCAAGTAGCTCAATATGTTGGGAATAAAATTACGTGGGCAAACCATCTGCACCTGGAGTTTTCCCACTTTGTAACCCCCCCCCCCCCCCATGGCAGCCTGAACCTCTTCCAGTGTAATATCTGCCTCCAATCTATTTCTTAGAAAATCCTCCAACACAGAAAATTCTATCCAAGAAATCCCATAGATCAGAGGAGGAAAATTGGGCTCTTGAAGAATAGACCTCCCGGAAGAATTGAGAAAATCTTTTAATTCCCTCCAGGGACATTACTAACTGACTCCCCCCCCCCCCCCCATGACAGAAATTCACAATATGTGTAGAAGCTGTCCATCCTTTGGCCAAGCAGGCCAGCAGACAACAGTTTTTGTTCCCATATTGAAACACCTTTTGAGCGGATTGTAGCATAGTTTTTTTTTTTAGTTTGCTCAATTTGGTATAGAAAGAGAGTTCTCAGAGCACTTGTTGCCAGGTAGAATAACTAGCCTCAGTTGGAGAGCTCACATATACCCTCTCTCGCCTCTCAGCCTCTGCTGTGAGTGGGCTGCCTCCTTCTGCACTGAGGAAATACTGGAGATATATTCCCCCTAACCCAGAATTTGAAAGCATCCCACATTACTCAAATTTGCCAAGTTCTGGTTTAGGACCCAATAGTTACAAATAGCCTTCATAAGTGATTCTTGAATCTTGGTGGCTAGAGCCCAGTACCTGGAGAGACACCACAGACTCTGAGAATTTACTAGGGAGAGGGTAAAGCAGAGAGAGGCATGATCAGAGACTCCCCTAGAAAGGTATTGAGCCTCTCTGACCCAGCGGAGGGCTGCAGCAAAAGCAAAGGCCAGGTCAATACAGGACATGGCTTTGCATAGTGTAGAGTGGCAGGTATATTCCTGACCGTGGAGATGGTAATGTCGCTGAGACATTTGTTAAAGTGTAAGTATCCGCCTATTGGGAGAGATCCGAGGATGGCAGAGCCACGGAGTGGAGTCTATCCAGGTCATGGGAGGGAAAATCCCCAAACATAAAGCTCTCAGAAGTGTCAAAACCCAATACAATTTGCATCTGTAATGGAGCCGCAACCCACACTGTACTTGTGGACTTCCGTCAGTATACGGCTTCCTCCCAGTCATGAACATAGATATCATATTTTCTTAGCCGCCCCCATACAAGGCTAGCTGACAACTTAGCTTATACTTGAATCTTCTCCTTTATTGAACAGTTTCACATTCAATGTATACACACACATGAGCAACTCCCCCTCCTGATCAAATTACCCCATCAGGTCAGGGGTTGCCTGATTACATTATCATATGCAGATGAAATTGTATACAGAAATATAATTAACATATCTAAGGAAAAACCAATACAAACAGTATACTATTTCTACTCAGCAAATAATAGATGGCAGTGATTCAATCAACCTGAGCCAATTAACTAGCAGACTTTCCATCCTCGAGCTCCTGCAATACAATGCACATTATCATAAGTGTAAACACTGAGAACCCACTGTAAACAATAGGTGAGAAAATCAGCATAATTACGATGTGTGGAAGACAGGTGGATGAGCTGATGAGTCTGACTGTGTGAAGCCTTATTGGCAATAGGCAGGTAGGCTTAGAGTCCCAGAGTCTTCATATATTCTATATATATATATTGTTGACAAATATTACTGTCCTATTTGAGTAATTCAAACCATTAAGTATCTGTCTTTCACTCCCAGTGACGGTGATACCGTCACAGCATCAAATCATATAGAACCTGTATTTGAGCCAGGGGAGGCAAATATAAGCCCACCAAACCAAAAGTTTATCATAGACAAGAGCATGCAAGATCACATATCTGCCCACCAGGTCCGTGCGCACCTCCAGTATCTGAAATTGATTTACGAATGAGGATACTCCCCCCCCCCCCCCCCCCCAGCATAACATGAATATGTAGAGTAATAGTGAGCCCCTACCCTTTATTTCTGGAGGGCAGAGACCCTAAAGCCCACCAGATGGGTTTCTTGTAAAATGCAAATATGTGGGGCAGGCTTTTGTAAGAATTGAAACACCAGGGATCTCCTAATAGCTGAGTTGAGACCCCGGACATTCCAAGAAAATATACAGATCCAAGATATGAAATCAGTGCAAATATGAGGAGTAAAGGGATAGCCAATATTTGTGGAAGGCGCAGGCCCAGGGGACAGACCAGCGACCCAGCAGGCCCCAGTCTCCAATTCAATCTGCTGGACACGTAATGTAGTGAAGCACACAATGTCAATGAAAACAATAAGAAGGACAACAGGCTCTCAGCGGGGGTTAGCCCCAACCAAAAACAAAGAACTTTCCCATAAAATCTGCAACTGCAGTACAAATATCCCCTCACCCGGCATTCCACTTAAGAGCAAGTAATGCATAAATTCCCAAATACCCAAAAAGAACTTGAACATGGTTAAGTAGGATGTGAATCCCTATGAAGCTAGGAGATTTCTATCAGAGATTCCAGCAGGTCGCAGCAGAGTTACTGGTATAGAAAAAAGAATTCCTATTCGCCTGGATAAATCCAGGGGCACACACTTGATTTCAAGTAAAAACTATAGGCCCTAATGGCCAAAAGTAGGTAAATAAGTCAGCATCCCAGATCCAAAAGAGGAGGGAAGAAAAGGAAATAATAAGCAGGTTAGGTGTTGTGTTGTAACCAGTCTGTCTAGTGGTGCATTCGCTCATTAGAAACATGAGTACAAGCAAATTATAAATTCCTGCAGGCCACAACACATAGGCAGTCAAAGTAAGGTACAGTGACCAATATGGATGGCAGGTCACACTTTACGGAGGGGACATCCACAGCTGTTTGCACCCTTCAACTGTAGTAAAACTTAGGACTGGGAGCAAAAGAAAACACATGCCCTGGGCACGGATGCAACAAGTTCAGCTGCTACATAAGATAGGAAGCAGGGACCTTCTGAGCCAATAGATGTTTGGGTGATACAAACAGCTTATGTGAATCATCAATTTGGAAAAAGGTGAATTTAGAGGGCTCATCCTATCAGCTAGGAGGCGACAGGGTCTCCAGCCATGCAGTAGCATCTCTAGGAGAAGAAAAAAAGCGAACAGTCTCTCCACCCTGGACTCTCAATCTGACAGGAACCAGCATGCTGTAACATATGGCCGGGCCCGCAGCGCCACCTTCACCTGGTTGAACGATTGAAGAAGCTTTTGTGTTTCCACCGAGTAATTGGGAAAGAACAGCAATTTAACAGAACTTCAACTAACCGACTACTCGCGCAGCCCAGAGGACTTTATCCTGATCCCTAAAATTGAAGAGCCAAAATATCAGAGTACAAGGAGGGGAGCCCAGGGGACCAGGTTTGTGTGGATTACTGTTTGCCCTATCTACGGTATAGTAGGGGGAGAATTGTGCCTCAGTTAAAAGGGAACAGAGCAGGTCTTCCAAAAAGAAAGTAGGGTATTTCACCTCCACCCCTTCAGGCAGCCCCATGATCCTCAGAATGTTCCTCTGGATCTTATTTTCAGCATCGTCCACTTTGTACACCAGGGCATGGATCACAAACTGTTGCTACAGGCAGAATGTTCCGTCACAGCATCCTCTGCCTGACCGACACACTGCTCCACCGCTGACACGCGGGAGCCGATCTTATCCAGGTCCTGTCTGATCAGCCCCACATCAAGCTGCACTGCCTCTATCTTGTTAGTGAGTGTGGCCTGACAGGAGGCAATCACTGCCATTACCTCTTGAAAGCCGAGCTGCTGGGAGTCTGCAGAGTCTTCTGCCTCCGTTTGAGAGTAGGGATGAGCTTCGAGTTTGAGTCGAACGTGAGTTTGAGTCGAACGTAAGTTCGACTTGAACATTGGCTGATCGCTCGTTCGTCGAAAGACCAACAAATGTGCTTCTTTGCGGGAAATTCAAGCGCCCGCATCCATAATGAACTGCGCGTGTACAGTGCATTATGTGATTGGCTAAAGCATGCACCCTGACCTCCATGCTTTGGCCAATCAAATCATCTCTGCCATGATTGGACAAAGGCAGGCTACCTTTAGCCAATCATGGCTCAGGGGCTAAGTACGCGCCCCACACTATATAAAGGCTGCTCACACAGCAGCAACGTGTAGTGTGTGACTATGCGGGCGAGATAGGAAGTGGTTGAGGCAGGGAGAGGATCGCGATTGAGGCAGGGAGAGGAAAGTGATTTGCAGTTTTTCAGTCAGTCCAGTGTTGTCAGCAGAATAGTCTAGTTAAAGAGGTTGTAAACTCGTTAAAATTTTTTTTTTTTTTTTTTTTTACAACCTGAAAGAGAAATACATAATGAGCTAGTATGCATCGCATACTAGCTCATTATGAAATACTTACCTTACAACGAGCCCCCGCCGTGCCGTGTGCTCACCTCTATGACAGGCGACATGTCTAGTCGCCCGTCTTCCGTGATCGCGGCATCCGGCCATCTGATTGGCCGGAGCCGCGGTGACGTCACTCCCGCGCACGCGCGTGGGAGCTGACAGTCACGGCACGGGGCTCTAAAGGAACGGCACGAGCGGCCGTTTCTTCATAGCGCATGCGCCAGTGACGTCACTGGATGCATCGAAGGTAAATATCTCCTAAACGGTACAAGTTTAGGAGATATTTACAGTACCTATAGGTAAGCCTTATCATAGGCTTACCTTTAGGTACAACTTGCAGAGGAGGGTTTACTTCCTCTTTAAGACATTGCTAGCAGTGAGTAAGGCAGGGAGAGGAACATGATTGAGGCAGGAAGAGGAAAGTGATTTGCAGTTTATCAGACAGTGCAGTGTAGTCAGCAGTATAGTCTAATTAAGACATTGCTAGTAGCAGTCAGTTAGAAATGGAGAGAGATTTGTGCTTTTTACAATTTAAGAGATCATATAGTGAAGTGTATTCAGCAGTGCAGTATATACCATAGACCATTAACCATAGTATAGAGTAGACTATACATTTATATGGCAATTGAGTATATATTAGGCCATTCAGTATCTATCGGTCAGTTCAGTATAAACTATACTTTGATATCTATCTATCTATCTATCTATCTATCTATCTATCTATCTATCTATCTATCTATCTATCTATATATATATTGTAATAGGAAGTCAGGTAAATCTGTGGGTGTTGTCACAGACGGGAGATACATTTCTGCCTTGTTTAGACAATTCACCAATTACTATCAGGTGTCGGCTGTGGAGGTAGCCAGAAAGGTTTAGGACGTTGGAAAGCTTCAGCTATTCAGAATGAGGCAATTAAGACCTCTATAAGTTATCCAGAGGATGACTGCTGATTGCTGCATCCTGAGGCTTTTTGCGTTAAGGAGAGCAGTGAGCTGAGAAAGACTTCTGAAGGTGAGGTGGTGTTGACTTTTTCTGTGTGAAAAGAAAAACAGACTATTGGTTTTCTGCTGTATGACCAGCAGTGTTTGCCCAGCAGTCAGGGGCGGACTGACAATTCATGGGGCCCCCGGGCAATAGGAGATAATGGGGCCCCCTGTGTCCCCATCCACACTCAAGCCACACCCACATAAAGCCCCACCTACATATTGCACTACTCACAAATCCTTTAAAGCAGCAATATAAGAAATGCAGTGTGTCACTGTCTAGCAGCAGCTAAACTATAAGGAGGGCTGTGTCCATGGCCGGCGCTACCTATAGGCAAGGTAGGCGCCGGCCTATAGCGCACATCAGTCAGGGGCCCCGCCCCCGCGCTACCCCCCCCCGCCCCCGAGCAGAAGGACTGCTGGGTGCGTGCTGTCAGTGCTCTTTCCTGTGACACTCCGTCTCCTGGCCCCACCGCTGCCTCTTCAAAACGCTGCCAGAGCTGTGTGTTGCTAGGTATTAGAGGCGGAGGTTGGTGGTGTGGCTCACCAGTTGGGGCAGGGCTGTGCGCATGATGGGGTGGAGATCTGGCAGAGGTGATCCGAGTTTTGGGCTGCTGCTGCCTTGTGTGCTGTCAGCTCCAAACAGAGTAAGGAAGCGGCCGGGATGCAGCCTCCTTCATGGAACGTGAGTGGGACCTGTCTGGGGACATTATCCTGGAGGGGAGGTGATGAGGGGCAGAGGGGAGAAGTACCTCCTGGGCTCTGTACTGGGGGTCATAGGGCAGAGGGGACCTGATTGGCAGAAGCTGTCACCTGACTGTTTCTTGTGACAGTCCAACATGGAACTGTGTGTGTGTTTATTATTATATGTAAAATACCATAGAAATCCCCTGAACACAGGAATATACTCTGATTATGGAACAACATAGGGGAAGCCTTCCATATACTACCCCAGCCTGTCTGTATACTACCCCAGCCTGTCCGTATATATCCCCAGCCTGTCCGTATACATCCCCAGCCTGTTTGTATACATCCCCAGCCTGTCTGTATACTACCCCAGCCTGTCCGTATACTACCCCAGCCTATCTGTATACATCCCCAGCCTATCTGTATACATCCCCAGCCTATCTGTATACATCCCCAGCCTGTCCGTATACTACCCCAGCCTGTCCGTATACATCCCCAGCCTGTCCATATACTACCCCAGCCTGTCCGTATACTACCCCAGCCTGTCTGTATACTACCCCAGCCTGTCCGTATACCACCCCAGCCTGTCCGTACACATCCCCAGCCTGTCCGCATACATCCCCAGCCTGCCCATATTCATCCCCAGCCTGTCCGTATACATCCCCAGCCTGTCCGTATACATCCCCAGCCTGTCCGTATACATCCCCAGCCTGTTTGTATACATCCCCAGCCTGTCCGCATACTACCCCACCCTGTCCGTATACTACCCCAGCCTGTCCGTATACTACCCCAGGCTGTCCGTATACATCCCTAGCCTGTCCGTACACATCCCCAGCCTGTCCGTACACATCCCCAGCCTGTCCACATACATCCCCAGCCTGTCTGTATACATCCCCAGCCTGTCTGTATACATCCCCAGCCCATATACATCCCCAGCCTGTTTGTATATATCCCCAGCCTGTCCGTATACTACCCCAGCCTGTCCGTATACTACCCCAGCCTGTCCGTATACATCCCCAGCCTGTCCGCATACTACCCCAGCCTGTCCGTATACATCCCCAGCCTTTCCTTACACATCCCCAGCCCGTCCGTATACATCCCCAGCCTGTCCGTATACATCCCCAGCCTGTCCGTATAAATCCCCAGCCTGTCTGTATACATCCCCAGCCTGTCCGTATACATCCCCAGCCAGTCCGTATACCACCCCAGCCTGTCCGCATACAACCCCAACCTGTCCGTATACATCCCCAGCCTGTTTGTATACATCCCCAGCCTGTCCTAATACATCCCCAGCCTGTCCGTATACCACCCCAGCATGTCCGTATACATCCCCAGCCTGTCCGCACACCTCCCCAGCTTGTCCGTATACCTCCCTAGCCTGTCCGTATACTACCCTAGCCTGTCCGTATTCCTCCCTAGCCTGTCCGTATACTACCCTAGCCTGTCTGTATACTTCCCTAGCCTGTCCGTATACCTCCCTAGCTTGTCTGTATACCTGCAGACCACAGCTGGCGTGAGGAAGCGAGCCAGTGTTGCCATTATTTGTCTTCAGTCTGGGCCCAGAAGAGCAGGTGCAGGTCTAGGGACCACGGCTGAAGAAATAGGTAGAGAGGCGCCACAAAAAATCTTCACCCCTGCCACCGTATACATGGGCAGGGAAAAGGGGGTGGAGTCAGGGGCAGAGCCAATGGGCAGCGGCAAAATGTGGTTTCGCCTAGGGTGTCAAGAATCCTTGCACCAGCTCTGGCTGTGTCCTCAATCTTCTTTCTTTCTTTTTCTTTCTTTCTTTTTCTTTCTTTCTTTTTCTTTCTTTTTTTCTTTCTTTCTTTTTCTTTCTTTTTCTTTCTTTCTTTCTTTTTCTTTCTTTCTTTTTCTTTCTTTTTCTTTCTTTCTTTCTTTCTTTCTTTCTTTCTTTCTCTTTCTTTCTTTTTCTTTCTTTCTTTTTCTTTCTTTCTTTTTTTCTTTCTTTCTTTCTTTCTTTCTTTCTTTCTTTCTTTCTTTCTTTTTCTTTCTTTCTTTTTCTTTCTTTCTTTTTCTTTCTTTCTTTTTCTTTCTTTCTTTTTCTTTCTTTCTTTTTCTTTCTTTCTTTTTCTTTCTTTCTTTTTCTTTCTTTCTTTCTTTCTTTCTTTTTCTTTCTTTCTTTTTCTTTCTTTCTTTTTCTTTCTTTCTTTCTTTCTTTTTCTTTCTTTCTTTTTTTCTTTCTTTCTTTCTTTCTTTCTTTCTTTTTCTTTCTTTCTTTTTTTCTTTCTTTCTTTCTTTCTTTCTTTCTTTCTTTCTTTCTCTTTCTTTCTTTCTTTTTCTTTCTTTCTTTTTCTTTCTTTTTTTCTTTCTTTCTTTCTTTCTTTTTCTTTCTTTCTTTCTTTTTCTTTCTTTC